>NC_141552.1:2342500-2670000 GCF_021556685.1 Rattus norvegicus
AGGAAAGTCAGTGAAGTCTTCGATAGGCTTGGGTTCTGAAACACCTGGACCGCGATGTTGAAGGAGCTGAAAAAGTTACAATTCGAGGAAGTTACGAATATAATATACAGTCTATAGCCCTGTGTTCTGTAAAATTAAACAAAGAGCATTCAAGAATCTGTGGAGATAAGCTGTACATGTTAGGATTGAATTACTATCTCATAAAGCGGTCATGAGAAACTGGCAAAAGAGTGACTCATAGCTGAGGTAGGTGCTGAAATGGGAGAAAAAACTGAGAGAAATATACTGCATAAATTCATGCTTCCATCTTTCTGAAATATATATGTGCATTTCCTTCCACATAATTATCGAGGCATATGTGCATGCATATATTTCGTCTGTATGCATATATACAGTCAAAGAGAGAGGAAGAATGTGAACCTCAGAATTCAACATTTGCATCTATATTAGCCTCATCACTACCTAGCTTAATGATAAGGCAATAGTAGTTATCTGAGACTCCATTTCTCTATTCAGAAAATGATGTTGGAAATCATTATCTTATGATATATGTGTGAGAGTGTGTATGTGCACAAGTGGGTACACAGTGTAACAATTAGCCTATGTGGGTTTTTTTGCAATCTTCATGAAATTACAAATTCTATTTTCTTTCTTTCCTCTTCTTTTTGTTTGTTTGTTTTGTTTTGTTTTATTTTGTTTTACTAGCTTCATTCTGACATTGACTCTGGTGATGGGAACATTAAATACATTCTCTCAGGTGAAGGAGCAGGAACCATTTTTGTGATTGATGACAAATCAGGGAACATTCACGCCACCAAGACACTGGACCGAGAGGAGAGAGCCCAGTATACACTGATGGCTCAGGCGGTGGACAGGGACACCAACAGGCCATTGGAACCACCTTCAGAATTTATCGTTAAGGTCCAGGACATTAATGACAACCCTCCAGAGTTTCTGCATGAAACCTATCATGCCAATGTGCCTGAGAGGTCCAATGTGGGTACGTAAGTAATGGACAACTGGTCTACTGCTATCTGGTGTTTCTGCAGGTTAACAGGCCAGTGCCTGCCCTCCAACCCAGGAACTGGAGCTTGTGTTGCATCTTTATTGCACATTAGCAAGGAAAAAAACACCTTGATTGATGTTTTAAAATTAAAATTTTTCCTTACACAATACAGCACTATTATGGTTCCCTTTCTGTCTCCACCCTCCAGTTACTCCACACATCCCCTCCAGTCCAGATCCACCCTCTTTCTGTCTCAGTAGTAAATAATCAGACTTCTATATGATAATAAGAAAAGAAAATATAAGATTAAAAAACAACCCTAATACAGTGAACAAAAGAAACAGAAATGAAAGGCCTTCAAGTGCATGAAACAGATATAGACACAGATATTCATCTGTTCAAAGGTTTATAACAGACTTGAAGTTGTGAAATCAAGAGATTTTAACTAGGAAGCCTGGAAGGGGGAAGAGTAAGATTCAGTTTAGCAAGTCCTGACTCATCATGTTCAGCTGTGTGATGTGACGCCATTTAATATCTTCTCTCCCTCTGTAAAATAGCAGTAAAAATTTCCAGTCTTCAAAGAGCAATGATTATATTCATCCAATCACTAGGGCATTTATGTCGAATAAGTAACAGCAATAATAATGTTTGCTGCTTCGGGTTTCACGTTAATTGATTGTGGACACACCCCAGCGTGTTTAACTTGGCCATGATTAAACTTTGCAAAGCAGTCAATCCAGTTGGTCATGTGTAAATGAGAAAGTGAAGCAGAAACAGATTAACTAATTTAGCCAGGGTCACTTGTGTTACTAAATTCACCCAACATGCATCAGTCATCAGCTGTTGATTTCAGATATGCTTAGAGACATATTACTGTGTTTGAAGATGGAACTCCAAATGTTTCTTCAAGTATCTATCTCCTAGCTGTCACTTCTGCTTGAATTTCTAGAACATAGTCTTTTTAAAGTGAATCTGATCCATTATCCCTGAGTGAATCTAAACGTGATCAGGGATTGATTATTCATTTTACCAATGACAGACAAACCAAGCACTGAATGTAAAGATTAGCTTACTCAAGAGAGTCAGCTGTGACATAGAGCTCTGAGGGATTTCCAGTCTGTGTGGAGCCTCTTGTGACAGAAATGCCACTGCCCTTCGTGTTTATTAAGATCTTCTTTTACAGAAACAAAAAGTCAGGTTGAATCATCATCTCCTTCCTTCCCTTTCCTTGTTCCTAAGAGTCCAGTCCTCTGACTACTCTATCTTCAGATGTGAATTCTAATGAGAAAAAAAAACTGAAGAGGCAGGGGTAGCTAGGCATCCAGAATGATGACAAAGGAGGACTTTTGCTCCTTATAGGACACTTTGGAGCCTAGGGAAGCACTCAGACTTTCTACTATACCGTGTGAAGTTATTCTTTTCGTCACCAGAAAGCTATGTGAACCAAGGCTCCTTTGTATCCCTTCCAAACATCATTCTGTCTACTATGAAATCAAGATAATTGTTACTGATGAGTTCTGAGATATATGAGTCAAATAAAAATATTTGACTACTGCTTCACAAAAAATTTTAGAATTTGTTGAAATCATAAAGATTTCTTACACATTCGTAACTTTCTTACACATTCCATGATGTCTTTCTCTGGTACAATAACCCATTTTCTAGAATAATCCTACCTTGTAAGCAGGAGCTCACTAAATACAGTGGGTATGGAAAACCTATTTTGAAAAAGAGTGAACCTTATTTTGGGTTTCTCACAGAAGTCACAGAAAACCCTAGGGAGTAAGGGATAGCTACCTATAAGTTGTGTGAACAGGTTCTGTACCCTGCCAGGAGGACCTCCCTCCCACCATTCTGCTGAAATGTCAAAGGAAAAACTTGGGTTTTATTCTTGCTAGATCTCTCAGCAAGTTAGACTTCCAGCTGTGACAATAAACAACATGAAAAGGAGATTTTTAAGATGTCATATTTCACACTCCACATCTTCCCAAATAAAATAGATGCCAAAATGCCCAGCAGAGAGAGAATGATGTCACTTTACCTGGAATTTACCTCAAACAGTGCCTGACACAGACATCCTGGATAATTGCCTCTTCCCTCTCTACACTGAAGCTCAACATGCCATGTCTCATATACATACTTTGACATTGGAACTTTTAAAGAAAAAAATTGGCAGCCCATTCCTTTTTTCCCTGATTTTCATTTCTTCGGACCTAGGAATTTACCTTAGATCCTATTGAGTCCTCACTGATGGTTTCTGTGACATGGATACCAGACTCTACAGAGAAGGAAATGTAATTTTCATGACAGTAGGGAACAGCATTCTATATAATAGTTATAGCCACGAATTAATTAAAATTTATTATTAGCAATAATTTTATTACACACGAGGCAACAGTAACATGATATGCTTATTGTTACAGATAGAAAAATGCCCTCTATCCTTTTATGAAAATCAATTTTCATTAATTATCATTTACTACACTTTCTGGAAACATTTGTATTTAATTGTGTGATATACTGAATATTTCCTCCCCAAGATTTTGACAATATTTGACAAGAATATTCATATTTTTATTTTAACTATCAAACCAAGCAGGAAGAATATTGACAGTAGAAAGTTTAGTTTTAAACCTTGAGGTTCAACAAGGAAAAGAAAGAAGGGAACTAGAAAGGGAAGAAAGGTATGGGAGGAGGATTTTGCATTTGGATTGTAGAACAATAAAACCATAATGACTAATTGTGAGCTGTGTTTCAGGACTTCATTTTAAATGAAATAACATAAACAGCAATGAAATTTGAAAAGTTTATCGAGTGTGGTTAATTGCTTCCCCCTTCCCCCTGTATTTAGGAACTTCAGTAATCCAAGTGACAGCCTCTGATGCAGATGATCCCACCTATGGAAATAGTGCCAAGTTAGTGTATAGTATCCTTGAAGGACAACCCTACTTCTCAGTGGAGGCCCAAACAGGTATAGTAAATTGCATTGTCTTTGTGAATCATGATTTATTGTAAATAAAGAGTCTATGCCTGCTCATTTAACTGCTTTGGCTCTAAAATCCCTTAAATTAAAAAGGAACTAAAGGATCACTTTTCAGGGTTAGTTTGAGGGCCAGAAGGCCTATGTATGTGCTATGCATACGGTTGAATGGAGTAATACACATTTATTAGTGTCTCAGATCATAATTACAAATATTTAAAAATTCATCTAAAAATTTGAGATGCCTTGAATTGTGGATCCATATAAAGGGGTCAAATATTGGTACAAAATAGTGTTAGCTTTCAAAGCATCCTTGGAAGAACACTGTGTAAACTAAGAAGTATCAGGAGTAACTGTTAATGTTCACCTGACTAGAAGATCCAGCATGTTCCCAATATCCTGCTGAGAACATAAGCTCCCAATGGATGCTATAGAATAAAGAGCAGACCAATAAAATGAGTCAATATACAGCAGAAACTAAAACAATGTTTCACTTCATTTATGTGATTTATATGATTGTCAACACTACGGTCCTATAAAATTGCTCTTCTGCAGTATTATACCTTTCCTTTCCTCATAATAATATGTTCTTTATTTTTGAGAGAGGTTTTCATACAATTTGAAACTTTTACATAAATTCTTAGTTTTTTATTTGCTTGATTAACTCTCACCTACTTAAATATTAATTCGTTTTTCATCACCTTGCTTCAATCAACAACTGGTGGAATTATTGTCTATGGTTTCATAGAGATCTTTGCTATTATTAGTCTTTCAGTAAACTAAAGATAAATGTGGGATTTTTATCTAGACTATTGAAATTGATAAAAACTTTAGTCTTATTTGTCTCAGGGAACCAAGGCTAGCAACTACCAATTGAAACCCATGAAACTATCTAACCGATAAGGAAAACGAAGTCTCACAAGTTCAAGGGTATTGCAAAGAAACATCTCAAACTTGTCAGTGAAGCATAACAAAGACCAACATTTCCTCCTTGCTCTTTATATTTTTACTACAAATATTATTTTATTCACTGAGTGTAAAAATTTCCATACGATCCCTAGAGATGTAAGTAAGCACATTTTTCATGAACATCATGTTTCAATATACAGAGGTCATGAATAATTCAATCCTAAATGTATCCTGTTTTTCAGTGACAGGTGGTTGTCAACTGAATCTTTGAATAAGTTTTGCTCATCTTTTTAACTTATCAGTTTATTCACTCAAAAAATTAATAGTAGTGTTTTAACGTGTTGCATTAGGCCTCCTCTGTAAACTTAGTATGAGCTCTAGATACATTTCTAATAGTTACATATAGGACTTGATTTCTGAAGCTTTTTGCTAGAAGTCCAGAGGCTTAGATTCAGTTATGGCTTAACACACAACAGGCACTTGTCATTTCAGTCTTCAGGATTCTTGTGTCTGAGAAGGAAGACATTGTTACCCACATGTACAGTGAAAAACAAAAAGTAACTAAGTACTACATTGTAAGTATTCTTTATTATTTGCTTGATAATACATAGATGCTTTGGTCATCATTGCTTTCTGTTATACTTGCCATGTTAAAATGACCTTTCTTTGAGCAAACAGACTATTCTTTTGCATATCTTTTGTTCCCCAGGATCTAAAATATTCTTCTTTTTGAAATCTTGTCATAAATGAATATTTGTGATTTAGTTTTTTATCATTCACTTCCTAGGTATCATCAGAACAGCCCTTCCCAATATGGACAGAGAAGCCAAGGAGGAGTACCATGTGGTGATCCAGGCCAAGGACATGGGTGGACACATGGGCGGACTCTCAGGGACAACCAAAGTGACGATCACACTGACTGATGTCAATGACAACCCACCAAAGTTTCCACAGAGTAAGGAGTCAGAGCTGGTCTTTGCTAATTGCCACTGCTCAGTCAGATCCTCATATTCTCATTCTAATTTACCCAACTTTCAAAAGGAAGAATCTAGAAAAGCAAGAACTACTTTCAGGATTTTTGCACAAGCCAAAAACGACATAACAACAGCTTACAAACACACAAAAGAAAGTTAAACGCTATAGGGATCATGAGAAGACAGGAGGACGTTAAACACTGTATAACTCTAGAGTTCAGAATATCTATGTCTTGAAGTATTTTACTTATTAGATATTAATAATAAAAGGCAGGAATCAATTAACCTTCTCCTGTTCCAGTGTTCTTCACCGATGCTAACATTATCATGATCTGATATTTATCATACCATAAAGAACTGTCCCACCTCTTGATGATTGCAAGTAACAGTCATGTATTTGTTTCTTGACTTCAATTTGTGCAGAGCATAGGAGAAATAGTTACTCTGTTGTCACTCTAGCATCAGCTGGGCACTGCTTTCCTGTGGCAGAAAAACCCATTTCTAAGATTCCTTAACAGACTGGCAAATTGAGATTGACTTGTGCTTCCTCTACACATGGGCCTTTCTGTGGCTGAGTTCTGATCATGAGAACCTGTGACCACAAGAACCAACTGTGTTGTATTTTCTGAACTGACATCAGAAGTCATGTGTCTTCTTTCCCAGTAGCCTTAAGGCTGCCAGGATGTCAGTGGAGCTCAGCCAGACCTCACTGGTCTATGCAAGGACCATAAAGTAACATTGAGGGGGCCTGGATGATGAGAGGAATTCTTGTATATTTTTGGAAAATGACATCTTAGCATCTAATTTAAAATCAATCCTTGTTCAGATTAATCCATCTAGTGCTGATTTTTGTATCCTTTGGGGAAAAAACTGGCAATAATTGTTCAGCCATTTTATTTTTATTATTGTACAATATTTATGAAATTATTGAGGGAAAATAAAGTGTCTTGGCAGTTAAGAGTATATAATGCTTTTGCAGAAGATCATGGTTAGGTTCCCAGCAAAAGTATTAGTGACTCTGAACAGCTGTAATTCAGTTGCAGGAGGATCAGTAGTCCTCTCTTGGTCTCGGTTGTACCTGTACTCCTTTGCACATATCCAGACGAATACGAACATGAAAATAAATATTTAAAATTGTTATGTTTACTATTTTAAATTGTGTTTATGAGTATGTCGATATGTGGATATGTTTTCCTATATGTAACTGCCCACAGAGGCCAGAACTGTCAGATATCCCTGGAGCTGTAGTTATATGTGATTGTGAGCTATCTAAATTGGGTGCAAGTCTCTGGCTTACACAAAGAGAAACATAAGCTCTTAACTGTGAGCTATTATTCTAACATCACATAAAACAACTTTTTGGAGATAATATTATTGGAATATTGACATTAATAGTAGCTGCTGATTGCACCATCATTTAATATTTGTTCACTATTGTTATAAATATCTAACAAGAGCCTATGCTGTATAAATAAAAGTGACTTCTAGGAAAAGTACAATGAGGAGACTAAAGAATTTCTGAAGCCATATTTTTAATAGAAATACAGAATTATAACACAATCAGAATGACTATGAGGTTTCTAGTAATGACAAAAACCACCCATGGCTCCAGTTACAGAGAATCTGACACACTTTCTGGTCTCTACAGACAACACACACACACACACACACACACACACACACACACACACACACACGGTATACACACATGGTATGCACTAAGGAAGCCAAGGTAACAATCTACCAAATAGAGATATCAAGGTAGAAGTTCATAGGATCACCAACTGGGTAGAAAATGGATACAATAAAATCAGGAAAAGAACACAACACTGCAACACATAGTAGGATGAGACAGAAAATGAAGAGTTTGGAACACCCACCCAATGCCAGTGGGCAGAGCGCTAAAGGGGAGGGTTCCACCCACTCATAGTGTGCCTTTGACAGAGTGCTTTTTTAAAAATGTCATATGACGTTACTACATCTCATTTCTTTACTGAAAACTGTCCATTTTTTTCCCTAAATGAAACTCAATACCTTGTCTATTTTCAGTAATGCCCTTTTACACACCTCTTTCCTACTGTTATTCTCCTGTAACAGAAGCCCCACTCTTACTCCCGTCCTTGCTATCCTGTACATTTTCAGAATCTTCTCACCCGAGGCACTCTGACATTTGTTGTTCCTTGTTCTGTGACACTTATTCCCCACATATTCACACACTTGTCTTGCTCAGTTCCTTCACTGGAGTGCAAATTTCTTCCAAAGGAAGACTTTTGTCCCTACCCTGTCCAAAATAAATCTAGGTTTCCTTCTCATCTATACATACTTAACAATAATATATGTGTACTTACATAAATCATCATAGGAAAACATATCACACTCCACCGTCATACCTGGTCATATACAGCACAACCACTCTCATAATTGCACACTCATTTGTGTAGCTTCAACATTTCTTCAGACACACACACACACACACACACACACACACACACACACACAGACCCTTTATCCCTTACTATACAATACTACTTAGTCTATAACATCATAGTGTATCTAGTTATGTTTTATTTTCCTTTCTTTTATACCATGTTAAGGATTATAACTCTTCTTTTATCTAGTTTCAGAGCTAAAATAGTGTATAACATTATTTACATTCATGATACATAAATACTATACACATAAATATAAATATATATGTGTGGCACCATTTTCATTACTAATTAATATAAAGATAAATATGGAGGGAGTAGGCTGTCTAAAAGCTTCCAGAGAATTCCATGCTTAACCCAGTTCAAGGAGGCAGAGTAAGATAAGAGAGAAATATCTCTGCTAAAGAGATATTCTTGAAGATAAGATTTGTATTTGTCTCTAAAATAAATACGAAGTGCTTAAAGCTTTTTAAGCAGAGTGGTAAATTTGCTCTTCTGTTTCTGTTTTTCCTTGAACAATTAGTTCATGGACTCCTCGGAATTAGTTTGTGAGATACCCTGAAAAGGAAGTCTCGGGTGTTCTAACATGTGGATTCTTTCATAGGTCCTTATCACTGCTTTCCTTCTCTCATGTAGCAGGTGACCTCATCCTCTCACAAGGACCTCAATATTGTTTTATCATCCTGTAAGGAACACATTCTTCCTGTAAGCCAGCCATCTGGGATCCACTTCCCATCCATCCGACTCACTTCTGTGTCTACCAATAGAAAGTTCAATTTTAAACCCTTTGAGAAATTTACTGGGATTCAATGAAATCTGAAGTCTTACAGCTGCCAAATAAAAAGGAAAATAAAAGTGGATGTCTTCTTCTTTCAGGCGTGTACCAGATGTCTGTTTCAGAAGCAGCTGTCCCGGGGGAGGAAGTAGGAAGGGTGAAGGCTAAAGACCCAGACATCGGAGAAAATGGCTTAGTCACATACAATATCGTTGATGGAGATGGCATGGAACTGTTTGAAATCACAACAGACTATGAAACACAGGATGGTGTGGTGAAGCTGAAAAAGGTAGGTTAGAGAAAATAGACATGTCAGTCATGTGATATGTGTTGCCCAGGCAACCTAAGGAAGACAACACAGACTAATAGCTAAGAGATGGGTCTATGAAAGACTGAGGGAGGAGTTCACAAATTCATCACAAATTGATGAATTTGTGGCTAAGGCCTGAACTCTGAGGATATAACTGAAGTCTTTTTCATACCTATACTGCATAAAGTGCAGGCCAAAGAGCAGATTATTCTTGCCTAAAGTTTCTGGCTTATTGTCCTGTATTTTGAGATATTTTTCTGATGAGAGAAAAGACAAATTGACAAATCTGGGTTTTGAAAAACCCACTCTAATTCCATTGAGGTCTGTCAGACTAAGTCAGTTAATACAGAATATACAATGGTCTTATTTCAAATATTGTAGTTCATTCTTGTGGGATGTTTGTGAAATTTTAACTAATCTCCCTTTTGCTATTCTTTCAAATATGAACTTAAAGTAACAATAAAGGTTCTCCTTCCTTATTGATTTAAACTCTCATCAGAAACAAAACATATCCCTGCATTAATTAATTACATAAAAGAGTATATTGTTTCTTTTTGTTTAGGTTTAAATAAACCAATCTCATATTTACTCTATAAGGCTATGGGGCAGAAATAACCCACCTCTCATTCATTTTTTAACATGAGAAAGTCATGAAATAAATAGATCATTCCAATGCTTAATAATTCCTGAACTTAATTTTGTAATTGGGACTGAGACTAACTCAGTCACAGCCAAAAAGACACATGTGGAATTCAAATATAGATGGTATTGAAGAAGTGTCCCTCTTAAGGCATTTTGGAAGCAACTGAGCCAGAAAGTCAGATAATATTCCATTTAAAGTGAAGAAACAATTACAGTCCTTTTCTAAAGCTCTTCCCTTCTGATTTACCACTTGAGAAATCAACACCTCTCCATCATCACAGAGTATGGAGCATTAAATGTGAATTGGTTGAGGGGATTACCTTGGTTTTAATCAAGCATTCATTTTCTACTAGGTTTTATAGTATGAATATTAAGCTTCTTGGTTTGATAGAAAAGATTGGATTGTAACAATGAGAAAAAATTAAATTGAAGAATCAATAAAGGAGTGAGTACCGGGAGAGGAAGGGAAGGTGGCTCCGGGGAGGGTAATTTTCAGCATCGGAGCATGCGTGGCTGATCTTTCTCTATAAGACAAAGCACATTGGGAGGGTGGGGGGTGAATCACTAAGAGGACATAGAATGAAGAAAATGTAGGTGACCATACGGAGAAAAAAATAAAACCTCAGGTGGAAATTGATGTAAGGCTCAGATACTTCCAAAAGTCTCCACTCCAACTATGACTCATGACCAAAGATGTCTAATTATCAGCCACAAGAGGATGGAAAGCTGTTCTTTCCTGTGTCTCTTTTGCAAAGTAGCTTTGTGAACTGTGTGTAGCTGTCAACTTTCTTCGTTAATTAATATTACTATCCCTCCTGCATGACACTGACCCATGAACGTTGACATCAGAGATTCCTGCCCCCCATCGTTTACTGCTCCAGTAATTGGATAGTTGACTAGGCGAAGGTTGTCACCTGTTTCCAGTGTGTTCAAGGCATAAACACGTACCGTTCTTAAATCCTGAAACATTTAAATCACACCCATGAAACTCATACATGGCAAATGAGCTCTCTGCATATGATTAATTTGTGCACTTTCCCCCGATTCACTGTTTATTACAGGCAGCAGGATAAGCTTTTACAAAGCAATGACATTTAAATTTAAAACAATGTAGGCCCTTATTTAATTTGGAAGAGAAGATTTGTCTTAACTTTGTACCACAAAGTTCCAAATGCCCAACAGGAAAATGAACTCAAAATGAAATTAGTAGGCTAAAAATTTTGAAATGTCTTTTGGAAGACATTACATACAATTTAGTAATATAAAGGCATATTGAAAGATCCCATAGAAATAGTTTTGTATTTCAAAGATTTTCTTTAATACAACATTTTAATTTACTTCGTAATTTAGGTGTTTATTTTCTTCTGAGTTAATCAGTTATAACTGTCAGGCAGCTTTGGTAAAAGCAGGGTATCTAAAAGGTAAGAGATGAAGAGCTAGTCACAGGGAATCACAAATTAACAGGAGAGTTTAGTAAAACATCAGTTATCAGGGGAAGAATTTCTTCAGCCTTGACGTTATTGATACTTCAGGCTTGAAAAATCTTGGTTATAGAGGAATATTCCAAACAATATAAAACATTTTATAGTACCTGAACCTTGGTCATATAATTCTCTTCACCCCTCTCTGTTATGATAATGGCTAAAAAATATTGTTTTAATTTTTACCAAATACCTCTGGAGTGACTGGGAGCAAATTTAGCCCCCGGTTGAAAATTCACCGATGTCAAAGTGTGTGAGAGCATCCGTGTGGGCAGGGCAGGGCTTCTGAGAGGAATATATCCTGAGCTGATCCTGACAAAGAAAGAGCACTTTCCCAGATTGACAGAGATGAAAGGAGGCCGAAACCTGGCTTGAGAAAGACTGCTTTCAGGGAGAACAGCATACAATGAAAAGACTGCAAGGAATTTTCTCCTTAGAGTGGAAACACACAGTAGGACTATTGAAAAACTATGGGTGGGGTAAAAAAATAAAAAAAAAGATTTTGAAATCAGAGAAAAGGCATAAGAGTATGGAAAAAGATGCCAGGGACCTTGAGGAATTGGGGAGTTGTGTTTGGAAAAAAACGGGATAGATTTTAAGTGATATCTTAAATGTTGACTACCCATCAGCCCTCCTGCCTGTACAATCAAAAGGACTGAGGTACAAAACCACATGGAAAATTCACTCTTAGGTATCTGACAGACTTGATAGATACCTTTTTAAAAATACTTTAAAAGTACTTATCAAAATAATGTTTGTTGACTTCTGACCCAGGTTCAGAGTTTCATGTCAAAGAAGAAAAACCTGTGTCCTGAGTATTTAACTGTTCTCTATGCAGTTCTATACAGAACAATGTAAGAAACAAATTAACTTCTAGGTGGCTAGACATCTGTCAGGAAGAAAACTCCAACCAACTGTCCATTATAGTATCATTGGCCAGGTAGAAATTTCTTCCACTGTAAACAAATGCCCACATAGCTTCTTAACTGTCCTTTGAAACCAAGTAAATCTGTGAGGTACTGTGAGAACAGCAATGGAAGGCACATGAAGCATTCCTTGTTTTAGTCAAATGTTTTTATCGTATTTTATTTTATTTGTTTTGTGAATTTGTACACATAGATGCAGATATATAATATTCTGTATGCTTCCAGTCATAAGGTGATCTGATTTGTAAACTTAATGTCACAACATAAACACTTTACATGCTGTTATATAACACACATAATCATTTTTAATGACTACATTGCAACCAATCCTATTGATGGACCACGATTTCCTTAATAAAATCTCACAGTTGGATTTTCTGTTCTATGCGTACATTTCCCCAGATTAGATATAACCTTCTATTATAGCTAACAAATATTGTGCATTTTCAATACTGTTTGTTTGCATTTTCTGTAGAATGAAACCCTACGGGAGAATTTTCAGAGGTGAGGATTAGTAAGCTGCGGTGGGCATTAAGATTTTATGGCTTATGCGGTGTGTCGCCTCATTTAGTTTTATTTCAACTATTCATAACATGGATATAAATGTCCACATGGGGGACTACCTCGAATCCTGTTTGGAAGGAGAAAGGGAATTTATTGTAAGTAAATGCTTAAATGTTATCGAGGCATTAGCCCTGCTGCTCATTCAGTTAAATGATTGATGCCTATTACTACCAGAGGGAATCCTTCCTGGTTATATGGAGGCAAAGATCAACAAGGCTCAGTAGATCCTTTGGAGATGCTCCACCACTAGCAGTGAAAGCGAGCTATGAGACCACACACAGCTGTTTGGGGCAATTGAGCAGGAATTCTCAAAACAATGAAGCTGGGCTAACTTCCAGGGTACTTAATACGGCCTCATCATTGTGGGAAAAGATATTTTCCACAAACCATTGCTGATACCTGGAGCTCATAGTATGGGAAGATCTCGATAAAACCAATGAGTTAGACTGCAGCATGACCATGCTACTAAAAATAAACAGGGCTTTCTAGTAGAAAATATACCTAGTAGGATACGTCTGGGTCCTCAGGAATCCTCAAGTTCAAAAGGTTTTGTTTTAGTAATAGCAGCATTTTCTAATTACAATTCACCTGGTTTCAGACTTATCACTTTCCAGTGTGTGATTCAGTTTCAATATGACAGAGATTTCTAAGAAATTGCAGGAGCCTGCTATTGCTAATCGATAAATAACTTTTTTCCTGCTTCTCAGCAATATGTCCAAGAACCTAGGAGCTTTTTGGTTCCACCTAAGAAGATAGAATAAGGGAGAATTAGAGGACAGGTTTATTAGTAGAAAAGAGAAGTGGTCCTTGATTCCAGGGAGAAGAGGAGGAGGATGGGAGGTAACCGAGTCAAGCAAGGATGCTGAATATGTTCAAGCTTTCCGAAATGATGACGGTCTTGAGTCTGGAGCACTGCAAAACTAGGTCAATTCTAAGCCTGTGATTGTGTATCCATTCAGATTAAGTATTTGCTAGGTAAATGACAACTGTACAAAAAGTAGATGCCAGCCTTTACAGATCAAGCTTATTTCAAATATTTGTTAGGTCTGCCTCATTGGAATATTGCTTTGGAAGTTGTGTCTTAGGTGTTGGGCTTAATGCAGTTTTGCTTGTTACCCTTTGCTAACTCTGTGTATTCAGAAATAAGTAGGACTTTCCATTAACATCCCTGTGACTGTGTCTATTCAAACTCTAGCTCTGAGTTGTTTTTCTTGTATAAGAGTATGTTCCACTTACACTTGTTATTCTATAAATGGACCATTTTGTTATATATGTGTTTTGACCAAAGGAAAGTTTACCTCTACTGTCAATTATTTATCCATAAGAAAAGATAATCTCATAAAGAGTGCACTCAATACAGAGCTATGGCATCCCATTTCAGCTAGAAAGCTATAAACATCTATTAAAGGGAGGACTGGGAAGCATAAGAATACATTAAAACATTAGAATTATTCTGAAATGCTAGGATTCAAAGATTTAGAAAAGGCAAAGTTATGCCAATAAATATGTAGGACTGGAGAGATTTCTCAGTGGTTATAGCACTTGATGTATAAACAGTTCACATGAAGGCAGGCTCCCAGATGACTGAGCCTATAAACACATGGGTTGGTGGATCAGTCTACCTGTGATTTTATTTCTATGAAGGTAGAGACAGGGGATCGTTGGATCAGCCTGGGTATCTTGGCTGGTAGTAAAGTATTCATGATCTAAGAGTTCAATTGAGAGGTCTTAGGTGTATGCCCATGTACAAGGTGAGGAAAGATTGAGGAAAACTCTCCATGTTAGCCTGAAAGATATGCACACACATATATAAATAGAAAAGGGAAGAACGTAAAATAGCATTATTTAAGAGCTCCACCTACCAAAATATGTCTGTAAACTAGGATAAATAATCCTATGAATATGCTGATGAGGTTGTTGTCTTTGGGAAACAAAATCTAGTCAAAACTAAACAAAAGAAATGAAGCCATCAGTACGATGAAGCTGGGACGTTGTGTGTTTAAGTAGTAGGCAGTGTGGAGCAGTTATTAAATTATTACTAGATTTGTAGCACTTCACACAGTAGGCACCACATGGATGCTAAGTCCATTTCGGTGGCTATGGCAAATGTGGTTGGCTGTATAGGGAGTGGTACTTCTGTGTTTGCCATGTTCCTTGCATCATATAAACCTTATGTTTCAACAACTTTTTGTTCTGATTATCTGACCACATGGCTTACAATTATTGAATATTGGATCGGCATACATTTTTCTCTCTTTGAGAAACAGTTTGCTTCATTCTGTATACAACCAAGTTTTTATCTTCCACCATTCTTCAAGGAACTAGTTTCCAATCTTCTTTTCATTCTTATCAGCCTGTAGATTTTGAAACCAAAAGAGCATATAGCTTGAAGGTAGAGGCGGCCAATGTACACATTGATCCGAAGTTCATCAGCAATGGACCTTTCAAGGACACAGTGACTGTCAAGATTGCAGTAGAAGATGCCGACGAGCCTCCCATGTTCTTGGCCCCAAGTTATATCCATGAAGTTCAAGAAAATGCAGCTGCTGGCACTGTGGTTGGGAGAGTACATGCCAAAGACCCGGATGCTGCCAACAGCCCAATAAGGTACACATGCATGGAAAACCTTAGAAACAGAAAAGTTTAGGATGAGTCTTGCAGGAACCATAGCGTTTCATTTTAAAATATGTACAGGTTCATCAGATTTATATGAAACGATTCCACTTCATTTCTAGCTACCTCAGTTCTCTACAAAACAGATTCTTGATGTATATTGGTTGGTATATTTGTTAGCCAGGTTAACCTGTTTTATGGAACTGAGATGCAGCATAAATAGTTATTATGGAATAATGGTAGCAATTATTATGTATTTAATATCTCCTTACACATCTGTGACTTTATAGTGCATTAGACATATGACCCAATGTATCTTCTTCACTTTGTTCCTACATCGACTATAGTCTCTTAAATTGATAAAAAAGAAAAAACTGGGATGCAGTAAGGTGAAATGAACAGAAAGGCCTAATTTGTGATCTGCTACAAGTCATAGGGAAGCTCTGTCTAACCCTTGCTGAGCACTTTGCAAAGATAACAGAGTTCCCAACACATGACTTTATTTCTGCAATTCAGAAGCAGAATTCTGCTTCACCTTCCCACTGTTAACCAGAATTACTGAGCAATGAGGCTGGAGATCAAAAGGGCAGAGTAATGAGAATGGGGCAGAGAAGGGATTTGACTCACAGACACAAAGACATTTATAGGGTACAAATATGAAAGTAGTGTGAAGTCCAGTTTCATAGACTAGGTTATCTTTTGTCCTCTCTATGCTCACTTAGGTACTTTCCTTTTTCCATCTGTATCTTCAGGATCTCTCTGCATCCAGACTCATCCTGACAGCAACCTTTTAGCCAAAATTACTGCTAAAAAATGTACATCCAAATACCACATGATTGAAAAGCAGCATTACTCAGGAATGAATTATCTCTCATTAATTCACCTTCCAATATAATCTATTTATTGTATTATTGTATAATATGACAATCTATTATTGTGTAATCTATAAATTGTATTTAAAGATCCCCAATCCATGTAAACCATTCTCCAAGGCAGATGTATTAACTCATAATTCTTACCCTTAACATGCTCTGTCTTCAGACTGAGATCTCTGCCTCCCAACTGGTGGTGTAGCACTTATTATGTTAATCTCAAATAGGGTTGTGCCTGTCTCATCTAAGACTCAACCTTCAAGCCAAATCTAGACAAATGATTCTCTTATCCTTCCATTTCTCTTTCCTTCTCTTTATCCAACCTTATCACCTTTCCTTCATTGCTTGTTTCATTCTGAAATTCTCCACGTTATAAAGTATTGTATACATCCTTTCAAAGCATATAAGTATTTAGTTTCACTCAAGTAAGCTAATGCCACATGTGATCTTAGAGTACTGGGTGCTTCTAATTAGAATCTTTTGGAGAGTCAATAACATTGCAGATTACATCTGAAATTCATTTTGATTGCCAAATTATATTCAATGGTATGAACACCCAGTATGGTTTTTTAATCTATGTGTCATTTACATGGATATTCATGTCATTTTAACTGTTGGATTTTACAGATACAGCTTCTGTTCACACCATTCCACAAATCTTTGCATACACATATTGTCTTTCTCTTGGCTATGTAATTAGAATTAAAATCGCTTAATCATGTAGCAACCCTGTGTTTAAACTTCTGAGCAGCTGCCAGTTCTTTCCACACTGGCTGTGCTATTTTCCAATAGTGTCAGCTATGTGGCTTATATCTTTTTTATTCTAGGAACCTTAATAAATTCTGAAATACATGCCATGTTTGTTTCACTGACATATAGTGAAGCACCCATACAGATATCCATGTAGTAGCAGTCTATGTCTCTCTAGAGAATAAATGGCTGTTTAAATCCCCTTTCCATTATGCAATTGTATTAACTATCATTTTATCATTGAATTATAACAGTTCATTATGTATTCTGGCTGCCATAGAAACTTGTTTGATTTACAAATATTTTCTCTTATTCTGTGAGCTGCCTCTAAATTTTCCTATTTCTTTAGAGGCAAAAAATGTTTCTTTTGATTATGATTAAGTTCACTCTTTTCTTCCTTGGTGGTTTGTCAGATTTCCAAATTATTCTAGATAAACTCAAAAATACTTCTCTATTTTCTTTGAAAAAAATTTAGTTTTAAATTTTTATTTAGATTTTTTATTTATTTCAAATTGGTATCTGTGTCTGATGCATGAGAGAAGCTCATCACATTTCCTTTCAGGTGGATGTCTATATTCTGGGCTCTCAATGGGAGTCCCTTTAAATGTGTGCCTATCCACATGCCAGTGTCACACAAGTTTGATTATTATAATATTAAAAGAAGTTTTGATGTAAAAAACTGTGATTCCTTTGCTATGTTTTAAATTATGTTTTATAAGAAAGTAATAGTAACATTACTTTGAGTTATCTATGATCCTTCCATGCTACAAAAAGCAGAGTTTGTTGCTTTTGACAGGGTCCTTATATCTTGTACAGTCTAGAATGTTGGTTAGTTATCTCTTGACATTGGATGTTTGCTCCCTTGTGTTCTAAGTAATCACTGAATTCTTCTACTGACTGTGGTGAATATTTCTGAATGAATAATTTAATGACTCTGATTTGCATTAGTAAGTCAGACTCTTAGGTCTGGAAGTGATGACATTTTCTTCTGGGACTTATTCAACAAATCTGTATTGAGCATATACCAGAAAATCCCGATATAACTGAATAACTCCAAAAAAAAAAAAAAGTCCAATGAGAAATTTCTACAATAAAACTATTCAAACAGCCAAAGCCAAAAACTATGTAATCTCTGCTGGTGAAAATAGCTTAGTCAGTCCTAGTCTTAGTAGCATAAGGACCTAGGTTTGATCCCAAGAACCCACTTTTGTTGTAAAGCCATACATTTGCTATGTAGATAGTTGAGTGAATAAGAGTAATTCTTGTGCCAACACAAAGACCAATATTCAAACCTCCAGAGTCTACACAAAATGTCAACTATGGCTTGCAAACCCAGCAGGGGGTAGAATAAAAACTTGTAGACCCCTGGTGCTTGCTGGCTTCCAGCCTAACTCCAGGTTCAGTGAGAAATGCTGCCTCAAAGGAATAAGGTGGAAAGAAATAAAGTAGGACATTTAACTTCCTCCTCTGGCTTCTACACTCCACACCTATGCCACACAGACATATATAGTACACACACTTAAAAACACATAGAAATGCACTAAGAAGAAAAAACAAGCAAAACAAAACATATTTGCATATAAATATACATGTATATGTGCACACACACACACACACACACACACACACTTGAATGTGACAGAGTATGCTTCTAACTTCGGTATTAGGGAACCAAAAGTAGGGGGAGGGAATTCCTAAAACTCAATCCCAAGCCAGCCTACCCTACTTGATGAACTTCAAGAAAGGGAGAATTCTGTCTTCAAAAACAAGATTGGCAGCCATTAACAAATGGTACCCAAAGTTGTCCTCTGGCCTCCATCTGCAGGTGCACACATGTTGACATGCACAGCCATGAACCCACACACACACACACACACACACACACGCACGAATATGCATTCTTAAGGCAGTTCATATTGAAAAAAACCAAGCAAACTTAAATGAACACTGCAATTTAAATTTCCCCTTGCCACAGCTAAAATGACCGGTCTGAACCAGAAAACAAAAGGCAAAGAGAAAAATGGAAGCCAGGAAAGGAAGAAAGACAAATACTCACTGATAAGAATGTAGATTTGCATTCTTATTTGCATAAGAATGTAGATTACATGAAATAGAACTGGAGACTAAAGAATCCACAGAGCGCTACCATATGGTCTAGCACTATTACGAGTGTGTATCCATCTAAAAGAAAAAAACGTGTAAGTTGAAGGGACATCTGTACCTCCATGCTTATTGCAGGACCGTTCGCAGTAGCAAAGATATAGACACAACCTAAATGCTCATCCAGTTAGTGGATAAGAAAATGTAATGAATCCTCACATCCCAGAACTGTTCAGCAATAAAGAAAATCATGGAATTCTATCATTTTCAGTCTCAGGGATAAACACGAACCAGGGGGACATTTCCTTCAGTGAAGCAAGCCAGGGCAAAACCCCAAACATCCAAACAATGCATAAGAAAACAAATAGTGCATGATCTCATGCATATGTAGAGTGTAAAACTCTCAGCTAAATTGAGTAGTGTTGAGCAGTGATTAGAGACACTGGAGAGAGCAGTATAGCTGGGGACATGAGAAGAGTTGGCTCAATAGACTTGACATTGCAGTTAGAGTAAACACTAGTGTATTGGTGACCATGGCAAACATTAATAATCTGAATACTTTGCCACATATCTTGGAAATGGTTTGAATGTTCCCCATGGAAGAAATGAAAAGCTAAAGATGATGAAATGTTAATGTCTTTTATTTGAAATTAGCACAATGTAAACATTTGCTGAAGCACTATCAGAATCATACATATCTATAATTCTTGCATAAGAATAAAAACAATTACTTATCTCCCATGCTGTAACAACAGAAAAAAAAGAAAACTAAAAACAAGAGGAGTGACTATAAAGAAATTTATGATGGACCCTGGAATATATACACTTCATGAAATAAATGGGGATGCAAGGTGTAGCTCAGTTGGTAGAATTTATACCTAGCCTACCTAAGGCCCTGGGCTTGATCATCATCAGAGCATTTATGAAATAGGAAGGTGTTATAATCTCAGCACTTTACAGGTGGCAGCTGAAGGATCAGATGTTCAAGGTCACCCTTCGGCTAGTCATTAAATTTGAGCCAATTCTGGGTTACTTGACATTCCAATTAGTTTTTAAATGGCTGGATAGATATATGAACTGCATTTTAGAATATCATTCTTATTGATTAGTGATACCATTTTTGAATTGTTGTTTGAATCTAAACAATACATTCAAGGCAGTATTTCTGAATCCTTATAGATCACTCTGAGGCTGTGGGTGTATCAGAAGCAGCTGATGGGGATACTAGAGGGAAAATATGTCTTGCTTAAGTTTAAACTCAGTTGACCAGTGTTGGAGACTAGATTTTAATCCAGATTGATTTTAGCTTCAGTCAGCTCTCTTAGCTATAGGTCATTGTTAATAACAACAACAACAACAACAACAACAACAAAAAAAACTATTGCCCTAGAACATTTGTTTTTTAGTAAAACAAACTCTTTACATAATGACAAAGAGAGCCTCACTATGCCTTTGAACTACTTCGATATGTTCATAGTTATGAGTTAATATAATTTATGTTTGACCTAGAATATCGAGATGTGTTACTGATTTTGAAGAAGAACATCAACATAAAGGCCCCTGGAGCAACTCCTTATTTCCCCTGTACTTTATTGTCTCCATGGATGCACATCTGCAATCCATTTATTCGGGTCATTTTTCAGTGCTAGCTGTTCTGGGCTTGCAGGCAATTTCCAAGTCTATAATTATCCACAGATTCTCAATAACCAAATAGAGCCAAGTCCCTGTCCTAACCACTTGGGTTCCTGTTCTTAGAGCTATCAGACAAATTACGGGTAGACACACAAGTTTACATTAGATCAACTTCTTAACCATTTAAGATTATGGTTACTCTCCCCTGTTTTGGGACTTTAGTCTACAATGTAAACACTTAAGATTGTGTGTGTGTTCATGTGCAATGTGTGTGTGTGTGTGTGTGTGTGTGTGTGTGTATGTGTGTACACATGTATGGTATGTGTAACTGAATGTGTGGGGTATATGTGTATGTGTTTGTTCATAATGGTGCATGTACATGTCTTCACATGTACATCCACAGGTCAGAGGTAAATACTGGGTGTCCTCTTCAAATGTTCTCCACCTTACTTTCTTTGTGAGTCAGAATTTTAGACTGAATCTACAGCTCACCAATTGGTTAGAGTGTTTGGATAGCAACGACTGTAACCCCAGTGCTGGTGTTATAGAAAGGTGTCTCCATGATGGGCCTTTATGTGGTGATGAGGATCTAAGTTCAGGTCCTGTTGTGTATGAAACAGGCACTTTAACGACTCAGCCACTCTCAGTACTTCTCCAAAACTCTGAGCAGGTTATCAGATGTCTTTTACAAGATTTTACAGCACATTATTGGTTAGCATTTTATTCTCTTACTCAAACAGTCTCTGTCCTTGGTTTCCTTGAACATTCACTTGTTCCTGCCTCCTATCTGGTGCCTTGTTTAGTCCTTGATCACTTTTTCAGCACTAGGGGTTTCTCTAAGGCTCAATGTTTTGACTTCAAATTCTGTCTGTGTCTACTAGTTGTTACATCCTACTCTCTGCTTCTGGGTTGATTTTTCTCTTGATTCTAGTTTTGAATTGATAGTAGTATGGGCTGTTCGCTTTTATCCTTCATTGTTTCTTTCTTCACACACTCAGTTATTCTTTGTAATGATAGTTGGAATAGGCATAACATTCTGAGATAGAGAGCTTGGCAGTTGAGCATCACCAATTCTGTGAGTTCAGGTTTCAGTACTGTAGACAAACAGGAGAGGTTACCTGTGAGCCCATATTTACTGTGTCTTATATGTCTTTTGTTTATTCCTCTTACACAATGCCTCCTCTCTGTCTACTTCTCCCTGCATCCTGGCCCATACCTACCCTTTCTCCAAGATCCAATACTCTTCCACTTCTCTACAGAAAAACAAAACAAAACAAAACAAAACAAAACAACAACAACAAAACAGGTCTCCTAGTAAAATATGGTATAACAAGATGCCATAACTAAGCACAAACATTCAAATCAAGGATGGATGAGGCAATCTAGTAGCCGGAAACATGTCCTAAGAATAAGCAAAATAATCAGGGACACACAAACTACCCATGACCACTTTTAGGAGTCTGTCTGATGTTTGGCTGTAGGTCTATGCGTCTCTACCCATCAGCTGCCTGAGGGATAATAAAGATCGAGCTAGAGCTAGGCACTGATATATGAGTATAGTAAAATATTATTAAGGATTAATTAATTAATTAATTAATTAATTAACTTGGCAGGTATATTTGTTTCCATTATAGGTCTTTGGCTCAACTGGCTTTCTTTCTTCCTTCCTTCCTTCCTACCTTCCTACCTTCCTACCTTTCTTCCTTTCTTTTTTTCTTTCTTTCAATTATCTTATATATTCACATTTTAAATGTTGTTCCCTTCCCAGTCTCCCCTCCACAAGCCCTCACCCCACCACCTCCCCTTCCTCATCCACACATCCACTCTCACCTTACTCCTTTAGCATACCCCTTCTCTGGGACATCAATTCTCCATAGCACCAAGAACCCATTAAAAAATTCTGGGTGTTATGGATCAAGCTTATAGTTCTTATCTTCTGGGTTATCTGTCCATGGGGCTTGCTTACTTGGAGAGCACTCCAGGGTAGTGACAGACACTGTTCCCCAAAACAATGTTGTACAATTCACGAATTTCAAAAGCCAAGGTTTTCTTTTAGCCTCTAATAAACATGTATATACAAGTATACACATTTACACACATTTATTTGTTATGCACAAATGTATAGCCATCATCAACATCACTATATTAACCAACACCAGCTCCATCCAACTCAAATCCCTCTATTTCTGCCCATCATAGAGTTGAGTCTTTGCTCTCTTAACATTGCAGCATATTCTTAGTTGAACTTTAACCTCTATTTTTTTCTGAATTAACTTAATTTTGTGTTTCATCATAGCTCCCTATCACACATTCAGGCAAGAATGTTCCCAAAACTCTGTTAGCCATCCAGATCTGTAAATCTTGACCGACTCCTACTGTTGCTCTATTTAACACATAGTTTTCAATTCCTCTGGCAGTTCAGTTGATATTTCCTTTATTTCAAGTAATCATCTAATTCTTAAATTTCCTCTATTCTCTTTTTCTCAGATCGTCTTTTCTATGTTACCTGAGTAGTTGTTCAGTTCTTCTGATTTCACTCATTTGCTTCTTTGCTTGAAGGTCTTCCATGGCTTTTCATTAGCTACGCGGTGGAGGTTACCTCTGACATCCGAGAGCTTTCCGTCTCCCCAAAACAACAGCCACAGGAGCAACAACAACTAAAGCAACTGCTCCTTTGGGTTGCATTACTTAATGTCGGTGAGGCATGAAGATGTCTCGCTTTATTCCTGCATACGGTGTAAAGTTAGGTACAATTGCTGTTCCAGTTTAAACACAAATATGCTGAAGTTCAGCATTTTAAAGTAACTTTCTCCAAATTATATAATTCTGATTATGTGCAGTACAAAATCTAATCCAAAATCCAAATCCATGCATCACTATTGTATCTGTAGAGTAATATCTCACCTCAGCATCTTCCTCATTGCACAAGTGTCCCCATGGTACTTAAATTGAAAGCTGCCTTGTGGTCAGAACCAAATCAACTGTTGCACAGAGTTAGCTGCTGCAGACTCAGCTACAGAGCCTCTACCGGCTTTGGCAAAATGAAAGACAAAGTTGAAGTTCATTCCCGGGGGAGAAAAGGAACTTTATTTCTCTTAAGGAGCTGTGTATTCAAAGTACATCACAAATGACCTCATGTTTGAATACTTAAAATGCTACCAGATGAGTGACTGTCTTTTCTGGAAAGGATGTGACTGATCTAAGATAAGAGGAACATTGGTTCCTCAGAAACCAGACATAGACCACTTGTAAATCTCCTCCTGCATACATTTAGGAAAGAGTAAGGTCTTTGATATTCAGAATCTTTGCTTCCTCTGCTTTCTTGTAATTTAACCACCACTAGTGCCTTAAAATAGACATATTCTATACATTTTGGAAAAACATAGCCAAAGCATCTAACATCAGGAAACTCTCTTTTTTTGAAGTCCAGTTGCTATGTGTATAAGCGTGGTTTATCTTTGTTTTTCCCTTTGGGGTTGGCGTGAAATAAATTGGTGGAACCTTTCAAGCTTAGCAGACCCATTAAAATGGAGGTGCTAGAATGTACCAAGTCTGGCTATGCTGTAAGACTTTACCTCAAGGTCTCTTTCCCTACCTTCCACCTGACCTCATATATACCTCCATAATATTCCAAAAGCCCTACTGTCTTCGAAAAAGACAAACTTCCAAGCAAGTAGGACGTGATCGAACTGTTGTACTTCACTGTGAAGCACAACACAGTCCGTAAGGCATGGAAAGGATAACATATAAGTAACTGGCTGAACCTTGTTTACATTTGCACCTTGGAATTCAGAATGAAATTAGCTATAAAATTATCTATAGCTAAATAAACCAAAGCAGGACAAACCCAAGCAAAAACTATGCAAAATATAACTAACACTTTTCTTTAAATGTGGAGAATCATGATGTTTAGAGCTCTAAATGGTCTCTAATGATGAATTTAGATAAACTTGAAACTATTTAATATTTCATATCTAAAACTTGGCAAAGGTCTGATACATTTGTGACTTTCTGAGTAGCTTGGGAATGAGACAAACTCACTTCCCAAGTGCAATTTCATAAATATTCAGATGGTGGGTGATTATAGTAAATATGGAGAAATATGCAACACATTATTACACTTCTCAATCAAATATGCAAAGCAGTGTTTTCATTCATTGTGTCGCATAAAGAAGTCCAACGTACCGGGATGATTTGTATAAAAGATTCACACATAAAGTTTGAAAAGTAAATTTGATTAAAAAGAAGACTTATGAGATCAGTTGAAAAAGAAGTTGCTTTAAATATAACATAGAGAAAATATTCAAATATTAAGCTGCTCTGAATGTTTTGGTTTAATTGCCTTATTTGCATTCTGCTTAGGTATTCAATTGATCGTCATACTGACCTCGACAGGTTTTTCACGATTAATCCAGAAGACGGTTTTATTAAAACTACGAAACCTCTAGATAGGGAAGAAACTGCCTGGCTCAACATCTCTGTCTTTGCAGCAGAAATCCGTAAGTATTCTCCTAAGGGCTTTGAGTCAACTTTACTAAATATTAATTCTTCTATCTCTTGTCTATAAAATGAAATTGCCGAGAATTGCAATTGTTATGGGTTAGAATTTTTCCTCCTTTTATTGAAAATAGATTTTTTTCTTAAATAATATATTCTGGTTTCATCTCCCCCACTCCCCAATCTACTCCTTACAATTCCTTTGGGAATCACTCTTTTTGTCAGTCATTAGAAAATGAATAGGCTTCTAAGAGATAATTATAAAATAAAACAATATAGTAAGATAAAACAAAACTAACACAATAAACCAACAGAAATAGAGGCAATGACAAAGCACAACACAACAACACATAATCAGGAATCCCCAAAACACTACTCTTAAAGCCATGATATATATATGCAGAGTATCTGGTACATACCCATGCCGGCATTGTGCAGGTTGCCTCAGTCTTTGCAAACTCCTATGAATTTTGATCATGTTGATTTAGAGGGCCTCGGTGGTTTTGTGTTTGTTTGTTTGGGGTGTGTGTGTGTGTGTGTGTGTGTGTGTGTGTGTGTGTGTGTGTGTATGTGTGTGTGTGTGTGTGTGTGTGTGTGTGTGTGTTTTCCAACCCCTCTAGCTCTTAACCTTCTCCTGCTTCTTCTTTTCCAGGGTTCCCTAAACCCTGAATAGATAGATTTAATGCAGATACCCTATATACCTTTCAGGGATGAGTGTTTCAGGGTTTCTCAATCCATGTACAATCCCTGGCTGTGGATCTCTGTGTCTGTTCCCAACTGCTATCAGTGGGACTGGCTTTGATGATGGTTGAGCCAGACTCTGACCTATGAGTACAGCAGAATGACATTAGGAGTAATTTTGTTGTCACATATTATATATTTATTTTGTCCTTTAAATTTTAATTTTACTTGTGTATCTACAAAGATAAGTAGTCAAGAAGAAATGTTTTCATTTTATTTTGTTTGCATAGATACCCAGAAGGATGGTGCATTAGGATTCTCTAGAGTATCAGTACATAGAGACTTAATCTTTCTATGTATGTATTTATATAGAAATGGAATTTATAGAATGACTTAGAGACTGTGGTCCAGCTAATCAACAATGACTGCCTGTCAATTGAAGTCATACGGCCCATGAGGCTGCATATCTCAACTGTTCTCCATTATACATTAAAATCATGAAGAAGTAGGTTCTCATGACAGTGAAGGAATGAAGTGAGAGCAACAGCAAGTAGGCAAAGAGAAAGAGATTTGCTTCTATCTTCTATATTCTTTATTTAGGTCACCAGCAGAAGGTGTAGTCCAGATTAAAGGTAGATCTCACCTCTAAAAGATCTGGATGAAAGGTTTATCTTCCCATTTTAAAGATCCAGAAAAGTGTGTTTTTATCATTTCAGATGATTTAATTAAGAAAAAAAATCTCTCACAGCTGTGCCTAGTTATTTGAGTTTTAGTTAATTTTCTATGTTGTCAACTTAAAAGCCAAGGATAGCTATCCGAGATGGCCTATAGCCTCCAGCAGTTTACAACATATAGTCATCATGTTAAACCTCAAACAACAGCCTCGTAATCAAGACTTGTGCCATTTTGCATAGTGATTAACTGGTAACTCTTGAATCCAATCACATGCCAAGCTCCCTGAACCCATCTCCTGGCTGTCCTATTTTAACAAAGGTTCAGACCCATCACGAGAGCTTCTAATTCAATAGATCTATATTGGAGTTTAATAATTTAGATGGACTGTAAATGACCAGGTGGATTTAATGCTGTTCCCAGGAGTACACTTCGAGAATCATGATAATAAATTACTGACTCTTACAACCAGGTTCCATTAGCAACCTTTGGAATTATTCTCAGCCAAAAATAGAAAAAAGGTTTAACATTTTCTAATTTCTGAGTAACATTTATTCCAGAACTCCTTCCACCCAATTTCACACCCTTCTGATCTGAGATAGCTTTCAGCCCATGAATATGTGTTAAGGTTTTGTTTGTTTTGTTTTGTTGTTTTGCATGTTTATTTTGGTTTTGTTGTTGTCATTTTGTATTTGTTTTTGTTTTTCCTTCACTCAGAGCTGTAAGAAGTACCCAGTAGAATAACTTAAGAAAAGCAGGAATTTAGTTGATTCAACCCATGGTGAAACTTGCTCTATCCTTGTGGGCCTGCAATAAGGCAAAGCATCTTGGTAGGCAGCATGCTACAAATCAAAGTTGCTCACATCCTGGAAGACAGGAAGCATGTCCTGGAAGACAGGGAGCCAAGTGACTTCCTTCCTGACTTGGCCCTACTTCCTACTTGTTATTATTTTTCCAATATTACCACAATATTATGAAGCTTTCAATAGGTACTTAATTACACTAGAGACCCCTGGATCTAATTACTTTCCAAAGCCCATGGTCTAGAAATCAACCCCTAAAGATTCAAGTGTGTCTGGACATTTTCTAATAAACAATCGTGATGCCTTTCTCAGAAGTGCGCATATATGTGGTTGAAGCTTGTTCACTCTGGGAATCAGCGTGGACTATTAAATATTCTTACTTGGTATTTGTTTACTGTTCAAATTTACTTTTCCCAGACAACAGACATCAGGAAGCCAAAGTCCCAGTGGCCATCAGGGTCCTGGATGTCAATGACAATGCTCCTAAGTTTGCTGCCCCTTATGAAGGCTTTATCTGTGAGAGTGATCACCCCAAACCACTCTCTAACCAGGTAAGGCTGGCTTCTCCTATCGTGGCCATAAAAGCAATGATTTTAAAATAGAGCTTGCTTATTTTAGTATTCAAGTCGAGGTACTTCCTTCTGTCCATGAAATTTCGTGTGTTAGTCCTGATTTTATGAGATGTTAAAAATCAGTCTGCTAAGGAATTCTGATATTATTCTAATATCATCATTTATTTATGAGCTACCTTTCTCTTTCAGCCAATAGTTACAGTTAGTGCAGATGACCTGGATGACACAGCCAATGGACCAAGATTTATCTTCAGTCTACCCCCTGAAATCATTCACAACCCAAATTTCACAGTAAGAGACAACAGAGGTTTGTACCATAGCTCCTTTGAATTCATAGACATAGAAATGGAAAACAAATGCCTTTTATATTCCACAGCACAAATATTTTCACTAATCTAATAATTCCTTCCTGTTGAAGAATAAGTAAGGAATAATAATGCCACTTCCCTTTTGACACACGGACTCATTTGATACTTATGAATAAGTGAATCTAATTTTATTTTCCTCTTTTTTTTTCACATTAGCTTTGATATTCATGAAGCAGCAGGAAAACCAAGTGGGGAAGCTTACAGGGTCAATATGCAAACAACTCCATTTATCTAATTTTTAAAAAAGATTGATAAACCCTTCAGGGGAAGCATGGCTTTATGAATATTGATATCAAGTACAGCATTAAAAGAGATTAGTTCAACTTTGTAAGGCAGCATAATCTTTCACACACAGGCCTTCCCCTCAAAACATAGTTGCAATGCATTGTGGCTGGGAGCAGAACTCCATATCAAAAAGTGCTGACATTGGTATTGCTAGAAGGGGTTAAGTGTTTGTTGATTGCAAACAATAACAACAACAACAACAACAACAACAACAACAGCAGCAGCAGCAGCAGCAGCAATAACAAAAGGACCATATTCAATGCAGTTCTTGATCTCATCCTGTCAGTCAAGGAGGTTACAGACTTGTAGATTTTTAGAAGGTGAAGGAGATAGTTTGATTGTATAGACCTAGAGTGGCACACTCCTGGGACAGAATTAGTAGCAGAGACCAGGAACAAAGAATAAATGTGTTGACTTGCAGACCAATCTGTCATGCTCTGAGCATTTCTTCTCAGAGAAAATCGTGTATGTAAACCTATGATAATGTCAGCCTATGAAATTGACATAACCAATGCCATCATCCAGGGTGGGAAACAAAGAGAGGCCTTCTTGATATGGGTGTTTGAGTAGCTGCATGTTTTCCATGTAATTAATGTAGGGCTGTTGCTTTCATCACGACTGAGAGCAGACTTAGAGCAGAGACCACAAACTAACATAATGACCACAGTCACTACCCATCACTGTTATACTGCATTCAGTACCATAATGCCAGTCGCCATGATCCACGCACTGTGTAGAGATTCCTCCTGTAGTCTGTTCACTCAGTTTTTAACACACAACAGGAAGGTCATTCCAACTTCACAGATAAAAAAAATGAATACAAACCTTTAAAACGATTGGCCTAAAGTCAACCATTAAAACAGAATGTAGAGCTAAGCTTTAAGCTAACGAGTCAAGTTTGATGTTCCTGGTTTAACTTCTTCCTGTGCTGATATTGTAATGGAGAAATATTGTTTATGTTACTTGGGTCTAGAGGCAAAGTGGTATGACATATTTTAATATTTTGGAAGTGACTAGAACCTTTAATTATCTGTCTCATAAATTAAAGATATATCAATTTGGGTCACTTAGGGGAAATACCCAAGGGGTTTTTCTCTCTCAGTACATTGTTTTCTCAGACAAAGCAAGGCATATCATCTGTAGAATTGTGGTTTCAAGGTTCCTTACAGGAAACCCAGGGTTCTATTTAAAAGTGACTCTTATAATTTCAAAATAGCATCATTACTTTGCATTCTTCGTTTTTGTCCTTAACCTAGATTTTTTTTCACACTCTTGGCTTTATGTGCAGGAGTAAGTTCTTTTAAGAAATAATTGGCCTGCGAACTGAGATACAGGCATATAATCAACCTCCTACCCTCCCAAACCCACTCTGAAGGTCCAGGCAGGAAGACTGCAAATTTGAAGATTTGTTGAACTAAACAATGGATTCAAGGAAAGCTTACACAACTTAGTAAGAACCTGTCTCAAAAATAAAATTAAATAAAAGGGCCTTGATATGAACCTGCCTTTTAGAGTGTTTCCATGGTGTGCAAGAGCCCTAAGTTCAAAGGTTTAATTCACAGTATAGAAGATGGGAACAAGGAAGGGAGGGAGGGAAGAAAGGATGAGGTGGGGGGAGGGAGGGAGGGAGAGAGAGACAGAGACAGAGACACAGAGACAGATAGAGACAGACAGAGACAGACAGAGAGACAGAGACAGATAGAGACAGACAGAGACACAGAGACAGATAGAGACAGACAGAGAGACAGAGACAGACAGAGAGATAGAGATAGAGTGTCAGAGACACAGAGACAGAGACAGACAGAGACAGACAGAGAGACAGAGAAAGAGAGAAAGAGATACTTTGATTTTGCAGAAAACACTAGGGCAGACGAGAATTCTTAGTCAGGGACACTTAACTTTCATTAGCCAGAGAGTAACACCACTTATTATTGTTATGGTGTTTCTGCAGTACAGAGGGATTAGAGTGCAGATGAGAATAAACGTATACTTCGATAAGTAGACAAAGTTATACATAGGCATTTAATAAGGCTTTCTGAGATATCTATTTGGATGTCTGCTTTTTAGCACAAGAGAATCCCCACCTTGACTACTAGCAGCTCCCTTCTTTCCAAACTAGTTTCCAGTACTACTTTGTATCAGCAGCTGGCTTTGTTTTTGCATTACAGTGTTAACATCACCTCTGACTTACTTTTGTCAGCAGTGAGGCGACTTAAACAGTTGTCCAGAAACTCTGGGGGAACCTCACAGGCTTGTTATGTCCCTGATGCTTTTTTTGGTCTCCTTTCTCAAATATTTGTGCTCATAGTTTTATCGTGTTGATATAATCCCCAAATTACATTGAAAGTCTAATGCCTCACTCTAATCCCAGCAAGATCTGCATGTGCAGGATTCATTCTCAAAGCAGCAGGCTGTTCTGGGCTTTATGCAGTGTGCCAGCCGAGTTACCCTCATCACCTGCTCAGTCTTATTTATTTATTTTTTTTGGAAAGTGAAATTGTATTTTGTCTCCATTAACCTCTGTGAACATTGTACTATGGCATATTGTTCTCCGGATATTTATGGATATTTTCTTTTGCCACGGTATTTCGTGGATGTCATCTATAGTTTCAGAGAGATTATATTACCACCAATGAGCCAGCCACCTATGCAATTCCCTCCTACCCTCTCTTTTAGGAGAGTAATCCTACAGTTGAGCTAAACTCTTGCAGAGAATTGCTACTTTTTAAGAAAAATTACTTTATTAACTATGGCAAACAGTTAATGAAAACTCCCATGTTTAGTGCTATTACAAAACCTCAAAGCAAATACAGTCCTATAATTATCATTTAATAGAGTTTCTTTCTGCTGGCTTCTAAAAGTAATTACACATTGAAGTAATCCAAAAGGAATAATCACATTGCATAGCCTATTAATAGCCGACTGAGTTACGGAATTTCTCGGCAGAGACTGTTTTCCAAAGAAAGCACAAGATAATGGTTTAGAGCATGCTGAGTAAAAGTATCAAGTTCCTTTCTCCTTGAGTGTTTATTCCATTATGTCATGTAAAGAGTCACTATTGTGTTTGCCAAACGGTGTCCTTAGCGTCTTTAGAAATGTAAGAGGGAACACATCTTAATAGAAATCAGCCTTTTATTTCATTTTGCCTGCAGTCTCAGCTTCAAAGCCGGATCAGCAGGTATCAAGAACACTGGATGGTCCTTCAACACATCAGCCATCCTCAGCTAGTAATATCAGAATGGAGTTGTTGAGGAATTGAGGTGCATTTGCCTTAAAAACATCAGACTTACAACATTTCTTAAAAAAAAAAAAAAAAAAAAGCTCTTCACTAGTTTATAAAATCTTTTCTGAACCAATCTCACCCAGTTCTTTAAAGAGCCCACCAGGATATGTTATATGTCTTTGGTCACAGTTACAAATGAAACAAGAAAATAAATTGCCAAAAGCACTGATCTACCCAAGGTCATACACCCCTTCTGTCATGAAATTAAGTCTAACTATCTGGAAGTTATTGGTCAGTGCACATGATATGCTAGACATTACACAGAAAACCATAATTTTTAAAAGTTATTTCAGTTCAATCTTTGTTTACTCTATAGTTAAATAAGAAACATTCTTAGAGAGGACTCATGTGCAGCTCAGGTGATCAGTCTAGGAATCAGGGAATGCATAGAAAGAAAAATGAAAAAGGATTTCCTTTCCATTTCAATCACATTCATAGTTATTGCGGTTAAATATATTTGCAAAGAATTTTATGACCTTCTGTTGCATAATTAATATATATCCCTAGTAGGAAAATTAGAAAATACAGACAGCAGAAATAGGATTAAAAATAATAAAAATAACATGATGGTGCATTCTTTTTTTTTTCTTTTTTTTCGGAGCTGGGGACCGAACCCAGGGCCTTGCGCTTGCTAGGCAAGCGCTCTACCACTGAGCTAAATCCCCAAGCCCATGATGGTGCAGCATTCTTAAACATAGTCACTATTGTTTTATGTAGTCCCTTCTAGCTCTTTTTTTCCTCTAATTTTTAAATAAAAATCAACTGAACCAATACATTTGTTTTCCACTCAGAAAGTAATATACATTGTTCTGTGTCAGAACCCTGTGGCAATGCCTTGTAGCTATGCTCCTGTCACTAAAGGACAACATTTGACTGTTGTTCTTAAATTCATTGCTTTGGTACAACTTTGTCAGTTATGTGATTAACTCTTTTAGGATGAACTCTTAAATGACTTGAATAGACCAAAAAAATTGTTTACCAGTTGTTATTTATTTTTCTTTTACTAAATATAGATTTTTTTCATGTAATATATTTTGACTTATAATAATATACAAACTGCCCATTGGAAATGTTTTACTGATTTCTGAAAGCATCAGGAAAATCACTTCTCTCTGACTTTCTCATATGCACACTAAATTCAGATAACCATATTTTCAGTCATTAACTAATTGGCAAAAACTAGAAATATTATTTCACAATTCTCAATCCCTTCATTCTTTTGCTGAATTTAAATAATTTTTCATCATTCCTTGTTTTACTCTTTTAAAATAGAATTTAAAAATTTTTCTTTATGTATCTGTATATGAAGTGGTCAGGTATGTGCATGTATGTCTTTTCGCTACAAATGGCAGATATAGAGTGTTCTTCTGGAGCTAAAGTTACAATGGTTGGGAGCTGCCTGATGTGAGTGCTGGGAATCCAATTAGGCCCCCTGCAAGAGCAGTACACCGTTCTTTGCCAGCTGAGTCATCTCTCCAACCCACCTAATTTATTCCTAGAAGGTGGCAATTCACCTTCCTTTCCTCTGTCTTAAATAAGAAACTCAAATCTTATGGTTGAGTTTAAAATCTCACCTGCTTGGAATGTTAACCTTTGGCCTCTTCTTTCTACTGTGCAGACATCCTGATGTCTCAGCATCTGTTTATGTCATTTTCAATATAAACAATGTATCTGTTCTTTTGTTCTTATATTATCCCTAGCAATGGTTTTCTCACCAAAATTAACAACAGTCTTTTCTTCTTCCAGTGTTAGCTTTACCTTTTAGCTTTTTATTTATGACGGTTATGCATCCTTCTGTTTTTCAGTCCCTTCAGAAGTCCAACTTATGACTGTTGTTATGCCCAAGAACGTTTTAATACCACTGTAATCATCTCCAACTTCATGTGTAGTAGAAACTGGTGGATTTTTATTCTTCCCATCATATTGATTAACTCCACTGCTAGTGTACTTTTTCTCCCTTAATGGTTGGATGTACACAAATATCAGTGAATGTTTTAGACATTTTCTTTCTAAATTCCCTCTAGCTACTATTTTAACCCATTGGCTTAAACACTTCAAATGTCTTATATGTCTGTAACTGTTGGTGTCCCACTAAGTTCATCCTGGTCATCATGGTCCCTATTCTCGTGTTTGTGTAGGACGTACTTAAGTAGTACATCATCTTCTTCATTCTGCACTCCTCTAGTATAGAGAATTGAATTAATGTCACAGCAAGTTTACAAGAAAAAATGTAATAAGCTATATTCAAGTCCTGTCAACGCCATTACACAATGTACACACAGATGTCTCACAGGTATCTGCTTGAATAACATAGCTACACACAAGCAACAATTGCTGCCATGTTTCCTTTGTCATTTATTACTATTATTATTTATTATTATTCTTTATTTTATAGATACTACAGTCAATCCCCTATCTCAGCAGTGTACAACTTATTGTTTCTTTTGGAACAATTACAGCCATTGCAGTCTTACAACATCTTTCGTATTAGTAATTTAAAGACCATTTTGTTTAGAATTTCGATATTGTAGTATTCCCAACCCTGAAAAATACTGGGACAATCAAAGATCATATAAATCCTCTCTATTTTACACACACACACACACACACACACACACACACACACACAAATGCATATATATATATATGTATATGTATATGATAAAGCTACTTGCCTGTCTTAGAAAAGCCAGAGCCCAGTAGAAAGTGAACAAATGTTTATTCTGCTAGTCACTTGATAAAGCATTGTCTTAATATATGCAGAGATTTTACTGAAGTGGATGGATCTACTTTGTCCCTAAGAGTTTGATAAATTGGTAGAACAGGCAATTTTGACTGAGAAGAAAGAATATATTTCCATAGGATCATGGCCTCCTTTATATTTCCACACATATGCAGTGATCTCAAAAGCAGATTCTCAGACTAAGAGTCATGGAAGGAGAGTTGTTCAACTTCTGAGGCTAAAACAACAGAGAACCAAGATTGGCTAGGACGGGCTTCGGCTGGATGTCAATATGAAAACAGGTGATCATTCCAGCCCCTTGGTGCCATCACATTTTAACATGCAGGAACTATACCCACTTCAGGCAACACATTTTTGATTATGGAGATTTAGGGTACTGTGCAGTCCAATATCAAAGGCTATTTCTCCACCATCCTTTTTCTTTTAGTGTCACATTTTTTTTATCTTTATTAACTTGAGTATTTATTTACATCTTGATTGTTATTCCCCTTCCCGGTTTCTGGGCCAACATCCCCCTAACCCCTCCCCCTCCCCTTCTATATGGGCTTCCCCTCCCCATCCTCCCCCCATTACCACCCTTTCCCCAACAATCACGTTCACTAGGTGTTCAATCTTGGCTGGACCAAGGGCTTCCCCTTCCACTGTCATTCTTACTAGGCAATTCATTGCTACCTATGAGGTTGGAGCCCAGGGTCAGTCTATGTACCTCCCCACTGGGCTACATCATCATTATAATGCTTACATTAGCATCCCAACCTCCTGCCATGGAGATGATTATCATTAGGAAACTTTGATTTTTTTTCAGTATAATGAAAAACTATGCAGGTAAAAGCAGCATGCAATTAGAAGCCCATGTTCTAGACATAAAATTTTAAAGCCTGAATTTATTTTCTCCATTTATAGAAATGCTACCATCTTTGCATGACATATACTTGTAATTAATGCCAACATTTGCGAAGTTTTGCCTAAGTGGGGAAAAAGTAGAACTTGTTATCTACTTTCATTCATAGCTGAAAATATTGAGAATCAGGATAAGAAGCCAAGGTGCTTGACAACTTTTTTTAATCCTGGGGAAATACATAGCCTGGAACTGAAGCACAAATGTGGTCCTTACTTATGGAGTGTATGCACTTCTGTGTGGGCAGTTGCATTCGAAGCTTTGGTGACATTTCCAAGAATTCATTTTTCTATCTGTGCCAATAAGTTTCTCATCCTCATTAGTCTCCTACTCAAAGAGAAGAGCTTCCAGAAAAGTATTAATATTCTCTGGGCATTTTCAACAGGCTGACACCACACTAAGTGTTTCTGTGCATAGAATCAGTGTTAATCCTAAATATATTAATTTCATGTCTAAAAAGAAATAACAAATATGGAGACGATTCAACATGTAAGTTACTTCTATTTGATCCTTAAAACTGAGTGGTTTGACTATTTACAGGCTTTTGATAAATAGGAAAAGAATCTGGGAAGTCTCAAAACATAACATTTAAAATTAATTCAATATTCATCTTTTTATAATTCCTTCTACTTACCATGTAGAAGCCTATCTATCCCTGTAAATGTGCCTAATTTAATCACTTCTTTTCCTTTTATAAATCTAAACTAAGGGGACTTACAAAAACATGGGGTGAGTGGCCAGCTGCTTAGAAAAATTTAGGTGAAAATTATACATAATCATTCTTAGAGCGCAGTGTTTGTTTCCAGAAAGGAGTTCTACTATTGTTGTTTGTGTCTTCTCTCATGAGTCCATTTAGAACTGATTTTCACTTGTTCCTGACAATATTTTTTTAAATTTTTGACCATGTTCTGGATGGATCACAAGAAATCCCATCATAGGCTACAATGCTAGTGCTGAGAACTGCTCATATGGTTTATGTGTTAAAGCAATTTAGATCATTTCAATGTGAGGTCAAATTCTTAAACAAGCCTCCTGTCTATGACCTTAACCCTTCACTAAGGCCCATGGGTGGACTTGGCATTGGATGATAAGTTTCTGTTTGGCAAATTCAGTTGACATTTTGGAAGACAAGCCCAGAGGACAATCAGAGGAGTATGTTACATCATTTAGTTCTAGTATTGGCAAATTATGAATAGTTCTCCTTGTTTAAAAGATGAGCAAGTGACACTTTAGACAGGATTTTGCAATTGGTATTTCTGGAAGACTCGTAGTATGTTTCTTTCCTATCTCCAGAACTAATCCTAATCCCTTTGTCCATAGATATCCTTTACTAGAAGATATTCAAAAAGAAGAATTAAAGATCCCACTGCTATATACTCAGAGATTAGACCTGGTTCAGCCATCCCAGAACTTGAAATGCAATTTTCTGTAATAATTTTGGTGCTTCTTAGAGCAGCTAGACTTACAGAGAATGACACATCTCGGACTCACATATTGCTCATGTTTTCAGAACTGATTTACACTAGTGTTTGGGTTTCAGTTCCTTCTCTATAGAAACCTGACTTCTAGGATCTGAAGAGGCAAGCTTGTGTGGATGACTTGTTGAAAAATAGATTTAAAATTATTACTTCAAAAGTTTTTATAAGAACAAAAAGTAAACATGCTCAGTTCAGGTTCTTTTCAGCCATGATATCATGGTGTTAGAGTAGAACCTTCATAGTCAAGCAAGTCAAGGTCTGCTTTGGAGTTCAGCTATATTACAGTTAGTTTGACTCAATTGATTTGCTTATTTTATGTATTTTAGTATTTATTTTATTCATAATGTCTATAATGATATTTCAGGTCATTGAACTGGAGTAAAGTTTGCAAATGCTCAGTTGTCTTATAAGTCGGGAAAATAGAAAAGAGACAATGTCTTTAAATAGTTTATTATAGACACATACATTTAATTACTAACTTAGGGGTAGTAGTGTCACAGGGAACAGAAAAGCATCATTACGAGACTATTATTTGGCTAGTTTACTTTCCACACTATTTTATGTAATACACATAACTTTTACCTAAAGAGAAAAGCACAATGTACCAATCACACAAAACCCTGAAAATCTAAAAGTGAGAGACTTAGTGCTTTGGCTTGGTAGAGGGGTTGGCAGTTCTATGACTGAGAAACTATTATCCTAGAGATTGTCAAAGTCAGTGAATCAATATGGCTTACAGTCAGCCCCACTCAGACTATATGTTCAACCTTCCACAAGAGTAGGTCTACCAATAAAATAATTTTTGTTACCAAAATCCATAAATTTCACTTTGAGATTTTTGGATATTTTTTCCTACTACAGGAACAAAGTTATGGCCTATCAAGCTACTTCAGGGTTTCTATTAGCTGTAGAATTCCCTTTGATATAAATTATTGCTTCCTAAGCTACAAAGAGACAGTCCACATCAGCAGATCAGGGTGATGGAACATGTGCAATTCCTACTTTTTTTTAACCAACTTTTCCCACTAGGTAAGATAGCCTGTATTTTGTAGCTGCCCATAGAGTGAACATGATGAGGAAGCATTACTGCGGAGAGGTTATAAAACATGGAGAAATAAGAAAGCTACCATCTGGAATCTTCATTTAACTTTTCCCAGGACCTAATTACACTATTCGCTCAACTAATATTTATGAAATATCTGCTGTGTGCCTGACAGTAAAGGGCCTGAGATGAATCAGATTAAAAATCCCCTGTTCTCTCAAAATCCCTGATCTCATTGAGGTTAAAGTGGTTTTGTTAACAAATCCTGAGTGATGTGTAGAATATGTATTTCTGTAGAAACAGGAATATACAATGTGATGAGTCACCTCGTACAGAAGTAAAAGAGAGGCCCCAGAGGCATCCTTAAAGGATTAGTCGGGGATGTATTCTTGAGCCAGGAGAAATCCAACTTTCACAATAGGAAGAATAGTCAATTGAGGCAAGGAAACGGGTGAAAAAGCAGCTGGAACAGCAATGAGCACTACCAAAAGAACCAAAATGCAAATGCTTTACTCCTTCTTTAAAAGGGAAACAAGAATACCCTTGGGAGGGACTAGGGAGGCAAAGTTTAGAACAGAGGCAGAAGGAAAACCCATTCAGAGCCTGCCCCATATGTGGTCCATACATATACAGCCACCCAATTAGAAAAGATGGATGAAGCAAAGAAGTGCAGGCTGACAGGAGCCGGATGTAGATCTCTCTTGAGAGACACAGCCAGAATACAGCAAATACATAGCCGAATGCTGGCAGCAAACCACTGAACTGAGAATGGGACCCCCGTTGATGGAATCTTAGAAAGGACTGAAAGAGCTTGAAGGGGCTTGAGACCCCATATGAACAACAATGCCAACCAACCAGGGACTAAGGCCCTACCCAAAGATTATACATGGACTGACCCTGGGCTCCAACCTCATAGGTAGCAATGAATAGCCTAATAAGGACACCAGTGGAAGGGGAAGCCCTTGGTCCTGCCAAGACTGAAACCCCAGTGAATGGGATTGCTGGGGGGAGGGTGGTAATAGGGATAGGATGGGGAGGGGAACACTCATATCGAAGAGGAGGGGGAGGGGTCAGGGGGATGTTGGCCTGGAAACCGGGAAGGGGAGTAACAATCGAAATGTAAACAAGAAATACTCAAGTTAATAAAGATGGGGAAAAAAGTAATTTATTAAAATTTCTGTGAAAATAAATCAAAATAGAAACAAAAAACAAAACAAAACAAAAAACCAAAAAACCAAAAAACAAAACAAAACAACAACAAAAAAAAGAAGTGATCTCTCCACAATGGGCTGTACTTCGATTGGGACAACAGACTACGTTATGCTGGAAACATGATCAAGTCTAGATAAAGAAAACACAATGCCATGCTTCACCATCTTAGGCTGTGTAACATGAGTGAGAATCTATGAATCAGGTGTAATATGCTTAATGAGTTGGTCACTTATTTCTTGTTTGAATTTCAAAGAAACAAGAATACTCAAGTATTTGTACTTTACTGAAGGACTTCCTTTTCCTATGGCGCATGAGTGGGTTTATGTTTTGGGTGAAGCTTGAGGAAGGATGTGGAATTTCTTTAGAAAATTCAAACCCAAACTGCCAAAGAACAAATCCTAAAATGCCAATTTCTCAAATTTATTCCAAAATGTAGATATGATTCTGAAATCCTATAATGCTATTGTCCTCTATTGACATCTAGTTGAATTAACAAGTGAGAAAAGTTCTAACTTTGACCTCGGTAATCTGAAACATGTCTTCAAGCTGGCGAGCTGCAGGCAACTGCCATAGATATGGTCCTATGATGAAAACTTACCCTGTCTCTCTCCTTCAAACAGATAACACTGCAGGAGTATATGCCCGACGTGGAGGGTTCAGTCGGCAGAAGCAGGACCTCTACCTCCTGCCCATTGTGATTAGTGATGGTGGCATCCCACCTATGAGTAGCACCAATACCCTCACTATAAAAGTCTGTGGGTGTGATGTGAATGGGGCACTGTTGTCCTGTAACGCTGAAGCCTACATCCTGAATGCCGGTCTGAGCACTGGGGCATTGATCGCCATCCTTGCCTGCATCGTCATTCTTCTGGGTAAGGATCTCTCTGCCCCATGGTCCAACCGATGCACATGCTTCAAGAGACTTACCCAGTACAGAGTGACTGCAAGGACTGTACTGTGTACATTCACACAGTTTAAAACAAACCGCAAGATGCAATAGCTCTCGTGAAGTCTATTGCACAGTGGGTAAGGCGGCTGAACTGGCCAATTATGCTGGAAGAATTTGAGGAAAATCCTAATGTGGACTTTACGTGGTATGATAGGACAGTAAAGCAAATGCCATCAGTGAGCTGGAGGGACACTGGAAACAGTTGTATAGCTGAAGAATTTATGCAGAAACCTGATATATGAGGGAGGTTTTTCTGTTTAAGAATAGAAATGAAAATGGATTAGGAGCAATGGAACCAAAAGAATAATTATTGTTGCAATGGATAGATGAAGAAAGAGGAGGACCTCTGCCAGAAGAAGCAGAGCAGGGATCTTCTAATTACCTGCAGCATCTATCCATCTGCTTGCTTTGACTTATGGCCATACCCATGAGCTTCTCCATCAGTTGGTGATGAGGTAGGCCTTACCTCTGCTCATGTTGTAACAGAACCAAGTACCACTGTAGGACTTCAAATGCAAGGCATCTTACAACAAATTTACTTATTTTCTATAGGATGAATTAATAGGACCACCTCCATAGGAAGGAGGCAGAGAGGTTGGTTTAGCAGTTATTAGGTGCTATCTGGGAGTCATATCCTATGGAAAAGTCTGAGAGATATAGACAGATGTCTTCAAAGTTTCTATATTGGATGAATTCAGATTCTCAAGGAAGGAATTCACAATCAAATGAAGGTACATTGTTGATTCTGTGGTTGGGACATAAGGTAGTATGGATGTAGGTTAGAGAATGTCTGGCATTGGACAAAGGTGTCAGACATATTCCTAGAGAACATGCACAAATTCTGGAAGTAGAATTTTATAGCTAATGAAAGATGCTGTACTGTGTGGGTGCTCCAAACTAGGTATAAAGCTCTCTCAAAAATTAATGCTAGATGTATAAACCAAAGTATGATAATAAATGTTAGATCATGGAGCAGGAGCCGATAGCCCTGTCTTGTTTCTGACATGGGATACCAAGAAATGTTCCTGAGATGAACAAAAAACCAAAAGCAAGCATAAACAAGCAAATAACAACAGCAAAACAAATCCATTAGTCAGTTAAATAACAACAACAACAAAAGTGAAAAAGGAACCTGGGGAGGATGAATATGCAGCAGAGAAGTCACAGGGCTCCTGGAACTTGTGTAATCTGAGTTAAGTCTAGTTTCTAATCCCTGATCCTTAGAAAGATGTGAACCCAAAGCTCTCACTTTATTTGCCAAAAGCAGCTGCAAGCCTTGTTTTCTGTCTTGTGTGGGAGAGTCTTCAAACAAATGATTTTTGGAGCCTCCTGATGAGAGTGGGGAGGGCACTGAATCGATAGAAATTAAGAAGTATCTAGCATTCCATATAAATGATTGCTGGCTCTGCCAAGTGCGCAAGCCTAGTGGAATACTTCTCCCAGGAAAGATAGGATGGCCACACCTGTGTTTTTAAATAGCATTCCATTTTTATGTTCATTAGGCAGTATATTTTTCGTCCGAGGGTTTTTATAGTTGCCCCCTCACTCTTATGGTAAGATTTACTTCTGTATTACAGAGTAGGGCCTTTGGACAGGAGTCGCCTATTTTCATAGTCCTGAGCGAACATTTTAATCTTAAATGTGGGGGAGTCAGTTATACTTGTTTGCAAGAAGAAATAGGCATTCATGTTCCTCTTTCAGGAAACAGTAATCCTCCCTGATTCTTCAGAGGACTGCCAAATAGCATTGCGATTCATTTGCAAAACACTGAAGATAATTCCAATCTGTCAGTTCACAGGGTATGATGCTCTCAGGGCAGATTGTACAGACAGAGGCAGGTCAGCGTGTAGCTCTTTGGGAGTTCTGGGGAAAGATCCTTTCTCTCATCACTCCAGGTTCTTAAGCAGAGCGCCTCTGGGATGACTAAGCAGGCAGGTTAGGCTTAACTTTGGGTTGCTGACATTCTTTTTCTTATCCTACAGTCATCGTTGTGTTGTTTGTGACCCTGAGGAGGCAAAAGAAAGAACCACTCATTGTATTTGAAGAAGAGGATGTCCGGGAGAACATCATAACCTATGATGATGAAGGGGGTGGTGAGGAAGACACCGAAGCCTTCGACATTGCCACCCTGCAGAATCCTGACGGTATCAATGGATTTATCCCTCGCAAAGATATCAAACCTGAGTATCAGTACATGCCTAGACCTGGGCTGCGACCAGCACCCAACAGTGTGGATGTGGACGACTTCATCAACACAAGAATACAGGAGGCCGATAATGATCCCACGGCCCCTCCCTATGACTCCATCCAAATCTATGGTTATGAGGGCAGGGGTTCCGTGGCTGGGTCCCTGAGCTCCTTGGAGTCTGCCACCACAGATTCGGACCTGGACTACGACTATCTACAGAACTGGGGACCTCGTTTTAAGAAATTAGCAGACTTGTATGGCTCCAAAGACACTTTTGATGATGACTCTTAACAATAATGATACAAATTTGGCCTTAAGAACTGTGTCTGGCATTCTCAAGAATCTAGAAGATGTGTAAACAGGTATTTTTTTAAATCAAGGAAAGGCTCATTTAAAACAAGCAGAGTTTTACAGAGAGGAAACATTTAATAAAACCGCAAGGACATCAAAGTGGAAAATACTGTGAAGTACCTTTTCCCACTAAAAAAAGCAAATATTGAAGTTGTTTATCAACTTCACTAGAGAAAAAACCACTTGGCACACGAAATATTTAAATGGAGGAAAAGTCCACAGTGAACTTACAATGAAGGGAAATCGTCTATGTGTTATGAACATCTGAGTCTCTCTTATTTTATTTTTTAATTTGTCAAAGAAGCTTCCACAAAATTAGAAAGGACAACAGTTCTGAGCTGTAATTTCGCCTTAAACTATGGACACTCTATCTGTAGTGCATTTTTAAACTTGAAATATATAATATCCAGCCAGCTTAAACCCATACAATGTATGTACAATACAATGTACAATTATGTCTCTTGAGCATCAATCTTGTTACTGCTGATTCTTGTAAATCTTTTTGCTTCTACTTTCATCCTAAACTAATACGTGCCAGATATAACTGTCTTGTTTCAGTGAGGAGCACCCTATTTCTATGTCATTTTTAATGTATCTATTTGTACAATTTTAAAGTTCTTATTTTAGTATACATACAAATATCAGTATTCTGACATGTACGAAAATGTTACAGCATCACACTTATATTTTATGAACATTGTACTGTTGCTTTAATATGAGCTTCTATATAAGAAGCAATCTTTGAAATAAAAAAAGATTCTTTTTTAATTCTGGGTTTGATTCTTAACATTGAAAAAAATAAGGATTTCTAATGATCCATTTATATTTCTAATTTAATTGTTATCTTTTAATAACCCTATTTATGATCTGTTGTAGTCTGCTGCTCTTATTGTTTATTTAAATCAAATATGTTTGGGTTTTTTTAAAGATAAGATTCTGTATCTTCATGTAAATTATTTTTGTATGTTCTGGCTTTTCCTGGAGTATATCTTTAAAGAAGGACATTAGAGATCTAGACTAGCCTATGATTAGCCTATGGATTTACAATATGTTATATATTATGCATTTAACTTGTGAACTCACAGTTATGAGAGACAAATTCATGAGGACTGTCAGACCTCTCGATGTTCTAGATATAGACTTGATGGCCCGCCTTGAGCATTGTGGCGTTGAAGGGGTTCATAGTCAAAACCAACTCTGGTTTTCCATATGTAATTTTTATTAGGATAAAGACTGACTGACAGTTGAAAGTGCTCATTTTTTTCCTCCTGTAATTTTATTTTGTCTTCAAATAATATAAAATTTCAAGTCTTGATGAGAGAAAGGACAATTCACTTTCCAACCTTTATTTTAGAAGATGCTTTGGGTCATGTACTCTCAATGAGATCAGGGACTATGTTGAACAGTGATGATTGATGTCATTTGATCTGTGATATGCCACAGTCATATGCAGTTGCCTCTAGTTTCCTGGAAAGTGGAACTTCTGGGAAGGACCTTTCACTTGTACAACGGACCAAAGGTCCAGACAAAGCAATACTTGGGAAGACACCGCACAGAGTCACACTGCAACTACTTCCTCTCCTTTTCTTGAAACACAAGACACATGCTGTTTTTTCCCTTGGATTATGGATATTTTTGGTTCTTTTTTACTTTATTGTAGTTATTTTTTGAGACCTTATACACTATTTTTTTATGATGTGCTCACTCCCAGTTTACAATGCATCGACATTGAATCAGTTGACTAATTCAATGGGAGAAAATCAGTGGACATGCCACTTGAGAGTCTTTTATCACAGGAAGGAATGTGCATTCTAGGTACTTGCAAAATTGCAGGTTAAGTTTATTTTATAGATAGACTTTGTAATCCAAAGAATATTTTGCTAAGTTTATGCTGATCTCCAATTGAATTGAAATAACTGACTAACTCAAAAGGAAAACGAACCTTGTTTACTCAGCTGTAAGTCCCCTCACCATCACAATGATTCTTTTACTTATGTAGGAATGTAGTCAGAATAGAGTTGACAACTCCATTTTCACATTTTTATGCCAAGGAACTTTTTTCCCCAGTACTGTCTACTTTTCAATAGTTAAGAGGTCTTGTTTTTCTTATTCTCTTCCCTTTTCCTTTTTCTTTCCTTTTTCTTTTTTCTTTCCTTTTCTTTCTTTCTTTCCTTTTTTACTTTAAGGATCTTAATGTTTGTAGAATCCTCTTAGAAGCTTGGAAATAAAATGTCTTTCCCAATTCATGGAATCTTTTTTTCATTCGGAACATGTTACCTTAAAAGCATTTTATCTTAAGGGGTCCTTCCTTACTTGGTTATAAAGCAATCACAGCTTCATGACATTGGTGTACACACACATGAAAAAGAAATTCTGGTGTGTTCTATCTGACATGTGTCTATCTGGTATGGTATGGCTTACACTTATCATTCATTCATTCATTCACTTATTGATTCATTCATTCATTGCTGAACTCATTCTTTAAGATCTGATTTTTGCATGCCATATATTAGCTACTTGAAGTTTAGAATAATCTTTGCTACCTTCTTTGACAATGTTTATTTTTCTCAATTATGGTTCAAAATACCTGCTTTGTTGACTTTCCTTCACCTGCTTCATGTTCATATCACCTATCCCTCAAGACATGCAAATAAATATGATTAAATACCTAGGGGAAAGGGTAAGATGGAATGTAGGTTTATTACAACTGTTCCGGTCAGAAATCCTGAGGAAGATGTGGGAACACGAGATCAGGTTATCTATATCTATTAGAGAACATTTTAAAGATGCTGATTCATGATTCACTGTAAATATAGTCACTTAGTCAGATGGGATCTGGTTAAGAGTGTTTGAAATTGTTCTTGGGTCTTTATGCTACTTTATGAGTGTCTTTACAGTTCAGTCAAAAGAGACATAAAGAAAAGGAACTGTTGAAGGAATAGTACCACGCTCTATGTAACAAGCAGTTCAGGACAGATTAGAAGTGTATACAACCTAAAACATGGCAGGGCATATCTCTAGGAAGATGAAAATAAGATATAGTGAGATCATCAAATTCATTCATCAGAAATGGGAAAGAAAAATGGGCCTGTTTTGCTCAAGTACTACTAGGATAGTTTATGAAACTGTCAAAAGTTACTTTTGCTCTTAGTTTCTCTTCACAGAGAAGCTACAGTGTTATAAATACAAAACCAAACAAAACCAAACAAACTAGATCATAGTTCTATTAAATAAACTCCTTTCCATTTTCTCAAAGACTTAAGATGAATTTGGATTCCTTTGCTTTCTTACTCTATGAGATTACGATCCTATAAATCTCTTCAATTTTTTTCTCAGTTCATCCTTCTGTCAGTGCCTAGTGCTGAAACTACACTGGTTGCCTTTTATTTCTCGTACAGATAAAATATGCCCTCACTCAGTTTATATGGTCAGTTAATGGCCAGTTTCCTGAGCACCAGTAGTCACTTATAGTTTATGGCCTTATTTTGGTCTTGGGGTTTCTGAGCACCTACGAGAATCTAAGAAGGCATTACTCCTGTTTCTAGTTTTGAAAGAACAATAAATATTTGCTGTGGATGGCAGCATCCTTACATGACAGGGATTTCAAGACTTGCTGATTAAAGAAAACCATTATGATTTCAAACTCCCATTTCTGAGAAATTTGAACTACTCTGATCTTGATACCCAAGATTATGTTATGAAGAACAGAGAGTGAAATAGGAGAACAGAAGTTTAGCTAAATCTAGAGTTATATATAAATTAGAGATGTTGTGACCTATTACCCAGTAGGAACTCATAACAACATGTGTGTAAATACTCACTGGAGAAGCAAGGGATGAACAGAGGTTGAAGAATTATTAAGTGGATACACACAAACTCAAAAGTTTCTTCTAATGGGCTTTCAGTAGTCTATCCCAACTTTAAAAGGCTGACTTTTAGGAGAGGTACTTCCGGCTTTGAAGACTAATACAGGCTCTACTTTTATTTTTATTAGTAGAAGTTTTGAAGCCTCTTACTATATGGGAGTCATGTGCTAACACATAAAAACCTATCTTATTTCTGAAACAAATCAAAGTGTGTTATAGGGAAGGATATTGTCTTGAAGGCTAAAGATATCCCTAGAGAATAGTAGGAATTCGTGTGGGAGTTGATTTGAGAAGATTCTCAGTGGTCTTGCCCTGACCTGGAGCCCCATTCTCTCAGCTTGAACTTAAGGTGCCACAGAAGATGGCTGTTCCTGAGGATCAGTAGCTTAGCTAATACACTGGTGTTGAGAACATGGAAAGAGCTACCGATTGCCTTATGTTCATTTGCACAGTTTATTGCTTGTGGTATTAGAACGAACTTCCATCAAACCTTCCACCTCTTTACATGGAAAATTAGTTTCCTGTAGTTGAAAAACTACTACATTATCCTTTATAACTTTTAGAAAGTGTTGGTCAACATATAGCTATCTCTCACTGATTCACAGAGGCAAAGAGATTGAGGTTCAGGATGCACAATTCTTTAGCTAAGTTCAGAAACAACACATTAAGTCATTTCTATCAAATGCACTCCAACTTCAGGTAGGTATCTTGATCCTTGTTGAATTCATTTCTAAAAATGTATAACATAATAGCAGTGGTAAAAATGAACCAACTCCAGTTTCTGGTGGCAGCAATCATACAAATGCTTTATTTTTTCTCAACTTCATGCCCTAGGACAATGCAAGAGAAGATTCACCCCATATACTGCTCATTTCTGTCTGTTTAGAAACTAATTCACTCTTTTTTTCTCTCTCATGAACACAAACAGATGACAGTTGTCTTGACATAACCACAATTTACTTTAGGCAGGGAACTGATTGACAGTGTTCCTTGCCCAAAAGAGGAAAAAAAAGATATATTTAGAAACACATGTGCACACACACACACACACACACACACACACACACACACACACACACACACACACACACAATGGGTTTATTGATGCTATCATTACCATGAGCATACACACAGTAAAGAAACCATTTTGGAGAGGAGGAGTTTATTTTGTACTCAGTTTCAGAGTCAGTCCAAGACAGAGAGGACAGCAGCAAGAAAGTAGGGCAAAAACCTGAAGAAAAGACCAGGGCAAGACAGAGGCCCAGGAATGCATACATAGTGACCAATTCCTTCATCCATGCCCTACAATTGTATACTAAATGTCCACATCTGTCAGTAGTTTAATCTGTCCAGGAAGTTAGGGTCCTCGTGTTTTAACTGTATATTAAAATACCCACACAGACACATGAACATGTATGCTCCCCTCACCCCTAGGCATATTTTAACTCACTAAAATTGACAACCACAATTACTCAGGGCAATTGGATGGGAACTACATATCAACTGTTATTTGAAATTTGATTGCACTTGTCAAGAATTGCACATAGTTTGACAACTCTAACATAAGCAATTTCATGTTTGATATAATTTTGCCTCATTGTTCAAGTAATGGTGCTGCCTTTTATTAGACACATAACTCTTCTCTAAAAATATTTAGATTTTAAGGCATACAATTAGAATCCAATTTTCATTACAAGTCTAACGAGCTTAACTACAATACTTCCATCATTTCAGCACTTGGAAATTTGAAATTATTGTATGCTTTGATGGCATTCTCCCCCTCCCCCTTACCCCTAACTAATAACTCAGAAAAAAAATGTTTGTTTTAAAGTACAATTAGCAAACATTTTTTTCTTATAATTTAGTAAAGAGATGATGAGTTTCATAATATTGACCTGAAGACACATCAGAATGTGTTAAGGACTGCCACTGGACCACTATGGAATACCCATTTCACTTTTATTTAAATTTAAAATTTTAGTGGCTGGAAAGATGGCTTAGTGGTTTAGAGTACTGACTGCTCTTCCAGAGGTAGTGAAATCAATTCCCAGCAACCACATAGTGACTCACAGCCATCTGTAATGGCACCTGATGATCTCTTCTGGTGTGTCTGAAGACAGCTACTATATATATATATATATACATATTCATATATAAATATATATGTATATATATAAAATAAATAAAAAGTCTGAAAATATAAATTTAAAATATATTATTAAAACAAAATAGGTATTGAGTACATATTAGGAAGAGAAACTCAAAGATGGGGACTGGAAAGTAAGTTAGCCCTTTCATCTTGCATACAGGTCAGCATTCAAAACCATAAGTATTGCAGGTGAGTTCCCTTTTTCTAGTTCTCGTGTTGTGTTAATACCATTATGACCCCATGGAATTAGATGATACACAAAGACCACACCTAGAGTGAAACAGTACTCACTGTGCTTAACGGGTCTGTGAAGTGGCACCAGATCGCCTTTATGACTCACGAACCCTGGCAGGTTCACCATTTACATGAGTCTCCCTTTATCGACATGCACAATAGGTTGATGTAATCTGTTTGGGGGGGGGGCATGATTCCAAGAATTTCAATGAGCGCTGACCCACAATAGAAAATAAGGCAAATATGTGACTCGTTGCATAAGTTAATGATTTCATTGCTTTGTTATCATACAGGAGTTGTCCAACTGTAAACCAGAACTATCTAGCACTGGCAAAGGATTTAGAAAAAGCTTCCAATGAGAAGATGAAGTTGAAGAGCCTGTGGCTTCCTCCCGGCTGCCTTTGATTCAATAGCCATAGGATACTGATTCTAGGAGATGGTACCTCTCACTTTCTGTATGGATGGTCACCCCAAGAGTTCTCTTAGTCCAGCATGACCCTTTAGTCTTTTAGCCTAGAAAATCAGTCTCCCAGAAATTCTCTGGAATACTCCTCACCTGGACTTAAATGTCTGAAATGTGTCTGCTATGTCACTGGCTGTTGGAAAGAAGTAGTAGGAGGCAACATTCTGAGAATAACGGTACAGTCATTTTCTTTGTTTAAATTAGTAAGCCTAAACTAATTTTATAAAGCTCTGTCTCTATGTGCCTGTGTGCGCTAGCCACACCACTCTCTGACCATGTGACCATCCAAGAGCTGGCTTTCACATTTCTACCTCTGTCAAAGGGACATTTGTGCCTCTGGATCTTTCATTAGCATTTTTCTTTTATTTTAAATTAACGATCTCTCTTCTATAGACACAATGAATGATGAATAAAAACATGAACAAAGACATCGTTTTCAAACATATCCCAGAGCCTGGAATGTTGTAGCTGCTCAAAATTAATCACTGGTGACACCGGCATGTTGGTAAAGTTTGTGTAACTTTTTCTGATTGTTTAAGTCCAAAGCTGGAATTATGTGGCTAACCTCTCTCTCTATAAAACCCTGTTTTTGAAAAACACACAAAACCTCTGTTGATCATGCCTATAGAATATCAGAGTTTCTCTTTGAGAGTTTTCAGAAAACGTATAATAATTCAAACTAATATTATAATTGCTATTTATATATTTGCTTATATGCATATACATTCATGTAATACACACACACACACACACACACACACACACACACACACACACACACACACTCCATAGCACCACACAGCATAGTGAACACTTCACTAGGAACATAGCTTGGTTTGTTTACTTCTCTGTACAAAACTGCAAGAATGCAAAACAGTACCTGGTGCTTATTACCATCCTAATAAATAAGAACTTAAGAACGTGAGTGAATAGTAGTAAAGCATTCCCAAACCTGACTTTTAAGCGTTGGTTGCATAGATTGATTGTTTTCAGTCAATCTCTTATTTTAACCCTCTTCGTTAACACAAATGAGGTTGTCAGCAAAGGTGAGTCAAGGAAGAGTGTCTTTTCTTCCTGAGAGTAGCCATACATCTATTAGCATAGGAGAGCAGACAGGTCAGAATGCGTTAATCACTTCTGAAAGCTTTCTTCCTAGCTTTTTCAGTGTCCAAAGCTGTAAACTACCAGAAATGAAGATACTGCCTGTGCAGATGTGTGATTTGTCAAAGAACTCTTAGAGATGCCTTTAGAGGGTCCCAATATTTAAACCAAAGAAAGTTTCCCATGCCTGTTCTAATGTCCCACAATAATATGAACTCTCTCAACATGAAGTTTCCTCGTGGTCAGTGTGATAGAGTTTTGCCTTGACTCTGATGTATATGGGGTTCAAAAATTACATGACAATTAAATCAGTGCTAGTCATTGTGTTAAATATCAAATATCTTCTTTTATCCAGGATCTTGGATGATGTACACATTATTCATACTCTAAAATATCAAACTGGCAACTTATTATCAACCTATTGTAGTATAAGTATTGGTTAATTTTTAAGTTCTTAGTGAACTTTTTCTAAATGTCTCATTGTTTTATAAAATGTGTGATATTCATTGTGCTACAGACTTCGTGGGTATTATGTCTTTTGTGATATTCCTGGAAGGGTAATTTTTAGGCGTTTGAGTATTTTTGTGTTTATGTATTTACTTTATATAATAAGCATTTAACGGCTTACTTATGGAGGTCAGAGACAACTGCTTCAATTGTGGATTCGCATGATTAAACTCAGAACATCTTTTTGGTGGTAAGAAACTATCTTCTGAACTACCTTATCAGCACATGATTTTGCTGTGGTTCTTTTGTTTTTGTTTTTGTTTTTGTTTTTATCTCTTTTCGAAAAGTTTTCTCAGGTATCTTAGACTAGCATAGAACTCACTAGGTAGTGAATAACTATGGTGAATGCCTGATCCTCCTGCTTCTGTCCTCCAAGTTCTGGGTGTGTAAATATGTGCTACTACACCTGGAAAGATGATTAAAGTCTTGAGGATCTAGATATATTATAACAGTGCACTTTCCTGTACATTAATCTGCTAGAGATAGGCTGGATCGAGATACTTCTGATGGGTTTTACTAATGCACATAGTCACCAGTTACTTTATTGTTCCCTGACACAGTTTCACATTCATAGTTTAGAGAAACTAAACAGTGCCACTTTCATTCTCCAAACTGACACATTACAGGGAATAAATAACACAGTTCAGATACCATGTTGGTATTCTAGTAGGTTTCTGATGACCCAAGGAAAGAGAAAAATGGCATGAAACGTTAGTCTCCTTAATCATCTAGAAACATTTTTACTCTTTGCAGCTTTAAAGTTTAGTGATGACTTAAAAAAATAGCCATAAGTATCTATCCTGTATATTTATGTACAACATATCCCAAATATTTATAAATATTGGAAAAAACAGAAAATGTGAATGTTCTATTTATATTGTGAGTAAGTTTCATATTCTCTATATTATATTCAAGATAGGTGTACATTGAATATGAAAAATTAATATTTTCAATTCTCACTTTAATAGTTATCCAATTACATACTATAAGGATGAGTCATCATTTGCTGGATTACAAAATTCCCAAATTGTTTGCCAGAAACATCGTATTCACACAAGCTAAATACCGGTGAGGACCCAAGGAAATAGCAGTAACAAAGTGGACCAGGTCCCTGCATTCTGAAGAAGCTCTAAAGGAAATGTCCAGATGAAAAAAATTAAATACCAGCAGAGGTGTATAGCCAAAACTTGCAATTACAGAAGATACAGAAGCAAGCCATTATGATTAGAATCGAAATCATTCTGCTTTTCTGGTATTACACGTAACATAGATTAACATGTATGTATACAGTGCAGCCTTTGTAGCTCTGATTATTCCTTTTACATGAGTTTGGAAAAGTGAGTGTCTGAGACAAGAGACTGGGAAATTGGATACAAACTTCACGTTTTGCAACTTAAACATATTTTGTTTCTAGAGAGACAGTTTTTCCATTTAGCTTTTTCATGGCAAAGCTTGTGACTTCAAGCATCAGGGTGAGGCCATGCATTTGCTCTGCCTAGTTTGAACTCTCGGATTCTATTTATCGGGTTTGTAGTGAAACATGAGTTTCCTTAGGTTTATTAATGTTCTGGAGCTGTCTTCATTTTCTCTGGCCCATTTTAAAGGTTTGTTTGTTACATATTTGCCTCAGGATTTCGAGAAATTTTTTTGTATGTGAATATATTGACTAACGTTTGACAAAAATATTATTCCTATTTTATGTTTGAGATTAAGTCTGTGTGTTTTTCAATAACAGATAGTAAAATAGTATACACAGAAATATTTGTGACACTTTCTTCTTGATTTCCCCATTGCTGTGTATCAAGTATTTAAAATTAATTTTTTGTACTGTAATTTGAGAGCTCAGGTCTTTTTATTTGTGTATCCAATGAATGAAGCTTCTTCACAGAAAATATTTAGGAATTATTAATTTTAATTGACAACTAATACTTGAAATCTATAATCTCCTGGGAAGCAAGTCTCAGTGAGGGATTGTTTATATCATGTTACCCTATATCTGTTAGATATTATTTTGATTGAATTAATTGATGTGTAGAAGACCCACTGTTGGTGGCACTTTCCCTAGGTTTGGGGTCTTGAGTGATGCACATGAAAACAAGTTAGGTGAGTGATAAGATTGTATTCCTTTCTGATTCCTTTTGATTATGGATATGATATGACTATTTATAGTTCCTACAATCTTGATTTTCCTTATATGATAAATATAGAGTTTGAGTTAAAATAAATCCTTTCTCCACTAAGTTTATTTTTATCATGGCATCTTGTGTCAGCATCAAAACATAACAACAATATTATCATTAATATTTACCTTTAAAAGGTCAAACTTAATGAGAGTATCATGTTTACTATAAACAAATAAGTCATGTAAATATATAATATGTCAGATTATATAATATGTATTCTGCCCCATTGACTTAGATAGTAAATATTTCATTTATATACAGCTTCATATATAATTTTGGAGTCAGGCTGAAATTGATGGTTTATTGTTTGATATATTTAAGATTTATTATAGTTTTGATTCATACTTATACATATATGTGTGAGTATGTATCATGTCTGTTCAAATGCCTGCAGAGGCAAAAGGAGAGGCAAAGAGTCCTTGGAGCTGTAGGAACAGCTAGTGATGTGCTATGTGCCAACGGTAACAGTAACCAGTCATAACTAGTCTTCTGGAAGACCTACAACATGTTGTTTGTTTTTCAAAATATTCATGAAATTTCCATTCTTAAAACCATCCCACTTGCTTATAATATATTGTGTAACAGTTTACTCTGAGATTTAAACCGTCTATCTTAGAGGAAACTTTGTTAAGACACAGAATATTCTAAGGCGAGACGAAACAGTCCATGCTAAAGAGACGCACATTGACCTCAAGAAAATAGACAACTCAATAGATTTAGGTTGTCCCTGAAACAGGCCAGAATCACCAGCATGCTCTTTCTTTGGTGTCTATATCGGTAAGGAATACTGACAATTACTGTTGGACATGCTAAACTGACTATGGAAGTAGTAGAGACCAGCCAAGCTGCCTGGAAGAGACTGAGACCAACTGAACTACCGAGAACAGTCTCTGACCTATTAAACTCCCTGTAATACCTTACAGGTTGCCTTTTCCCCAAGCTATCATGCAAGCTGGAGTAGGCATAGCTAACATATCTGGTTTTGAGACATTTCTTGTTTGTCAAGTAACTTTACATGACATCAACAAAACCCATTGGTTTACCAAGCTGGACTGAGGCAGTATCTATACTTAGTTCTGTTATCACTGTGAAATGAGTACATTCATTCATAACTCTCCAGAAATAGTGTCAAACAGCACACACATTTGCTACACACGTCATGGTTAGTATCTTAGTTTAATTTTATTTGGGTCAGAGAAAGTACTTTGTCTGATTACAAGTTTTGTGACTTTTTGCAATTGTTTTTAAGAATCAAATTTTTTCTCTGTTTGTAAATCTTGCACAGTGCTCAGGAATATGCTTACATCATTGCTTGGATTTTCAGCTAATGTCAATTAAACTAAATTAGAAGAAACTGTTCAAATCTCTGTATTTTTATCATTTTTCTGTTTAATGATTTTTTTAAATCAATTACCTCAAAAAAAACCCTGTTGAAATGTCTCATTATAAGTCTAGATTACTCTACTTTTCTTTCATCTCTGTTCATTTTTGCTTCAGATATTTGAAATACTATTATTGGGTACATATTTTTAGTATAGTTACCGTGTCTTATCTGTGATAATAGTCTGTACTCTCAAGTGCAATTTTCCTAATGTTAATGTCATTAGTTCTTTCTCAGTTTATACTGCATACTGGCTTGGAAGGTATTCCATTCTTTAAATTAGTCCCTTTATATTGAAACAGGCATGGTTATTGTTCTTTTTATGGTAATCTGAAAAACCCACCATTCTAAATTCAGAGAACCAATATCATTAATTCTCAATTTCATTTGTCTTGGTATTACTCTCTACATATTTAAAAAAGTAAAGATTCTGAAGGCTCTTGTATCCATTTGCATATGCATTTATCTTTAACTTTAGCAATTAAAAATTGAGTATGCGTTAATCAATTACTTTCAGAATAAGAATAAAAATCCTATTAGAGTTAACATTGAAATATTTTGCATTTAGAAAAATTCACCAAGAATTTTAAATTATTATTACATGAAGAGAGTACAATCAAGTCCCCAGTAAAGCCTACCACCTATAGATAAAAAAGTGTTTCTCAGATGCAATCAATGTATAGAGAATCTTCTGTCAAGGTCAAAACAGCTCACTCTTCTCTTCTTACAAGGGTCCAATTCACTCAAGTCATGCCAAAATTCTAACCTTAGGTTAATTTTATCAAAACCACACCTCTCTGCCTTCTCTGAGGTAAGAGAAAAACCATTAAATATCTTCCTACCCACTCCTATTGCACCTTTGTTGGATTAAATCTGTCCTAAGAAGACTCTGCAAATAAAGCTATATGACTTCAGGCTCTGTCTACTTCCTGTAGGACAAATATCCTTAAGGTAGAAAAATCATAATCTTGACCACCTTTCTGAAATGGACGTGATCGGAACAGAAATGCTAAGGAGAATCAACACCATTAGAAATGAACAAGAACCTGAAACCAAATAGATCAGGGGCCTAGTGAAAAATCAAATACTACTTGAATTATGAAGAAATTTAGTGATAAAATTATCCGTAATCATATTCTGCTATATTCACACATCAGTATCTTACTTAACCAACAATACAGAGAAGCTTCTTCCTGTAGTGGATGGGAACAGATGCAGCGGTTCACAGCTGGACATCATGAAGTGGTGAGAGATGCTGGAGCACTCTGTCCTCAATAGGATGCGTCCATCAAATCTCTTTCATCAGAGCTCAGAGAACCTGAGAAGAGGAGGAAGAAAGACTGTAGGAACCATAGGAGATGGAAGACACCAAAACAAACAAACAAACAAACAAAAACAAACAACAACAACAAAAAACCAAAACCAACGAAACAAACGAAAAAACCCAAAAACCAAGGTCCTTTAAGAACAGTAGAATTGAGGCACATATGAAATCACAGAGTAGCTTCTAACAGGAAGCTATCTCCAAATTTACTTCCTGCCAAGGAAAAGTTAGTTTTCTCCAGTGAAGCTCCCTATGCATATCAAGGTAAACTCAAGAGCATTTTTGGAGCATTTGTTTGTTGTTCTATTGTTTCATGTCTCATGTTTGTAAGACTGTTTTTGTAAAGGTCCTTTGGTATGTATTATGGGGGACTTCTGTGTGGGAGAACATGTGTATCTGAGATTTTGGGGCTTTTCATTTGATTCTTTGTCTTCTGTTCGTTTTGTTCCATTCTGGTCTGTTTTTATTTTATCTAATCTAATTATTATTTATTATTATTATTACTATTATTTTATTTTAGATGCTTGTTTGTATCTTAATAAGAGAGAGAAAGTTTATGTATTTGGATGGATGGGGAAGGAAAAGGGATCTGAGAGGAGTTGAGTGAGTGGAAATTGGGATAAGAATATGTTGTTTCAAAACAATCTATTTTCCAGGAAGAACAAAATGGAAAAAAGTATTGTGCAGTATCAGCTGATAGGAGAGGAGAAAAGACAATAAACAATTTCTGATGAAATTACTGAAAAATCAACATAGGAAGTTGGAGTTAAAATTTTGTACAACTCTGCAATGGTAACTATAAGTAGAATAATTATTACAGCGGGAACAAAGAAATTATCATTTTGGAAACATCTGCATTTGAAGGCTGTGACTAGATAATCAAAATATACCTAGTGGAATAAAGTTTCAAGCAGAGAACAGTAATAAAGAAAACAACCAATGTATAAAGAACAAATGAAGATTGGAAAATATTTACAGGAAATTTCATAGGAACAGAATTTGAATTTGCCTTTGAAACAGTTTCTTATCAATCAGTTTGACAGGAGAAGATGAATGAGAAAAAGCTATGTATGATCACAAATGTATAAGTGTACTAGCTAGCAATAGCACAGAAAAATTTTATGTATGTCACCACTAATTATAACAAAATATAAGCATTAGACAGAAGTAGCATTTTTGAATGATACAAATTAAAAAAGCTAAGATAAACAGAGCTAAGATCATGGTAGTAATGTTGGCAAGAGTTCAGAGAAATACTTGAATGTTTGGATGGCTGAAGTATAAATTAGTATATTTGTTAGATATCAATTTGACAATATCTACTAAGAGCCAAATTATTACAAGTACCATCATTCTATCTCAGAGAATCTATCTACTCAAAGATGTACAAATATGGAAAAACATTGGCTTGTCTCCATTTATAAGAGTATTCAGTGATGTCCCAGGTAAATTAAGTAACCAGTCACATGTAGTGCTATAAGTTACTGTGCCATATCCATTAAATGGATTTATGTACAGTTATTAAAATCCATGACAAAAACATTTGGTAGCATAGTGACACATATAATGCTTCTGAAGAGTTAATAAGTTGTATGTTTGTGCATGTATGTGTATGTAAAAGTGAGTTACAGTTTATATTTAGAAACTTGTACCATATCTAGATTTGTATAATCCCGTACTACAGTATTTATTTATCATCCTTTTGGAAGAGTTAGCATATCAGATATATAATACAGGAATTTGCATACACATTTCTGTCATATTTATTATATTAGATTTGTATTTATGTCATATCATTAACACTTGTCAAAAACAAACAAACAAAAACATTGGTGTCTATATAGGTAATAACTGGTTTTACAATCATAGAGTTGAAGATCAACGTCCTTCTTACTGAATTATAGAATACACTTTCGATCCATTAAATACTCTATTAACCACAATTTCAAAGTTCATATAAATGGGTTGATAGCTGAACACCAAGAATTTCTTAAGTCCTTGCTAGTGGGAGTGTTAATAAGAAAGAAAATTCTCAATACAAAGTGAGTCTACAAGTTATGTTTTCAGAAGATAATAAATTCCCCATAAGACAGGACCTCTAAGTGAATGCTATGTAGTCACAGGCTATATATTCCCTTATCGTGGGGTATTTTGCTAGATTATAGGAATACATAATTGTTTTTACCAGATAGAGAAAGCTTGTATTACACAGACTATTAAAAACCTAGCTATTTTCCTCAGTGTAATTAGAACTATGCCAAAGTAAATTCCGTTTGTGAAACTGCTTTTTCTAGCTTAGAAATTATATCAAAGTACTTAATATTTTGACATTTGTTCCCTTGCAGAACATACTTGGTTACTGAGCCTTTCATTTTTAGGAGGTATTGCTTATTTTTATTGTTACAAAGGAGGAAATTTGAAAGCTAATTTCAAATTAGTTTGCCTTTCAGGTCTGGACCTATAATGCTTAGTAATTTTGTCTTGTAATGATTTTGAGTCAACGGCAACAAAATTATGTTGTTGACCTAAATCCCAAAGATATAATTTTCACATGTTCCTTTAGACTGTATGCCTGGAAGTCTTAACATTTAAGTGATAAAGTCATACTAACAGCTGAGAATGAGGACTTTGAACAAAATATATAATTGAAGGATAGAGTAAACAAAGATAGATCCATATAATAACAAATGAGAACTGTTAAAAAATCAATTTGACAGAAAGACCTCTGAGCTTAAACAACTTTGGCTTTGTAGAGCAAGGATAAGTACCTTCATAATCAATATCACCACCACCACCACCATCACCACCATCATCATAAACAAACAAATGAAGAGAAATATGAGATGTGAAGACAAGAAAACTAAATGAAACATTTAAATCATTTAATCATTAAGTTGCACATTAAATATTACCGAGTAAGTGAATAAGAACTTGAGCAGATATCTCAAGACAAGATCAAAACCTCAACTAAAATAAAAATATTTATATGTAGAAAACTTTATACATTATACTACATTGAATTAGAGGTTAATATGTGTGAATGTACAAATTTCAAAACTATAAAATAAGAAGATATCATGTCCTTGAATGAGCCAAAGCGTTTTTAGCCTATTCTAGGAACAGAAAACCATGGGCAACTGAACAACAACCATGAAAAGAATCCCCCTTCAAAAGAAGTTAAGAGAAAGGAAGAAGCCAGGAATGAGGAGACAATACTTGTGGGCACTTTAATAATGAATTCTATCTGGAAAACTTAAAGGACTCTTCATAGCCACTAACTTAAATCCTGGGTCCCTTTTTATGCCTGCTTTCCATGAAGAAGTGAGAAACACTTGGTACTACTCATGTTCCCATCACTATGTTGTACAGGAAGCCATGTGACCTTGGGCTAAACAGTTTTAGCAGTTTCTGAAAACCTATATCCCTCCCCTCTACCTCAAGGAACCATATAAGCTCCTTAGTTTGTTTCGTTTTCCCCATTACAACATTTCCAACGGCACGGTATTTTATGGCTGTGGTTCTTGCTTCTCTAAATATAACCCCCTTTGTGACACCGTTTTCTCCTATGGTTGCTTAGTGTCCTTCTATTTTCAGACTATGCTACTACGCTGTTTGCCTCCAACTGCTAGCCACTCTTCATTTCAATGTGGCATGATCTAGTATGCATATGCTCCTCCATAATGCCATCAATGACCTTTCTGACAGACCAATGGATACTTTTTCTGTCCTCTAGCGTATCACAGAACATGAAACACAAACCTCTTCATCCTTCAAGGATCCCCATCCTTTGGCTAGCGCTCATTTATGTCTTTGATTCTTACCTCACTGTCTGTCTTCATGTTCTTAGCTGGGTCCTTCAGTGTTCTCAACTAAGGCACCAACCTTGATCTAGCATCTTTTTCTGCATTGCTTTTATGACAGCAGAGTCTAAGTCATTGTCATTTGCAAACATGTCACTCTCAAAGTTACCTCAGCCTGGATGTTCTTTCTTGCCTCCAAATCTGCATGCTTTTTGATCACCAGTTTTCTATACATGATATGCTTGCCATATCCTAATTCAGTCTCACTTATTCTTTTAAATGTCTTCACGTTGCAGAAAAAAAATCATGTTTTGAAAAGTTTAAACCTAATTGATGGTTTTGAATTAACAATAATTAATTTCTTTTTTGCTAATTTTGCTTTTGTGAATTAAATGCATGCAGGTACAGCTGTGCACATGTGTACATGGAGGCCAGATGTTAACCAGATGTAGTTCCTGAGGAACTATCTGCCTGATTAAGGCATGGTCATTTACTAGTACCTGTTATTTTATAATTAGACTAGATTGACTCACCCTGAGACTGACTCAGCGTGAGAAAATGTAATGCCCAGGAATCTACCTGTCCCTGTAGTCCTGAGATTACAACCATATGCCAGGGTATTTGTGGGGTGTTTTGTTTTGTTTTGTTTTGTTTTGTTTTGTTTTGTTTTGTTTTTGATGTTGTGCTTGACGCATTGAAGTGAGGTTCTCCTGCTTGCACAGATGACATTGTACACTTCATGTCATCTTTCTTTGATCTTCTTTCTAGGGCACATAAGGGTCCTGACCCAACCTCACATTTCTCTAAGCTTAAATCTCAACTTGCATTTTTCCATACTGTAGCACTATCAAGTTCCTATGTCCTTCTGTATAAGCATCTTGGGCCAAGACAGTTCCCTCTTCTAAGTGAACTAGAGAAGTTTCCTCTGGGACATCTTCCTGCACTCAGCCTCTCCTTTGTCTGAGTCACCCATTTAAGTCTATATCAACTTTCACTAAAGTGGACTTTCTGTCATAACTACCTCTATTGTGCAACAACTTTATTAAATGTTGTTTACTTGCTAAAGATGGGAAAGATCATCAAGGAAATTAAAATTTAATTCATGATTTAGATTAGCAGTTTGAAGAGTAGCATAGGCAACATGTAATAACACTCTATATTTTGATGGAGAAGATTCTACAACTCAAACAGGAAGTCAGAATGCCATTTTCTTTCAAATCTTAGCAAAGCTTCTGATGTTGAGTAAAAGACAAGGAATATTCCTATTCATACACAGGAATTTAACAAAGCTATCTCTTATTGATCATAGTACGTCAGTGTGTTCCAATAGAGGGAGGGACTTTATAGGTATGTCCTGTGACCCCTGGGTATCACTCCATCTTTAAGTACAGATTGATAATATTCTAATTATTATGGAGAATAATTGTACCCACAGTGTGTCTGGGTACCTTTTTTATTGGATATTTTATATGTTTGCATTTCAAATGTTATCCCCTTTCCTTGTTCCTCCCTCTCCCATTACCCGTCCCCCTGTTTCTATGAGGATGCTCCCCTTCCCACCCACCCAACTCCTACATACACACACACACACACACACACACACACACACACACACACAGACACACACACACCCTGGCATTCCCCTACACTGGGGAAATGAACCTTCCCAGGACCAAGGGCTACTCCTCCTATTGATGCCAAACAATGCTATCCTCTGCTACATATGCGGCTGTAGCCATGGGTCCTGCCTCCAAACCCCATGTACTCTTTGGCTGGTGGTTTAGTCTCTGGGAGTTCTGGGTTATCTGGTTGGTTGATATTGTTGTTCTACCTATGGGTTTGCAAACCCCTTCAGCTCATTCAGTTCTTTTTCTAACTACTCCATTTTGGTCCCCATGCTCAGTACAATGGATAGCTGCAAGCATCTTCATCTGTATCAGTAAGACTCTGGCAGAGCCTCTCAGGAGACATCCATATCAGGTTCCTGTCAGCAAGCATTTCTTGGCATCAGCAATAGTAACTACGTCTGGTGGCTACATATGGGATGGATCCCCATGTGAGACAGTCTCTGGATGGCCTTTCCTTCAGTCTCTTCTCCCCTCTTTGTCCTTGTATTTCCTCCGGTGAGTATTTTGTATTTGGGTATCTTAATCATAGTGGAGGCGGCAAAATACTTAGTTGGGGCCAGCATGTCTAGATTTTCCAAGTATATTGAGGCAGATTCAGCATCTACAGTACAGTCTTTCTCAGTATTTATATTTATGTGTGTGTGTGTGTGTGTGCTCATGTGTCTGTTTGCATGTGTGTGTACAAAGTATTCTATCACAATTTATATTTTAAATATAAGCAACAGTTTCAAACTTCTACATTATAATTTCATTATATGATATCTCACTAGCTTCAGATATCTTAGAGGACAAACTGAAGAACAAAGAAAAAGGAGTTTTGAGGAATTGACATTTCCTTAGAAGTGTTTTGGGCCCTGCATAAATTGCAATTGCCTAGTTATCTAAGGACATTTTGAGACTCTGTCTTAATTAGGATTACTATTGCTATGACGAAGTACCATGACCAAAGCAACTTGGTCAAGAAAGGGTTCATGTGGCTTATATTTTCACATTACTTTTTACCATCTAATGAAATCAGGAAGGAACTAAGACAGGGCAAGAATCTCAAGGCAGGAGCTGATACAAAGGCCATGTGGGGATGCTGCTTATTATTATGTAGGCTTTCTCAGTCTACTTTCTTATAGAACCCAAGACCGTTTGCCCCAGGGTAGCACCACCCTCAATGGGTTGTGTGTTCTGTGATCAAGAAATAATTAAGAAAATGCTCTATAGACTTGCCTATAGTCTGACCTTAATGAGACACTTTCTCAACTAAGGCTCCCTTTTCCCAGATGATTATACTTCTGTAATGTTGACATAAAACTAGCCAGTACAACTAACCCCTTAGAAACTTGACACACAAACACATTAGTATTAGGTTACAACCTTTCCTTTCTTGTTCCTCCCTAACATCACACATTAATAAAGATATTACAGCACAAAATCTTCACAAACTTACAATTTCCACAATCTTACAAATTCAAGTGCTTTAAAAATTGTATGTGAAAAATATATAGTCTCTTTGAAAATCAAAAGTCTATGTAAACCTCCAAAATATGTCCTAAAAGATTAAAGTTCCTAAGTCTGTAAAATCCAAAATAAATACCTTCTTATTTAAAGAGGAGACAACAGGACATGGTCACAAGCTGAACAAAGCAAAACCAAATTCCAACAGTGTTAGTAACTCAGTGTATAAGATTTTGATTCACTCATGATCTCCTAGGCTCCTCCAAGGGGCTTGGGTCAATGTTTAGGCTCAACCCTTGCCAGCAGACAGCTTGTCCTCCACTTCCTCTTCCACATTCTATTCCTCCTTTTTCTCCTCCTCCTTTTTAAATTAAAGTTTATTTTCTTTACTTGTTCTCTTTATATCCTGCTCACTGCTTCCCTCCTGGTCACCCTCCCCCACCGCCCTCCACCATCTCCCACACCATCTTCTCTGAGTAGGTAGGGAGTTCCTCTGTATCCCCCTTACCCTTACCCTCAAATCTCTGTGAGGCTAGGCCCTTCTCTCCCATTGATGCCAGACAAGGCAGCTCAGCTAAAAGAACATATCCCACATACAGTCAACAGTTTTTGGAGTCGTCGCTCTTCCCGTTCGGTACCTACCTACATGAAGGCCAAGTTGCACATCTGCTCCATATGAGCAGGGAGACCTAGGTACAGTCCATGTGTGTTCTTTGGTTGCTGGATCAGACTCTGAGAGCCCCAAGGGTCCAGGTTAATTGAATCTGTTGGTCTTCCTGTGGAGTTCCTGTCCTCAAGGTCCATCCACTGTTTGGCTGTGGGTGTCTGTATCTGTCTGAGTCAGCTGCTGGGCGAAGCCTCCATAGGACAACACACAGCTTGTCTTTTAAGCACAGGCTGATTCCTCTCTAACTTTGCTGATATTTTTGGCGGTCATCCCACGGTACTAGTATCTCTAATACCTGTTGCAATTGGGCTGCACTTTCAGCAATATCCTCTCATAGACTTTATTCATGGTGCTCAACCACAATTTCTTTGCATAACTGCTTCCATGTTGGAGCTTCAACTACTACTAAAGATGAAGTCTCAGAAATGGCCTATCCTGGCCTCTCTTGGTAACAAGTATCAGCTGCTTTCCATAGCCCCTTTGTCTTCAAAACAAGCACCAACTGGGTGACACTTACCCTACCAACTTAACATTTGCAGAGTCTGGAACAGAGCACCTGTGTGCTGATTCTGAGGAAATACTTCCCAGATATCTTCTCAGTGAGGCTTGTCCTTTCTCCATCATCACTAATTTCTCAGTGCTAGATAATTAGCAACAATTGTCCCGGTAAAGCAAAAGTTTCACTTCTATGGTGCTGGTCTCTTGCTAATGACAGTTAACATTTCAGACCCAACTGATCAAAACCACAGAATCTTTATTCGAAACAGCTAAATTGGGAAAGTCCTGATGGTCTTTAAGTTACTCTCAAACTTCCTTCTGGAACTTCACAAGCCAGACCTCTATCACCTGCGTTATCGACCACTCTTCCAATTTCCCACAGAGCAACTCACAAAGGTTTGATCACTCAATGCAAGTTGGCACCCAAGTCTCTGACATCCTTCCTACAATGTTTCCCCAAACAACATGGACACAGACAGGTCTGTCACAGCAATACCTCATAACTTGCTGCCAGTTTCTGTCTAAGTTATGGTTATCATTGTTGTTATGAAATGTCATGATCGGGCTGGGGATTTAGCTCAGTGGTAGAGCGCTTACCTAGGAAGCGCAAGGCCCTGGGTTCGGTCCCCAGCTCCGAAAAAAAGAACCAAAAAAAAAAATGTCATGATCAAAGTAACCCCTGGGAAGAAAGGGTTTATGCAAATTCTACTTCCATATCATTATTCATCATTGAAGAAATTTAGGACAGAAACTTACAAGGGCAGGAACCTGGAGGCAAGACTGAATGCATTGACCATGGAGGGGTGCTACTTAGTGGCTTGCTTCCCATGGCTTGCTCAGCCTGCTTTCTTAAAGAATCCAAAACAACTAGCTCAGGTGTGACATGACCTACAAAGGGCCGAGTCCAACTATATCAATCTTTTTTTTTTAAAGTTCTCTATAGGATTGTTGCCTGAAGCCTGATCTTATGGAAGCATTTCCTCAATTGAGGTTTTCTCCACATGGAATAATATAACTTGTGTCAAGTTGACCTACAAACTTTAACACAAGGGAGAGGCAGTCAAGAGCCAAATTATGTCAGCATGCTTCTCTGTATGACTGGTTCTAGCCAGAGGCCTCTGTGTGAAGCCCTGGATGCATTCTTCCACAGAAGCGAATTCCTGCATGCTTTTCCCATTACAATGAAACCCATGAGTCCAAATGAGTCCTTTTTATTCCCATTAAGTTCATTAAGAATATTAAGTATTCTGTGACAGTGATGGGAAAAATAATCAATGCATAAAATAAATGGAACAGTGATTATCAAGTATGTCAGATGTGGGGAGATAATGACAGCACATGGAATTTCTCTTAACTGTTGGTTAAGATGCTATGCAATTATTCATGACTTTAAAGCTCAGACCAGCGGACTGAAAAGTGTAAGCATTAAAGTTATGTGTCCTAGACCTCTATAGAGTACATGGAAAGATATACTAAGTAACAGCACTTCTTGGCATTAGGAAGCAGGAGCATCATGAGCTCATGCAATTGCCAATGTTCCTGGTGAAGATAGGAAATTATAAAAGTTGTGGACTGGACTACTTGGCACACCTATGTGTCCTTAACATAGGGTGGGCCTCCTGCCAAGGCTAGGTGGCTTCGTAGGCTGCCAAGAAGTATTCCTCTACTCCTATTAATCCCATTAAGAACAAGCCAATGACTTCAATTTGGATTCCTGATTGAACTATAAACCGTGTTCCATCTGCTTGGTTGACTGAGCAACAGATAGGCCAACAGTTCTTGGAGAGGATTTTGTATAAATTATAAAACTGAGGAAGTGGGAGGCTGAAAGATATTGGCATTAAAGCGCTGGCCATTAGGAGAGTCACCTTCAGGATGAATGTGAGAGGTAGCCTTTTGCTTATGGGCTCATCTCTCCTGCATCCACGTAGCCTTTGTGGAAAGTACAGAAGCATGTATTAATTTGGATAATGAACTTTCTGTGCAACCCCACTTTAGGTAGACTCCAGCCTGTCCTTGTTTAAGAAGCATTCCTGACACAGGAAGCAGAGGAAGTGCTCCAGCAGGGGAAACAGGTGTTCCCACATCTTACTTGCAACTTTGTCTAAATTTAAACAAATGTATCTTTCTGAAAAAAAAAATCTGGGAGTTTTGGAAGAACTTTTACTAACAGTTTCCGAGCACTAGTTCCAGCTGTACACAGCTGAAAGGACTTTCTTTGTCTTTGCCTGGTAATGTGAGTCACTGTCCAAACAAGTGCATACATCAGGAATATGGCTCTTTGGAAACTTAGGGTACAAAATGAAAGAGAACAATGTGAGGCTTCAAAGAAATAGGATTCTTGGGAGCAGATATGAGGACCTTTTCTTTTCGAAGGATATTGAAGACAGAAGTAATGGAGTGGTTATTCTGTGGAAAGAAGATGGATGGAATGTGGTGTTCTAAGCTGCATGCTTCAATCCACTCCCAAGATAGGCCAGAGAGAATCTAGTTTAACAGGTAATTTGGCTTATGCAAATTTTGTGAAGTTCATGTCTTTTTCTTGTTCTGTTCTAGATTTTGCCAAAGGTCTGAGCCCAGGTCACAACACTGATGGATGTTATCAATAATTTTATGTGAGGAGACTTCCAAAGGACTCTCCTCATCTACTTACCCAACTCTCCTCTATGTTCGTTAATCTTTTTCCCTACAACATTTCCAGAAAAAAGAATCTGGTATTTGACGCCGGTGTTCAGTGTCCTGTACTTAGAGCTTTCAGTAAATCTTCACTGGTTGTTTAAGAGTAATTAAGGCTTCTGGTAATTTTGATTTGATTCCATCCAATATCATCTACAGATAACAAAAGTTACATACTTTCTAAAATTTTTCTCATCAAGGCAAGCTCCACTACCTAGATCTGAGTGTTTTTGAATGATCAGGTTTCTTTACATGTCTTGTTCTACCTCTGACTCTGGAATCAATATCATTATTATATTAATATTATCATGTCACATATCTCTGAATGTTAATGTCTTCATTTTTTCAAACATCTCTTTATAAAGCAACCAGCACACATTATACTCATCTTTTACAAATGCCATTATTGATATGTAATTCACATGTCATATTATTAATTAACACAAATTATACATGTAATATATTTACCTAGTATATTTTAAACTATATTAATATCACATAAAGCATTACTATCATCCAACTTTGGCCCATTTTTCCCCCTGATAGAAATCCTATGCACAAAAAGAGCTATTATTCATTGTCCCCGATTTCAGCCTATCCCCTAACTTCTTCTTGTCATTTTACACAAACAGATTCAAAAAGTACATGGTCTAACTTGTCACATAGTTTCCTGTTAAAAACAAAGTATTTCAGATAATATCAAAGTAACACACATTTTTTTTTCTTTCATGCCTTATTACTTTTTACTGAGTCCTGGACTCCTTAGGTAACATTTTCTGGTAAGTTTGGATAGAGATCCCCCCAGGAAGCTATTGATTTTGTCTCTTTGTTTGATCCCTTATTTGTTCTGTGATTTGGATGATACTGTGCAATCTACATGGTTGGCAGTGTGCAATGTCTGATGTTCTACTCAGATATTTAGATGGTTGCTTGTAAACTTGCCCCTGGCAGCCACAAAGTGCATATTGATTAATGTTACAGTTTAAGCCTTTATAATTCACTCTTGGATAAGTGAGGACCTGCATACCTAGGTACAGAATCAGTGGCCAATTAAAAAATGCTAGAATTAGTTTCTTCCCAGAAGCCCATGCATCATGGAGACAGCATGAACACATGCCTCCCTTCATATATGACCTCCTTTTGCTTAACGTCTTACTTTTTTAGCTGTAGAAATTTCTCTTCCCTAAGCTTAGAATTTGAAAGTCCCCTGCCCCTCAAACTTTGCACTCTCTCACAATTTTCTTTCATCTTCTTGTAAAACAAATTTAGTTGAAAGCACTAATCAAATTGTCTGATTCTGTGCCTTCACTGTGTTGAAGCAGAATTTTACATGCATAGAATAAAAATTAATATATGCTTATTTCTTTTATTCTCCCACTGTAGCATTTCTTGTGTTCCACCTTTGCTCCCAGGGGTAACTAGTCTGCCTATTTCCATTGCTTGGGTATCAGGGATGGATGTCAATGACACTTGTGTTTCCTCTCCTGAATTCCCCATGAAAGGAGCACTGTAGTATTTATGTGGAACGTGTTCAATACCTGCCTTCTTATTGATTAGCTGTACAAAATGGAATTTCCCCTTATGGATTTCTTCTAGAGGGGTATGAAGGGAAAAAGCAAGAAAGAGGTGAAGGTCTTCTCATTCATGCAGAAGGATTTTAGTCCATCTTCCTTACAATCTTATATTGGGTGGCTAGGGATGTGTGAGATATTTTTGGAAGAGGTAGGATATCAGTTATCATAAAAAAAAGTGAAAAGGATGAAACAAGACAAAAGTATTGTTAAATATAGACTGAGATTTTATGAAATTTTACAATAATATTTTGTGGCATAGTAGGTGAGAAGTAGGGCAGGATTCTGAGACTGCCACAAAATAGCTTGCATTGGCCTTTGTAGTGCACTAAATTATAGATGTGCCAAAAGAGAGAAGCAGACACACTAGGCATGGCGAAGTAGCTGAAGGAAGAGCAAAGTGTCTATTGGACAATCTAGAATTTTCTTTTTAGTGCTGTGCAGGACATCTGCACTAGATGGTTTATTGCATATTAAAATAGCCAGACTCTATGTTCTGTGGGTGGGCTGTGTGGAAGTGACCCTGAAAGAGAGGAAGAGAGTTGTCTTTCTGTCCAACATTGCTTGTGTGGGCTGAGTAGCTTCGAAGATGAGACATTTATGGACTCAACACTGATAATAAATGGAGATGAATGAGCTACGTGCCTCTGTATGAGGCATAAGCTGGCAGGAAGACAAAGTAGTTGATTAAAACATACTTTAGAAATTTATTGCAAATATTATATTTTAAAGAAAAATGCCCTCAATCAAAGCACCTAGACAATTTACTAAATTAGAAACAAAAAATTAAAGAAAGCAGTTGCCATGACCCTGATCTCAAACATCTGCTCTTCCCCAGGACACTTCATTTTCTGTGTAGCCTATTTTGTATGCAAGTTCTACATAGCCACAATCGTATTCTATGCACAATTCTGCACCTTACATCTTTCTCCTAATAATATATCATATGTACTTTTTATGTTACCAATTTACCATAAGCACCATTTTAATGGCTTCATAACAGTTCATCATATGGATGTGTTATCATTTAATAATTTCTTTTATTATCTATTTAGTTTTTTATCATATCAACAAAATGGGAAACTGTGCAGTAATAAACATATTTCTGCAAATATATTTATACATATTTGTTTTCCCCTATGTCTTAGGTTATTTCATTTGGAGAGGTTTCTGGAATGAAATTGCCGGATCATAATAACCCTGTATGAGCAATTTTAAGACTCTTGATCTATTAATGCTAAATTGCTTTGCAAGACTGTTGCATCAATTTACATTCCTGTGAAGCATATGTGAGTCCTTAGGAAGATAAATGCTAAGGCATAGAGAAGAGAGAGATGCAATGCATCTAGGTAAGAATTAATGCAATGAACTGCAGGTTTTCTTGCAAGAGATGAAAGGAAGTAAAATCATACCAATGTGGTACAATTAGGAAGCATTCCTGGCATACATCTGAGTAGTAACTGATTACTTATCATCATACTCTACCATGATGCATCCTCCCCAGGGCCTTCCCACACTACTTCACTAAAATGAGGACGTTGGAAAATTCCTTACAGATAATCCTTTAGTATCCCGCCATACCCGCTCTTGTTACAGCTGGTACCGCTCATATAATTATCTTAAGACCTAGTTCATCAGAGGTACTCATACAAGGTCTGTTTTATTTGTTGATTTGTTGTTCATGGGAAAAGATCAGTGAGGATATACAAAGAGAGGAGTCAAAAGGAATGTGAGTGGAGAATCAATATTGGATAATGAAAGTAAGATGAGGTAGGAATTCAGCCTGCTGTGTTAAATCCTGTTTTCTCTCTGGCTAATAGTTTGAAACAATTACCTTGCATAGTTTCTGAAGAAATTCACAAGAAGAATGTAAAGAGAGTTGGTATTATCAGAAACTAATGTGTTTGAGGTAATATATCTAATATGCATGAATATAACACTGGGACATTCACTGTTATAGAGGTACTGTTGTGTGTGTGCCATGGGAGTGTTATGGGAAGTATAGAAGCATAGGTTGATGCTTAGATAGGAGACACTGATTCTTAGAGAGATCAGGAACTCCAACTGCTACTGATCCCAAGAAGTTTATATTTTATAAAAAACTAAACTAGACAAAAACTAAAACTAAAATTAAACAACAAAGCAGGGAGAGGAACCTGTCTCCTTGCTATATAATCGTGCTTGTGATTTGAGTCCCAAAGAGGCTGTGCATCTTGCTGCGACAAAATTGTTGAGTTTCACTTATAGGGAAGGCCATATCTTTGCAACCTTGTACAAATCTCGGAGGAGACTATACTACTGCTGATAGAATGGAAGGCTGGCAAGAACCACCATCTTGGCATAGCTTAGGATCACTCACTGCAAGAAGCTGAACAGATGTCAACAAAATAAGAAGCCACACAAAGGGTGTTGGATCTGTTCCTGAAGCAGATGTTTGGTACCCATGAAGAGTCACTCCTGGTTCCATTAGGTGTGGCCAAAATTCAACTACAAAGTATTGGAAAGGATGTTCTTCTACAAAGCATATGTGTGTGTGTGTGTGTGTGTGTGTGTGTGTGTGTGTGTGTGTGTGTGTATGGAGAGAGAGTCAATAATTCTTTATAGCCACCTTTACTAAGACTCTCTGCATAGGCATAAATTTATTATATGGTGATACTATCCATTCATAAATTGCATTAAACATTAAGTATTGCAACCTGGCCTAGGAAAGATATACTAGAAATCTAAAGAGGAAGAAGTTGACACACTATCCATTGTCATTCAAAATACTTTAATGAATGAATGAGCTAAGATGCTAGAAGTGAAGAAATGTGCAAGATCTGGGCACATTTGTGAATAAAAATCAAAAGCAGTTTGTTAAAAGATTTATCAAGAGCACTTGATTGTGATGGGATCAGATTGTAGACACCTGATTGTTTAATACTGTTGCTGTATTTTCAGTGAGATAATCATGGTGAATTAATAACTCACGTTTTCTTGGAGAACTCATAAGAAAACTTGGGGAACAAAGATGATTTTATACACCAGAAAGAACAGTATCTGTTGAAAAGTAAAATTTCAAGTTTCATAAAAATTCTTAATTTCCTTTCAATTTTTTCATGTGTGCACACAATGAGAAATCATTCTGTGTGTCCTTCACACCTTCTCCGCTGTTCTAGCCTTCTTATGTGGTCTGTGCAAAGCAGATGTGTAGAAGGGAAGCATATGACCCAGTGCTGGAACAAAATGAATCTGTGGGAATGAAGATGAGAAATCTTGAAGATAAAAGGAAACCAAAAAATAAATAAATAAATAAAAATCAGGAATGCTACAAAAATTCACACACAAAAAATGTCTGCTTTATACTTTGTATGGTTGCAAGTTTTCAATGTGGAGTTCTGAAGACTTTTTATGTAAAGTTAGATTAAATTATGAGATAAAATTATAAAAATATAAGACTCAATTAGAAAGGTATTGTTGTTATTAGTGTAATTTGGGCAAGTGTCTAACAAGATGGACTGTCGTCTGTCCTTCTGTCAGGAGACTCTCTTCCATCTCTTCATACAAAAAAGTCAACATTCTCTGTTAGGTTCTAAATGAGAGATGCCTTCTTTCCTGATCAGTGGTGCTATATACTTCTATGTCATTTGACACTCAGTTTCTTTAGAAAATTTGGTGTCTCATATGGAGGCTCCTAGTTTAGAATTTTTCTGTAGAGTGATTATTTAGTAAACAAGGGCAAATGAAGGCAGGGCGTGTGTGTGTGTGTGTGTGTGTGTGTGTGTGTGTGTGTGTGTGTGTGTATGTGTGTGATTTCAAAGCACTTGTCATGTAATGCATTGTTGGTGAAAGCTTCATTTGCAAATTTATACTACAGTAGAATTTCCCTTGTCCCCTTCCACTCAATATTTGATAGCCCTGTGAATCAAGCTGAAAATAAGTAGCCCCACTGGTGAGCTTTGATTGACACAGCCCATCTATTCTGGGCAAAGTTCTGTGCTCAGCATGGGGATGGCTGAATCAATAGAACACTAAAGCCTCAAACCCATCTTGGAGATGTTTGAATGCCCAAATGGAAATGTTGACCTTTTCCTTTTGGAAACTCAGTCCTCCATCTAATGAAGTTGCAGCTACAAAGAAAAGTGCATGGTCAGCTGGAGTCAGGAAATGATTTTGTACTGATTGGATGTTGATAGGTCCTGACATCAAATCCCCTACTCGAGTCCTGTTACTCTAAGCCCCCCTTAGGGAGCAGAACTTTGAATGGCCCAGCCTCTTGTTCCTCTCTCAAGCAGACTCAAGAGAAATAATCTTTTTGTAAGAACTGTTAGGACAAGTCACCTCCTCGTTCTCACAGAGACTCAAAGGCAGATCAAACAAGATGTTGAGCAACTCTAATCGGAAAGGCTGAGAGGTTGCAGAGAAGATGAGAGAAGAGTGGTTTGAAAATTATTCTGGCTTCCTGTCATTCACTAAGAAATAAAAAGATGACATGTTTCAAGAGCACACTGATGTTAGGAAGGGATGTTGAAGGTACACCTTCTTCTCAGTTGGGGTCCAGGCATTTCTCTATAAAGAGAAAACCAGGTTTCCTTGACATTCTTGTTTCTTGAGGATTACATCCCTTAAATGTGAGATGTTTCTATTATGGAAGCTGGGACATGAAGACATAAGTTCAGGTCCCCAGTATCAACACAGTCAATTGCAGCAATGATGCCTGTAATCTCAGTGAATTTCAGTGGGGAGGAACCAGAGACAGGGGATTAGCTACACTGCTCTTGCTCAGCTGCAGATAACCTGTAGATGGTTGGAGAGTGGGACCTAGCTTGGTGCATAATGCTGTTTGTGTTTTGTTTTGTTTTGTTTTCTAAAACTCTGTTTCCAGATCAGAGGACTCAAATAGAAGGAGCCATCTTCAGGATACCCTTCAGTATTTCATCTGCACAGGGGCTTCAAGATGTGAGTATAGAAATACATTTCTGTAATATCATAAAGAAATTAAAGGTACCAACAGTTGTTAGTAGCATGCCTATAGAGCTGACTTCTGTCGATAAAAATTAACTGCATCATCTGGAGAATGTGACTATTGAAACATTCCTCCTTCAAGGTGTGTGCGTGAGTACTGAGAGCGGTAAAATGTGTACTCGCGAAGCCTCTTGCAGTAAGGAAGCACTCAGTTTAAATTTAGTTCTCTTCTTAGAAATAATTCAGCTGTTAACCGAGGAATGCTCTACCTAGAATCCAGATTAAAATTTAGATATGTATTGTGCTCTAAGGTGTCCACCTCACATGTCTCAGGAAAGAAGTTTTAATAAGTATGCATGCTTACACTGGTGATATGCTGACATTTGAAAGCAATAATACTTGAACTGAGCAAGTGAAAAGGCTGGCCCCTCAACGTGATTGTTCTAAATAATCACCTCAGCCCCTTTTCTTGTTCACAGTGCAGGAATATGCACCTAAGGTCAGCATGGCACCACTTGCTTTGTTTGCAGATGGAGTTTAAATCCCGTGCTGGTCAATAAGAGACTATTGCGTTGCTTGCCCAAAGTCACTGTCAGAAAGTGAAAATAGAAACTATACGCGTTTATTATAGCGGTTATTCAAAAAGCCTGTATTAAAGAGGCACCATTAAGAACTAAGTTCCGTCGAGTAATCAAACTTATCAATATTGATTGTTCTCTAAGGAGTTACTGTCTCATGACATTTCAGTGTTTAAAAACAAAAAAGAGTCATGTATGCTTAATGAAACTTTTGTTTACAAATAAATACATGCATTTCATTTCATATTTTATTATTAATCATTCCGTTTGTTTACATCTCAAATGATAGTCTACTTCCCAGCTACCCCCTCCATCAACCCCTCATCCCACAGCCTCCCTTCTCCTTACTCTTTTCGTGTATGAGAATGCTCCCCCACCCACCCACAGTGTCCTGTCCCATCACTCCAGCATCACCCTGCACTGGGGCAAGCCTCCCCGGAACCAAGGGCCTCCCCTCCATTTGCAGTCAGGCAAGGCCATTCTCTTCTTCATATGTATCTGGAGCCATGGTTCCCTCCAGGTACACTCCTTGATGGCCAGTCCAGCCTGTGTTGTTCTTCCAATGTGGTTGTAATCCCCCTCTGCCCCTTCAGTTCTTCAGCCAGTTCCCCTACCAGGTTTCCTGAGCTCAGTCTGATGGTTGGCTCCAAGCATTCACATCTGCCTTGGTCAGTTGCTGGCCAAACTGCCTCAGGACCTGCTACATTAGGTTCCTGTCAACAAACACTTCTTGACCACAGCAACAGTGCTGGGGACATAATGGATCCCCACGTGGGACAGACCCTGTTTAGCTCTTCCTTTTCGTCTTTGTTCAATTTTTTTTTTGTCCCTATTCTTCCTTTGGACAGGGACATTTCTGGGTTAAAAACTATGAGATTGCTGTGTGGCCCCATCCCTTGACCGTGCCTATAAACTAGAGGTGGTCTCAACAGGTTCTATTTCCCCTGTCTCTACGCATTTCTGCTGAAGTCATCCCTGTTGGGTCCTGGGAGCCTCACGTTTTCCTGGTATCTGGGACCATCCAGTGGCTATCCCCAGTTCCACATCGCCCCTGCTACATATTTTTGATCGATTTCCTAACCCTCTGTAACTCTCTCACATCTCCTCCAGTTCCTGATACGGCCACTCTCATTTCCTCCCCTTCCTTTCTCCCTCCCTGGTCCCCCTTTCCCTCCACTTCTCACAATCTTTCCTGCCCTCAATGTAGGACTGAAGCATCCACACTCTCGTCTTCCTTCTTTCTTCACTTCATATGGTCTGTGGGTTGTATCATGGGCATTGTGAGTTTTTGAGCTAATATTTACTTATTGGTGAGTATGTGTTCTTCTGTGTCTGGTTTACCTCACTCAGGATGATATCTTATTAGAAGGAAATATCCTGTGATAAACTAATCTTAGGAAAGAAAACCCTTGCATGTAAAAATGCAGAGTAATATCTTAAATAATGAGGGATGCCAGCCCTTTGGAACATAAAAAGATGTGTAATAGTACAAATTAAGACAAAATTTGCACAGAATTAGACAGGTGGGTCAATGAGACAGAAGCCAAAACCTATTTGTGCATTTCATCAATATGACTCCAAACTTTGATTGTGTAATTGGTAGGAAAGAGCCAATGTATAGATGGCATTTTAGAAATTAGCTAGTTAATTTTTAAAGAAATGAAAATTTCACTACTTCTCCACATCTGCAAAACAATATAAATTCCCAGTGGAAAAGCAGCACTAATATTTATATATGTTAACACACTTAATATATAATTGAATATAATATATTATATATTATAATTTAATATGTATACATATATATTCTTGGTCCCATAAGTATTTATATTGTATTATAGATATGGAGGAGTATATATACATATTACAGTTATATATATACATAGGAATATATATATATTCCTATTACACAAAATTAAAATAGAATTAACACTTTAAGATATCTTTGAAAAAGAATCTGTTTACAAGTTTTAAAATGTATTTTTTATAGTATTGTCTCTCATAATATATAATACCTTTCTACAGTCAAATAAAACAAGAACAATAATAAAAGCAAGCAAGAAAAAAAACTTGCTTGAAATCCTCACACAGGTTGTCATATCTAAATTACTTATGACAAGATGTATCTCAAAGTATAACATGCACATGGAAATGAAAGCCATTTGGGAAGAAGACAGGAAGCACTCCAAAAAACAGAAGTGGATAATGTTTTCGCGGTCATCAAAGACAGAAAAATGCAATAATCTAATGAATTTAATTTGTTATGAGCCCATAAATTCAGGAATATTTTGGAGAGAAATGTATGAAATATCAAGAGTCAAAAAAATAGTCCAGTCCTTTAAAGCACTAATCAAAAACCTCAAATCAAAGAAGACATTTGATGGATTAAAAATCTAAGAATGCTAACTGTCCTTTGGAGATGATCTGCAACTTGAGCAAAAAAGCAAGGGTAATTTGGAGAGCAGAAAAGAATGTCCAGACCGACAGGAGCCGGATGTAGATCGCTCCTGAGAGACACAGCCAGAATACAGCAAATACAGAGGCGAATGCCAGCAGCAAACCACTGAACTGAGAATAGGACCCCCGTTGAAGGAATCAGAGAAAGAACTGGAAGAGCTTGAAGGGGCTCGAGACCCCATATGTACAACAATGCCAAGCAACCAGAGCTTCCAGGGACTAAGCCACTACCTAAAGACTATACATGGACTGACCCTGGACTCTGACCTCATAGGTAGCAATGAATATCCTAGTAAGAGCACCAGTGAAAGGGGAAGTCCTGGGTCCTGCTAAGACTGAACCCCCAGTGAACTAGTCTATGGGGGGAGGGCGGCAATGGGGGGAGGGTTGGGAGGGGAACACCCATAAGGAAGGGGAGGGGGGAGGGGGATGTTTGCCCGGAAACCGGGAAAGGGAATAACACTCGAAATGTATATAAGAAATACTCAAGTTAATAAAAAAAAAAAAAAAGAATGTTCCTGTGCTGAGATGTAGCTCAGTTAATCCCTTAGTGGAGCAGCTTTGAAGGAAACATTGAAAATGCCTGCACTCAACGGGTGCTCGGACAAATTAAGGAGAGGCCCCATGGAACTGAACTGGCATGATCTAAGGATTTTCCAGCTCTGTCTATACATCACTTCCAACTAGAAAGTCTTAAAAACTATTAATGCCTAGGCTGATGCATGCCAACAAACATTTGAATCAGTGTTTTTTGGTCTAAAGCCCAGGCTCCTGAATACTTCAAAAATACTTCAAGAAGTATGAAAGATGGATTATTTGCTAGAGCACTTTCCATGAAATACTGAGTACACGACTTTGAATTTTCAGGAAAAAAAAATCCACAGGCCTCCTAAGCTGTCTGTAACTCCAGCATGGTAACTTTGTGAGTGGAAAGCAGTTGATCCTTAGTTCTCATTCCCTAGATATCCTACCTGATTCAGTGAACTCCATGTTCAGTGAGAGAATTAATAATTCAGGTAGAAAATAATAAAGGCAAACACCTAATATATTAACCACTATCTTACACACATAAGTGTTTACACACTAGCCAAAACCCTCATATGAATATGTGCTATTTCACACAGACACATATACTGCATAGATACAAACCTCTACACAAGTAATCCAAAAAGTCTCATGTGCAGCCAAGTTTGAGTTCATATGCCAACGTGAAACCTACTGAAGTACTGTCTAGATAAGGGTAGTCTCTGGCTATATCTGTGAAGCATTTTCTTAATTGCTAATTTATATAGAGAAGTGCCAGTCCTAGGCAGATGGGAGATTATATCTATATCTATATCTATATCTATATCTATATCTATATCTATATCTATATCTATATCTATATCTATATCTATATCTATATCTATATCTATATCTATATCATCTATATCTATATCATCTATCTATATCATCTATATCTATATCTATATCATCTATATCTATATCTATATCATATATATATCATATCTATATCATATATATATCATATCTATATCTATATCTATAATATATATATATATTTTGCTTATATGAGCAATTATAATATTAATATTTATAAAATTTTAGTTATATATATTCCATGGTCTTGTAAATGTATTTCTGTGGTAGAGCAATTACCTACAATACCAATCACGTTTTATCCCTAGTGGTGGATAAAAGTAAGAGTTCATTTCTTTCAATTCTATATTCTTAGTTTCTAATACCTTAGTTTCTAATAAATGAACTCCAATAAATAGTTTTGTTTGTTTTGAATTAGATGTTGTGTTTTATTTATTTGTCTATCTATTTATTTATTTTTCACAAAAACAGTTTATTTGAGGCAAATCTAACCCAAAGGATTCCAGTTCTAAGCACTCAAATTTAAGAGTTAGTGGGTCGAGTTGGGTTATAAATCTTGCTTCTCTTTGGTTGGAAAAGGTACTCATGTTAAAGTCCTCCAGGTGGGAAGAAGAAAGACCACAGAAGGCTAAAACAAACACCTCAGCTACTGCTACTACCCTTCAGATTTTACATCAAACTAACAAAGTCTCAGTGTGTGGTCTGCAAGGTGCCATCCAGTGTAGAGGGACACAGGCCACAGGACATTTGCAAGGACAGATTAGGCAGAAAGAACAGGTGTAAGCCTCTCAAGGGGGAGCGGGAATCCTCAGCTTGTAGAAGGGGTAACCCTTGTGTTTGGCACAGCTCATCAAGGCACACACCCTCCAGTTCCTGTTGTAGCTGTGTAGAGTGTCATGTCTTTGCTGCTCAGCTCAAAGTCAAAGACCTTAAAGTTCTCAGCAATGTGTGCTGGTGTCACAGAATTGGGGATCACTACCAAGTTCCTTTGAATGAGGAACTGGATCAGCACCTGGGCTGCAGTTTTATTGTACTTGGCTGCAATTTCCTTGATTCTGGTATCCTTCAGGTGAGAAAGGTCTTCAGGCTTGGCCCAGGGCCCGTCAGGAGATCCAAGGGGACTGTAAGCAGTCATCACGATGCCTTTGCAATGGCAGTACTCAATCAGCTTCTCCTGAGTTAGGTATGAGTGTTACTCGATCCAGCTAACAGCAGTCTTATATTTTAAACCAGGTTTGTTCAATATCCTCTTAATTGGAAGAACGTTGAAGTTGGAGACACCAATTGCTTTTACCAAATCTCCATCCACTAGTTGTTCCATAGCTGTCTGTCCAAGTGTCCACAACATTGGTGTCACTAGGAATCACGTTTCTTGATGCATCCAGTGGGAAATAGACAGGCCCAGGCTTGAAGCCAGTGAACAAGGTAGAGATCCAGTTAGTCCAGCTGCAGGTTGCTCAGTGTCTTCTAGCAGACTCCTTTCACCATGCTTTTGTGGAAAGTGCATCACAGCTTGCCGATGATGAAGAGATCCTCATGCTTTATCACCTGCTCCTTGAGCTTCTCTTGGAGGGACACTCCTATCCCCTTCTCATTCTGGTATACCCGGGTGCAGTCAATGTGGAGATATCCCATGTCAATAGCAACCTTCTCAGTCTCAGTCATGTAGCTAGGAGGAGCCTCTTGGCACCATTCTTGAGTTCCATGATTGCTGAACATTACACACTCGGAATGGCAAATGTGCCTAGCTGCTGTGTTTTAAGACAGTTTTATTTGCTTTTTTTTGACAAAATATAACTATGTGTTGCAGGCGAGCATTAAAATCATGATTCCCCTGCATCACTCTCTAAAGTTTTGGGAACCAATTTATGTTGCATGTCTTCATTGTCTGGGTAGGGATTCCACAGTTGACTGATATGTATACAACATACAAACATTAATAGTAACATTTACGCATATACTTCTGCACATTTAAAGCCTAAGATAATATCCATTGATTAGCTTGATATCTTGCATCTTGTGTAAGTTAAATCATTATTTTTCATTGATTTTTTTTGGTTTTGTTGTTTATTTTTTATTTTTCTAATTTTTTAAATCAATGATGTTTTCTTTTAAAAATTTCAATGAAGTTCATTGTTAATATTAAATTTGTTCTTCTACAATGCCTATGAAAACATCTTTTCTTACACTCTTACTAGCAATAGATAACCTGTCCGTATTCATGAATTAATTATTTCTTATTTGCTTAGCTGAGAGTCAGACAAACCTTACATCAGTTTTGATAACTGGTTGCCAGGGAAACATCTGATCTGTTGGCCAATTCACTTTTCTTTTGTTCTTAGCCGTGAAGTTTCTCACCAACCAAGCCATTCAAGTTTGAAAATGCTTGCTTTCTCTCACCTTTGTCTATCAGGAATTCAGACTTTGTCTTCACAGTAACAACTGGAGCCTGAGGTGCTCAGTTGTACATTTCAAAACAGTGACAATTTAAGAATACTTTTCTCCCCAACATTGGTTCCCAGAGTGTTTGGCCTGGGATTATGTCTGGCTGAAAAAAAAAAAGCAAAAAGCAAAAGGCAAAAAATATAAAACAAACAACAGGAATCACGAAAACAACAACAAAAAATACCCTTATAACATACTCAAGAGACATTTCTCTCTTTGCTACTACAACTTATTTTATTGAAAATCAATTAATCAAATCAATCCTTGCTTTTACATATTTTATTTGCCATGTATATGAGAATGCATCCTAGAAGTTTCCTTCATGAAGATGTTGATGGTAAAGCTATCACCTAAAAGGATGGCATGCATAGCCAGAAGCTGGAAAGAACCCAGATGCCCTTCAACAGAGGAATGGATACAGAAAATGTGGTACATCTACCCAATGGAATATTACTCAGCTATCAAAAACAATGACTTTATGAAATTCGTAGGCAAATGGTTGGAACTGGAAAATATCATCCTGAGTGAGGTAACCCAATCACAGAAAAACACACATGGTATGCACTCATTGATAAGTGGCTATTAGCCCAAATGCTTGAATTACCCTAGATGCCTAGAACTCAAGACGGATGATCAAAGTGTGAATGCTTCACTCCTTCTTTAAAAGGGGAACAAGAATACCCTTGGCAGGGAATAGAGAGGCAAAGATTAAAACAGACACAGAAGGAACACCCATTCAGAGCCTGCCCCACATATGGCCCATACATATACAGCCACCCAATTAGACAAGATGGATGAAGCAAAGAAGTGCAGGCCGACAGGAGCCGGATGTAGATCTCTCCTGAGAGACACAGCCAGAATACAGCAAATACAGAGGCGAATGCCAGCAGCAAACCACTGAACTGAGAATAGGACCCCCGTTGAAGGAATCAGAGAAAGAACTGGAAGAGCTCCAAGGGGCTCGAGACCCCTTATGAACAACAATGCCAAGCAACCAGAGATTCCAGGGACTAAGCCACTACCTAAAGACTATACATGGACTGACCCTGGACTCTGACCTCATAGGTAGCAATGAATATCCTAGTAAGAGCACCAGTGGAAGGGGAAGCCCTGGGTCCTGCTAACACTGAACCCCCAGTGAACTAGATTGTTGGGGGGAGGGCGGCAATGGGGGGAGGATGGGAAGGGGAACACCCATAACTGAGGGGAGGGGTAGGGATTAGGGAGATGTTTGCCCTGAAACCGGGAAAGGGAATAACACTCGAAATGTAAATAAGAAATACTCAAGTTAAAAAAAAAAAGAATTCGGATATTAAAAAAAAAGGATGGCATGCTTTCATTAATTTTTAAATAAAGTTTAAATCTTTTGGATAGATACTATATTGTTTTTATTATTAAAAGTATAACACACCATATGCTGCCTAACCAATAAATAAAAATGATTCAATAGTGAATAAATGAACTTTGCAAAGATGTTATCCTGTGATGGTAAAATCAGAGTCAATACTTTCTGCTACTGAAGACTGAGCGACCTCAGTCAAATAGAGAAAGAATTCAGAAGTTGATGCCTAAGAAGGACTATTAGGAAATCCTATCATCAGATCCTGTAGATGCCCAAGAGAATCATCAAATTTGCACAGAGCAAAAATGTGTTGAGTCAATAGATGAATGAATATGTAGATGATAGATAATTAAATTTTTGATGGTATCTCTATGCATCCCTATCATGTTCTTATGTCTATACATACTCTGTAGGTTCATATATGCTTTTGGAGAAACTTGTTCAAATGAATTTTAAATGTCTACTGGATACTAAACTTCTTCTCTACTCTATCCCAACACCCATTTTACTGTCCTCCGAGATCACTGACATTTCAGACAAGCTATTAGGACTCTATGCAGATGTCATAGATGCACATCAGACTGAAGTGTGTTGGGGAGAGGACCTGTGATTGAAGAAGAAACACTGAAGTGCTGAGATTCAGGAGCTTCTCATTTCTCCTCGGTTGCAAGCTTCTCATCCTGACTTGGCCAATGATCATACTATCTGGGTTGAAGAGCTCTCCATCGTTAGGATATTCAGCATGGAGAATATTTTTTATAACTTTTGCAAATTTAGAACTGCTCTTTATCCAAAGGATTGCTGTGTTAATAAGTGAATTTCTCCAAGTATTCATGACCCAACACAGTCTTTCCCCTGATAAAAGGAGTCATAAAATTCCAGAACAAATTTCCGACCTCCCTCTGCTGCCCTTATCTATGGGTTATTCCAGTTGTCTCCTGCTTCCTTCACACCATCTGTCTTGTCTCTTGCCTATCTTTCAGCACTAGGTCATAGACTTCGCTCTCTTCCTGGCCTTTGCAGGCTGACACACTGCCCAGGCGGAAACCATGCCTTGTGTTTCTGGGCAGATTTCCCAATGTGTCTGACCTTGACCTCCTTTCTTTCAAGCAGAGCTCCCTGGCATCCACTGTTGGGATCTTATCTCTCTCATCTATGCAAGGGTGTCAGAATATCCCAGAGAATCATTAATCAAGCCCCCCCTATCCTGACATCAGCTCTTTTGAACCTCCCGGGTGCCTTGAGTGCTTATGGACGTCTGGGCAGACCACACTGGGTGGCTTTTATCCACAGAACCACCTTTTAGCATCAAGTTGATTGATGGCAAGAATGGGAAATTAAACATTTATGCATGGAAGACCAGAGAGGTACAGGAAGAAAAGGGTTTAAGTGCATGGGTTTTCAAGAGGAGCATCCTTATCAGCCCTGTGGTTCCTCTAATGTCCATCTGTGAGCCTGTAACGAAAATCACCCCCTTGTTGCACTGGCTTCAGGGCTAGCCTATCTTTTTAGGCCCCTAAGTGACTTCTATATCCAAAGAACTGCAAAATACCTATAATCAATTCTCCTTAAGGTTTGTTATAAAGCTAGCCATTCCAACTTCTTTCAGGGCTTTCTCCCACTACAACTCCTGAAACATCCCTTCTATTATGGCATAGCTGACAATCTACTAGCTAGATTCAGAGAATACTTATAGAGAAGAGTGTCAGGAGAATGAGGAGGATAGCCCAAGTTGGCTTATTGTTGTGTATCATGATTAAGGAGTCACAGCTCACTATAGGACAGAGTAGGACTGGGAGAGGGAAGAGTCATCTCAGTAGAAATACAGGCTTCCTCGCAAAATTGGAACTACCGAATTGCACACACTCCACAGAGCTGGGGTGGGGGGTGTCTCTTTTCTATGAATGCTTCTAAGATATCACAGGAAACATTCCAGCTAGTGATAAAGGGGGTGACGAGGTAACTTCAAATGTCCTGTCACATTCTAAAACTTGAGGACATTCTTGTGCAGCCTTTACATCCTCATCCTTGACTATTCTCCCAATAATATTTTTGTGTTGTTCTTTAAAGGTTTCTTAGGACTGGGTCTGTTACTAAACAAGAAGTGATTCATTCACAGGATGTGGTCAAATATCGCCATTAAGAAACCTTGATTTTTTTATACATTGGAATAGGTTTTGCTTTAATTTCTCAACTTTCTAAGATTTAAGTATTTATGTTATAGAAGTCCTCTGGGTCCTAAACTGGTTCAGGATGTACCTGCAAACTTAAGTAGGTGAATTGTCCTAAATAGAATGTTAAGTTGCATATAAAGTATAAAGGCTAGTTAGTTCAAAACTGTGTGGCGAAGTTTGGAATGGAAGGGCAATATTTTTAGCATTTTGTAAAGAGAGGAAACTTTTAGACCTCTTGGAATACCACTCCAATTTTTTATGGTGCTTGATCACAGATAGGCTTTGAGGTATGTTGAAAATAAAATTTAAATCTGGTTTAATTACACCAAGGAATCTGCTAATTTCTTAAAAGTCTCAGAGACATTATACTAATATTTACTGAATGTAATGCCATTACATCCTATACTGATTCATTATAAATTATTGAGATAAAAAATACTGTATTAATACTCAAAAAATTGTCATGTCTTTGGATATTCATAACTGATAAAAATCTATTTCACATAGTTCTTTGGCTTGGAAGTCTAAGTTCAAGACAGCAATGTAATCATTTTTTGTGAGCCTCATGTTCTGGGGTGAGGGTAAGGATTTTCATATTATGTCCTTTCATGATGAGAGGAGAGCAGAACTGGACTCTGCTGTGTGAGCACCAGTCCCATTCCTGATAGCTTTACCTTCAATGCAAATTTACCATACTTCTTGCAGAACTAAATCCTAAATGCCTCTCCAAAAACCACACACATCATACATTATTTACTCCTTTAAATTATTGCAATGGTAGTTATGTTTCAAAATAAGAGTGAAGGTGTGTGCAAACACTTACATAACTGATTCTAAGAACAATTAACTACAGATTATATTTTTAAGCTCCAGGGGTGGTTTGTTACACAAGAGTGATGGATCTGTGAAGTACTTCAAAGGAACTTGCAGAATGGTCATATGTATTGGTAGAAAGTACAGGCACATTCAAGGTGGATTTTCATGCTTATTGATTCTTAGAGGCAAACATTCTGACCAGGAGTTATTGGCCTAAGTAGGTCTAGAGCATAAGGCTCAATAAAACTTCTCATGTTAGGATTTGACTTTTATGTATTGTTAGTATAATATGTGATTTTATGTATTGTTAATGGAATATGTGACTTTTATGTATTTTTAATTTAATGTGGATCAGAACATGTTGATGAGCTTCACCTTCTTAGAGAATGACTCATGGCCTTGGTTTCACCATGTGGCTGAGTTGTCTGGTAGGTTTAATAATCTTGGCAAAATAAATTGATGACATAGGCTCTGTGAAATCATGAGATATTCTGCTTAGATCTTATATTTCTTTGTATCTTTACAGCTTTGGGAAGAAGGTGCTATTTTTTATGAATCATTTTCTATTTTCAGGAAGTATCAGGTTTTTCAAGAACAGATTTTCCTCAGAAGCAGTAGGTGCTTTGTGCCACGTGCCTTCCTTTAATCTGTTCTAAAGCACTTGTTTTGAGTACCCTTGTGCTGACATACTCAAATTCTTTATAGCAAAATCTTAGAGAGTCTTCAGTCTGTGACCTGATAATCCATTATACCTTGTTTCTTTGAAGATAAATTTTATTAATCATATGTATATGCATATGTATCATACATATAATCATATGTATATACATATGTATCATACATATAATCATATGTATATACATTATATAATTGTATCTTTTCCTACCTTTCTATCTGACTATATATCTATCTCTACCCTTATATCTATAACATCTCTTTATCTAATATAGACCTATACTTATACCTATAACAGGATGTTTACATCTATATCTATAACTTTATCTATGATATCTTTATGCTTTCCATTATAATCACAAAGGAAAAATAATAATAATTTAGAATCTTTCTCCTCAGTGCTCACCAGTCATCTAAGTTACAACCAAGCATATAGCATCCAGGTGAAGTGGGAAAACTGTGTTTCTGGAACTCCAGCTCTCTCTATAGCAGTAAGTATCACCCTTCTCGGAAACTACATCAACAGCATTACCTTAGTTCCCCTGGAGACGTACTCTTGCTCACATGCATGCATTAGAAAGGGTACACTCCATTTTGTTGTCAGATGGGCTGGTGGTTATCCATTTTGTTCTTAGTGAAAATACCTCTTTGGTGTGTGATCTCATATACAAATAGCTACTTTATGGGGCTTTCCTCAACACAACCCATCAAACCACATCCCTTAGAGATTTCTACGTGGGTTTTAATGTATTGACTAAAGCAGAAGTTATTACGTGGCATGGGATTTTCTCTCTTTAGTCTGTCTTCAGTTATATATACTTGTTCTTTTATATATCCATCTACTCAAATACATGTGGCTGCATTATACTAACATTTTCCTTCTTTGAGCAGTTCTGAGACTAATGATACACTTAGAAGTGATCTTCCTAAAGTTCTAAATTCATAGACAAGGGTACTGACAACAGAAATAAGCAAGAGATCGTGTGTTTTGTGTGGTGGTTTGAATGTGTTTGTCCCAGGGAGTGGCACTATTAGGAGCTGTGGCCTTGTTAGAGAAGTGTCTCACTGTGAGGGCAGGTTTTGAGACCCTCCTCCTAACAACCTGCAAACAAGCTTTCTCCTTTCAAACCCTCAGATGAAGACATAGAACTCCCAGCTCCTCCTGTACCATGCCTACCTGGAAACTACCATTCTTCCACCTTGATGATACAGGACTGAACCACTGAGCCTGTAAGTCAGCCTCAATTAAATGTTGTCCTTATATGAGTTTCCTTGCTAATGGTGTCTGTTCACAACAGCAAAGTCCTAAGACAGAAGTTGGTACCAGGGACTGAGGTGTTTATGTGATAGCCCTGACCACAATTTTGTTTGCAAGAATATGGATTTTCAGACTTTGGATTTGGAAAGCAGAGGATTGTTTTAAGTAGGGTTTAGTGGGCCATGGGCCACAATATTAGGAATATGGAAGACATTGTTATTGGAGGGAGTTTGGAACTATGGAAGACTGAATTCTGTGTTTAAGGAGATAAAGAGATTAAGTGAGTGGTGACTTTGTGGCAAGATCTCACCCAGCTAAGCTTATTGTTAAATGCATTTGCCATTGAATATGGAATAGTTATATTAGGCATTATTATTTGCTTATTTCTACTTGGATTTTTAATCTGGAATGAACAACCCAGAATTGAAAGACACAGGATTTTGAACTGGATCATGAGGCAAAGTTACCAAGGAAAGCTTAGGTCCAGGTAAAGTAGTATACTCCTTTAATTCAAGGAGACAGAGGCAAGCAAATCTCTGAGTTCAAGGCCTGCCTGGTACACAGCAAGTTCTAAGTAGAGCAAAGCTTAAATCCAGGCATGGTGGACCACACCTTTAATCCCATTATTTAGGATACAGGCATGCAGATCTCTGAGTTCACAGTTAAGTTACAGAGCAAGTTCCAGGATAGCCAAGCTTAGCAAGTAAATTTGAGTTGGAAAACAGAAAGCTGGTGAGAATATAATAGAACAGGGGGTGGGGGGGTATGTTCCAGCTCCAGCAAGCAGCATAACTCAGTAGATTTGGCCATGTGACTCTGTTTTGAGTCAAAAATAGAGTGGACTACTGGGACAATTGATGCTAGTTAGATGGAGCTAAGAAATTAGTGGTGATTAAGAAGAGACCAGCATTACTGGTGTGAAATATGTGAAGTGTTTTCTGAGAGTACAAAAAAAGCTATGTTCTAGAGATAGCCAAAATTGTACCTTATGCAGCAGCTGCAATCGGTAATGTGTAAGAATCGTCCAGGTGTTAATGATTTTGAAGCATGAAGAAGGTCATGGAGAACAGCTGAGGCTTGGCAGTAGAGAGGCCAAGGAAGAGCGTTGGTGAGGCTACAGCCTTAGTTGCAATTGATGGCCCAGGACTGAAGGAGTCATGTATAGAAGTTGAAGCTTTGCATCATGAAGAGAGCCTATGGGAAGCTATTGGTAAAGTCTAGTTGCAGTGGAAAACCCCAATGCATTGACGATGCCAGTACCATGGTATGATCAATAAGAACAACAGCAGCAATGCAATGGAGTAGAGTCAACCATACCCTGTAGTGCTACAGAGGGCAGAGCTGGAGAAGTCACCCAAGCCCTTTGGAGCAGCCTAGAAGATGATGTATTGATTCCAGACACTGGAACAAGAATCTGTAAAGTTGGATGTAGATTTGTAGAGATGTTAGAGCCATAGAATACCTGCCGAGGAAAGCTGCTAACAGTGAGTGGAAACAGCCCAAGAGAGAAGTTTGTTGCAGTCAACAAAAAAGAAGGAGTTGGAGATCTGAAGAGCACTTTAACATCAGACATAAAAATTCAGTTTAAAGTTTGACCAGTTGGTCTTTGATCTTGCTATTTCTAGTATTTCCTTGATATGACATTTTGGAAGGGTGTTGTATATCCTGTGCCATGAGATGTTGAAAGTATGGGATCTGTGTTTTTTATTTTTATTTCATAGGCAATTACAGTAAAGTGATTGGATGAATCTCAGAAGAGACTTTGAACTTTGAGCTTTTAGCATTGTTGAAACTGTTTATAGACTTTGGGAACTTTTGAAGTTGTCCTAAATGTATTTGGCATTATTCTGTGTTTAGGTATGGTTCCCATAGACTCATGTGTTTGAACAAGCACATGGGGGCCAGGGAGTGGAATGTGGTGGTTTAAATATTCTTGACCAAGGAAGTAGCACTATTAGGAGGTGTGGTCTTGTTGGAGGAAGTTTGTCACTATGGGAGTGGGCTTTGAGACCTTCCTCCTAGCCCTTGGAAGCTAATCTTCTCCTAGCAGTCTTCAGATGAAGGTGTAGAGCTCTCAGCTCCTCCTGTGCTATGCTTGCCTGGATGCTTCTATGTTCCTGCCTTGATGATAGTGAACTGAACCTCTGAACCTGCAAGCTAGCTCCAGTTAATCATTGTCCTTAGAAGAGTTTCCTTGGTCACAGTTTCTGTTTACAGAAGCAAAATCCTAACTAAGACACCTTGCTTACAGTGAAAATTTCTACATCAGAATAACAAGTGTCATTCATATAGGGATATTGAGACAGGTCATAACCTTTGCTGTCCAGCTCAGGTCTAGTATTCAACCTTACCTCCCTCTCTAATTCTTATAATGCCTGGTACTTGTTTTCATTTTATAATAGGTACTGTCCCTGTTGTCAGGCAACAGGAGTTTAAAATGCAACCATGAGTATTAGACATCATATATCCTTCTACATTGTAGACTTGGCTCTCTCCAGATGGCTTTCTCCACACGTACTACTCAATTTTTAAAATTTTGCTAAGTATTAAAGTTGAGTTTTTTTAAATATATATTCTATACCATCATACAACATATCTTTTTACGTTATTTCCTTCTCACCATCTTTCTTGCCTCAGTTGTGACTTTCTGCCCCATGATCTGTAAATTGTCACAGAAAGGTATTGGCAAGATGATCTTAAATAATTGAGTCAACCCTTGAAGTCTCTTTTCTTATAAGACAACAATGATGATGGAAGAGCAGTAGAATTCATGCACACAATGTATGTAGACGTAGTATATATGGTGCAATTGTAAGCCGATCTCATGTAACAGGAGAGTAGACAGAAGACAGACAGTACAGGAGAGGCAATGCATACAGCTAAAACCCAGATCAAGAGTAACAGCCAAAAATATACCTAGATTACATTGGATGCTTATTATATGCTTGATGGAAGCTAAAACTCAAAGCTTCCTCTTTGGCCAAACTCTGTGTTAGACATTCTCCTCTTGAACAGGAAGAAGCTAAGCTTCAGAGAGATGAAACCAAACCAGTAATTCCCTTCCGCTTGCTAGATCTGCAGGTTGATGAAGCTTTGTGTGAAACAAAAGTACCAGTCTGATTGTGTAGTAGAAAGAAACAGAAAATAAAGAGTCTACACTGTATTTGTAGCTGTTAAAAATGTTCTGAAATATTTAGTCTAGTATTCTTCCAAATTGAACAGCGAAGCTCATAAGGAACCATCGTTAAAGTGTAATCAAATAGGGTTGTTATGATTTACAGAGAAAAAGAACTTCAGACCAGAAAAACATTCTGTTCATACAATGAAGTACCAGGCAGCTACTTTGAAAATGATGACAAAAGAATCGTTTGGCGTTGAACAATGCATTCTCTGTGTTGTCGGGTGACACAAGCAGGCTAGACAGTAGTATGCATGCTCCAATTGCACATTTCTGAATGAGCAGGCATTGCTGACATGACGAGAAATGACAGTTATGCATTCTGAATTTCAAAAGAAAAAAATCAAAGTAAACTCCTTTCACACATGAGCCTAAAACAAACCAAAGCATCCAGTTGTGTTTGCTGCCTAATGGCCTCTCCCCTTAGAGACATTAGGACAGCAGTCATTCCTTTCTGTCATTTTGTTACCACAACTTAGCACAGAACCTTCATGGAGTGCATTTGCAAACTAAAGAGTATTGTTTAATTACTTGACTACAGAAAGTATGGATGTGTGTTCACAAATATGCACTGGAAGCCACATATACTTACCTTTCCTCAGGTTTCCAGGTCCTAAGGTGGGAGAGAATATCTCTGTACTCTTAAATCTACTGTGTCTGAAAAAACTACATATTTGATAATTACTTTCCAAGTAAGTAAAAATAATTGAAAGTTTGTGCTGTTTTTCCACTGGAGGGAGGAAGTTTTCTACAACTATAACATCTGGGAACTAGCACAAAGTGTCCCATGGCATTGGAGATTGGTTGACTGCACTCTTCTCTTGCTTCCTGCTATAATGGCTCTGGCCCTGGAACCCCCAGAAACTAACACTCAGTGCTTCCTTGCTCTGTGGAACCTTGCCATGTTTTTAGTTGAGAATTTTTTTTTTTTTTGCTATTCCCTAACCATCCATTTTGCATATCACCTACCACTTCTAATGCTGACAACATAAGAAATTTTATTCTTCAATTCATAGTTAATTTAAGATAAATTCCTGAAAGAAATGTCCAAAGTTCAAATCTCTGAAAGAACTGTAAATCTATGGCAGGTAAAAGCAGAGACACACAAAGGGAACAAGAGACATCATAGTCCTGAAGTGAAGAAGTGAGCTACAAAATCATACATAGCTGGATTACATCATGTTAGGGAGACTACATATGCTTGTGACATAGTTGCTATCATCTTATCATCTTTGAAAGAAAGGGAGGGAGGGAGGGAGGGAGGGAGAGAGAGAGAGAGAGAGAGAGAGAGAGAGAGAGAGAGAAAGTGTGGTGTGTGTGTGTGTGTGTGTGTGTGTGTGTGTGTGTGTGTGTACATGATTCAGGCACAGTTTATCAACTGATGGGAAGAACTACAAAAGTTTTGGGTTATTGCAAGTAAAATGAATTAATGAAAACTCAAACAAACAAAGAAAATGAAATTAGTGTTCGATCCAGTATCCCAAGCTATCAGGATTAGTTCTGATGAGGTTAAAACAATCAGAATAAACATAAAAAGCTAAGAGCAGGTAAAACATTTTTCTCCTATCAAATTTATTGTGATGGACACATTCTTCTCCTTAGATCCATTTTGGGCTTATAACTTCCCTACAGGAGAGATTTAAATATTGGTAATAAGCTTTTATATCCAGCTCCATCTTTTTTGTGGGATGCCAAAAAGAAAAAGTAGTTGTAAAAATGTCAACTCTTGGACAGAGTGTTTCTGAGGTACTCCTTGGTTCTATTCATTTCTTCAGTTCACCATGTTGAAGCATATGTTGTTCTTCTCTGAATTTACAGGGAGGCCAACCACTGTACCTTCTTGGATTTGTGAGAAAGTAAATAAGCCTGAGGTATCGTATTAATTCAAAGATGTTCAAAGGCGATCTTTAACCCTCAACTGATTTTCACATTACAAGCTCACATCAGACTTTCCTTCAGAGGATTTCTTCCCTTTAATTGCTGGCTCACTCCTCAACTAAATCTGCCTTCTTCATTTAGGCTGCTGCAACTGCGTTTTCTCCTTCAGAGTAAACCGTTACTTCTAGCCATATACATTTTCTCAGTCATTTCTCCTTATATGAGAAGACATTACATTGAAACAGCCAAAGAATTTAGAAAAGCAATCAACTGTATTTGTTTTATTTTCCAAATACTCGTTTACTTTAAGCGATCACGAGTCACATATTAACACATTTTAATGAGTGTCCTCTGACACTTTGTACAGACCTGTAGTTGCCATCCTAACACACAGCAATCATTTGTCAAAAAGGAATAAACTTTGGAGCACTGTTTTGTTAGACGTCAGACCTTTCTTCTCCAGAACAAAATAGAGCCTACCAGTAGACAGAGCTAGCACATCATTTGTATAACTTATGCATTCATTTATTTATTTTCATTGTGTCTAGAGCAGCTTAGCTGTTAAACGCTCATATAATGGTTAATTAAAACAACTTTCAGATATTATATTTTTCGATTAAGAGGCAATCCACTCAGCCAATCAATTACAGGTTATTATAACATTTCAAAGAAGACTTAAAAATGTAATACCCTAGAATGAAGAAACTGTAATTTGCATGAAAGGACCACCTTCGGTTTAAAATGTCCACCATCAAACTGTAATGACTTGCAGGAACCCCACTCTCCCCATCTCTAACTAATGCATTGAAATATATGAAGAGACAATTAGGAAATATACCTCTGAAGTTGTTCCACACTATTAACTCAGGGACGAATCATGCAATATTATGGCAACCTGCCAGTGATTTATTCTGCCCGTAAAAAACGTCAAAATTTGGAAAAACTAACAGATAGCTATGGGGAGGAAGCATATGGGAATATGGGGCTTTTTGTCTTTCTCCCACCTTGGCAGATACATCCCTTGGTATACCCAGACATGGATGCACTTCGTATTCGGGTGTATTCTCTTGACAGACTCTTGTGGTAGGAAAAGTTCCATTAGGCTAAAGCTGTTGGATGTCATTAAAAAGGAACATGATTAGTATTGACTGTGGGCAACAAAGGTCAGCCCAGGGCCTGCCTTCCCCATCACCGTTCCTTTTCCTACCCATCTAATTATTTCAGGTCCCGGTGAGTCCTTTGTGTGTGGGAGTCCTGCTTTAAATGTTGTAATACATCAAGCCAGGGTTCATCTCCAGAAATGTGCTTTGAAGGCTGTTCCAATTTTGCTGCTGTAAATTTATTATTTAAAGAAAATGCTGTGACATACGATATTTTAGTATCGGAAAAATGCAGGAGGGCTTTAATTCAGAGGGCATAGAAGGGGAAGGAGGATGAGCAATAACCATCATTGGCTCCTCTTGGAGCTGGACTGTCTGCCTAGCTAGCGTCACCCAAAGTGGATGACCCAGGCATAGCAGGAAAGCAGGAGGAGAAGGAATCTTTTCCATGTCAGCCCCACTCCCCAGGCCTGCCTAGATATAGCAGCTTTGTAAACCCTATGAGATACCTGTTCATACATTTCACCTTAACAGTAAAACCAATGTCAGCCTTTATCATCACTGGCATTTTCCTATCTTTGTCTAGAAATAGACACAGGGTCCTCAGGCTGGAGGTGGAAATAGACCCACCTCCCTTCTTATCAGTCACTTTCATATTTCATGTATTTCATGCACACCCTTAAACCTCTATTTCCCCCTTTTGTCCCATGAACCTCTTTCTAGTTTCTTGATCATTACCCACATTTAAAACATAAAAGTACTAAATTAAACAATGGCCCCTCTGATTAGTGGAAAATTGATTGGTTGCTTTCTGCTCATAGGTTTTTGGTTTTTGTTTTTTATTTTGTGTGTGTGTGTGTGTGTGTGCTTTTGTTTTTTGTTTTGTTTTGGGTTTTTTTTTTTTTTGCTTCTTTATAGGAGAGTCTGGGGTTTGAATTTGACTATCCTTGAGTTGAATTTTCTATTTCCCCTGCCATTTTTCCTCTACAAATAAGATGTTGGTGGAGTTTGATATAAGCTTGCATATTTTACTATTAGTATAAAATAAAGGCATTTACAGTTGGATTTGGGGAGACAAGGATTTGAAATTAACTCCATTGTTTATAGGAGATGTTGGAAGCACCATATCTATAGTACTAAAGTAAGTAGGCTGGGTCATACATGATTTAGGTTGGTAAATAACTAACTGTAAGAGAAATACATGTCAGTAATAAATGTGATTCCTCTTATATTTATAGTTATATTTGAATGTGTAAGTAAACTCTTTATTAAAGGAATTATGTATGAAATGTCTAGGCATATTCCTGAGCTCAAATATGTCCCGACTCATCCCCATATTTTATATGAGACTAAAGCTGAGTGAATGAATGAGTTGTTTTAATGTTAGCCAGAAGGAAATGGTAAATTCAGTTGGGAGTCTGAGTGACTTTTATGGATCAGTGTGACATTTGCTCTTCTGAGCTGTCTTCATCCACAGAGCTTGATTAGACTGTGAAGTTCATGAACCCTAATAGCTGGTTCACATTTTCATAGACTCTTGTGTCTAGAGTCTTGTGCTAAGTTCTGAGTCTTCCCCTAAGCTTCTTCTTCGTATTAGAATAACAAAGACAACATCACTTGTTTCTTGGGACTTTTTTTTTTTTGATATTTTTGGAATCATTTGTGAAAGTGTATTTCGTTGTGCCATAGCCCTCACAGTTTCAATAAGAGTTGCTTGTACTGCTTTCCTTTGGATAATTCCTTTGATAAATAATTAAACCTTACCCCATTTCTCAGATTAGGATATCCAGATCATGGCAGCTGACATCTTATATGACTTTAGATTGCATAAAGAGGCAATGGAAAGATTTATCATTCATATGTCACAAACAGGCTTGCCCCTTTTCATTAGGTAGTGGCAGGTCATATATTGAAATTACAACCTGTCATCTCCCCTGATGACCCTTGAGCTATTGATTTTTTTTGCTCTTCTTAAATGAATATTCTATCTGCAGGACATGTACCTGCCAATTCCAGAGATCGATACCATCCTTTTTGGTGGTCATTACAGGAACTTGTTATGTTATTCCTCAAATAGATTCCTGAGTCAGGAGGAAGCAATTCATTCTGTCTAGTACAAACAGACCTCAGCATTCTTGTTGAAAAATGCAACAGCCTCAAAGAATCACTTTCTCTAATGAGCAGTCTTATTGAGAAGGATGTTATACTCCCGGGGAGTTTGAGTCAGTCATTTATAGTCATTAAATGTGTTTTTTCCCCCTTCATTTTCTTACACACCCATAGTATGTCAAATTCAGTACTAGACATACATACTACTGATAGGTATCTTATAAGCATAAATATTCTGAAATATACATTATGTAATATGTCTATATTCCTGCATCATATATGTATATATGCATATGCTATAACCAATGGTTTGCAGAAATCACATGAATATTAATAACTGACAAATGGCTAAATGTGTTATATGTAAAAAAAATAAACAGAGATAGTATGTTTTGAGAATCAGAAGATGAAACCATCAGTTTTCCATCATATATGTCAGTCTAAGATGACTTCAGTGTTTGATGCTGGGGTAGACTTGAGAAAATGGAAGTAAAGAGGCAGAAAGCATCGAGAGGAGGGAGGAGTTACAAACAGATAGCATGTCTATGAACAGAGAGAAGGTTTTGTACACTACAAATGAAGGGTGAGAATATATTTTACTAGTTTTCATTTTGCTAATATTGCAAACCAACCTACGGTTTGTGGTCACTGAAGGTTTCTTTAATGACATACTATGGACGGTGAGATGGATGAATGAGAGTGGCTAATATAAGTTCACATATCAGAATGCTTAGTTCCTAAATGGTGGCCTATTTAGGAAGAAATAGGAGGAGTGACCTTGTAGAAGGAGTTACGTCACTTGAGGTGAGCTTTGAGGTATTAAGAGCCTATTCTAGGTCCAGTTCCTTTCTGTCTCTGTTTTCTGCCTGCCGGTCAGGATGTAACCTCTCATTTACTGCTATAGATCCATGTCTGCCTGGCTTCCTGCTTCCTGACACGACAACTTCGGACTAACCCTCTGAAACTGTAACAAGTCTTCAATTAAACACATCCTTATAAAAGTTGCCTTTTCGTGTTTTCTGTTTAGAGCATTAGAACCGTAACTCAGACAGACACATTGAATCTTAGGGACATCTACTTCTCTGTGATCCTCATGTCAGAGATAAAATCTTTATAATAAAGATGGGGATGCAGATAAAGCTATAGCTACCCCTACAGATGCAGATCCAGATGCAAACACAGACGTAAATGCAGATGCAGAAGCAAAGACAGAGATAAAGGCACAGAGGCAGAAACAGGTACAGATACAGATGCAGATGACAAAATGGATGTGGATGAAGAGTAGATGTAAATTCAGATACCTATACAGATGCAGACACAGATACAAATATGGAGATGTGGATAAAGATAGATGCATAAGTATGGACATGGGTTTTAATGACACATTTCTTCTCCTCTGAGAGAATGTGTACTTGGCAATTTTAATTAATAATTTACTAATGGAGGACCTCAAAATACATAGCTATTTGGGTTAGCGATATGGGTCACTGTTTAAGATCAAATGTGGTTTTTACACATGACATGAATTTGTTTCTCAGCACCTAATCAGGTAGCTCAGAGCAGCCTGACACTTCAGCTCCAGGACATATGATTCCTTTCTCTGACATCTACAAGCACTGGCGCTTAAGTGCACACACTTTTACACAGACTTACACAGTGAAAAGAAATTGAGTCTTGAAAAAAAGAAGATGGAGATAAATGCAAAGCATTCAAATACCAAGTATTATTCCATTGATTTAAAAGAGTCAGGCCTTTTTCTTATGCATCGAAGGGAATTTACTCCAGTGATAACAGCTTCTGGGAATAAAGTGATTTCTGAGCTATGTATGTGACTTGCTCACTGTCTTAGAAGAGACTTAGTTTGTTTCTGGTAGTCTTTAAAGTTGTGAGGTTCTCAGAAACAAACAAGGCTGATATTCTCTGTGTGTGATTCATCTGAGTTTGTCAGCATGTATGTGCTGTCGTGTTTGGTGAGCTGAAGATGAATGTGGCTGGAGACCAGTCAGAGAGCAGCACCATGCTTGGTTATCATTGGGACAATTTCTTACAAAACTTCTCTGATAGAAGTATCTCTTGAAGCTAGTTATGTGGTTCTTGATAAAAGCTCAGGGATTTGAAAGAAGGAAATGTATTGATAAAATATTTCAATGTTTGTAAGAATGCAGAGGAAGTATTTCTGTAGAAATCTGCCTCAAGCTTTCCTAAGGAGAAATAAATGTACTGTTCCCTTACGATGAGAAATATAGTTGGAAGTCTCTTGTTTCCAATGACTTTATCTATCCTCTCATCTTTCTCTTTGTTTTTTTTTCCTTCTGCCTAAAGTTTTAGTGTTGATTTTCTAATAGGTTTTCTTCAGCCGTTGTTTTTGTAATCAATTAACATCCCATAGTCAGAGAAGACAGATTCAAGTGGGTTTTGCTCAGCTTAACTCTGTGGACCTGAAAGAAGTAGAGGGCTATAGATTAGACAGCACATACTCCAGAGAAGGCATCTGGTGCAGATGTAGGACAGAGTCATTGTGAATCGCTGTGGCAATCATACATGCCCTTACCTCAGTTAGAGACACACATTGGGGGCAACAGATGCAGTGGTATTTGACAGGCTAACCAGAATTGCTCTGAGTGGAGAAGAGGCAGCTTCCCAAAAGATTCTTTGGAATTGGGAGTTGTACAAAAACAAAAATGAGGAGAGATTTCGTTGTTCTCTCTTCAGGAAAGGCATACTGTTTGTGCCTTTAGGTAGAAGTAGTCTCCTGTGAATGTAAAGACCCACATCCCCAATCTAAATAGTGAGTTCCAGGGTAGCCCAGGCTACATAGTAACCATGTCCAAAAAGGGGGAGTGTTCAAATTAGAAATCGGAGAAAGATGTGTCATTTATGACTCTGAGCAGTGGGATATTAAACTCTAGCACCTTCTTGAATAGATGGAAGTGGAATGATGAAAAGAAAAAACAAAAGAGGATAGCAAATGAATAAGAACGATGCCCCAAGGAAGTCTATGGAATTCAGCCTATGGCAGAACATTTCAATTCTAAATTCAACTGCAGCTGAGACTTTTGAAATGTTGGGACTCACTATCGATGTCACCAAGTTTGTTTTCTGACACCAACTTTCACAAATACAGTTGTATTCTTTTCCATAAACACTGATTGTGCCAAAAGCATGGTTTTCAAGGAAAAGAATCTGCTGTAAGTTTGACTGAGTCAATATTAGGCTTAAATGTTCTCTTAATCTATGTGCAGGGTCAGGAGAGAAGGTATGAAATCTAAGCCTGCTACCATCCCAGAAGAAGACTTTAAAACAACGTCACTCAAATTGCAGAACTACTTTGTTTTGCTCTTTCTGCCAATCCTTTAGCAATGTCCCCAGGAAGAAGCTAATATAAGTCCTTTGCTTATAAGAGAAGGCTGAATCACAGAAACAGTTCTTACCCAAGGTCAAAGGATGTCAAAATGAAACAGGATTTGATTTAGCTACACTGCTTTAAAAACTTCACAAATTGCAGCTCCTGCAGCACAGTCTGCCAAGCCAGTCCTTACCAGTGCAGGGAACAGGAGCAATACAGAAGGAGGGCAATGGCTTCAGGAGTACAAAAAGCAAGCATCAACTATTTCTGGTCTCTGATGCTGTGTGGTGATACCCGGAATGAGAAGGAAACCAAAGCCACACACTGTGAAGTACTGTCTTCAAGAATGGGAAACTTTGAAGAGTGAACATTGTCAATACTCAGATGCCCAAATCAGCTCCCCAGAAATATTATATTAAAGGAGTAAATAAATGATAAAGGAATCAATGAGGGAATTCATTCATTCAGCAATTTTTAAAGTTATGAACCATCATTATTAATGCACATGATATATTACGTCTGCTGGAGTCTTTGAGGAATTGAACAAATCAATACACTCCTCGCCTCATTTCCACATAGCTTCCCACGTACATGAATATAAGGAAGGCATAGCTCTCCCTGCTTCCCCTCCCATTCCCATCTCTGAATGTCTACTCTTAAAGGATTCACCAATCTTTGCTTCTGAATCAAAATCTGAGCATCGGATAAAGGAAGTCATCCATGAATTAGAATAATTTTTTCCTTAATATAGGACAGTCAAAATAAAGCTTTGTGGTGGACACTTAATTTGAAGGGCATTATTTTTAGCCTTGCAAAGGACCAGTGGCAAGAAAACAATTAGGATCTTTTGTCAAGTTAATTAAATTTTACTAAGTGTAGTAATCTCAGTGGGCTTCCTACACCAGAGGTAAAACTAATTAAAACGCAAATTCGTCCTAGTCTAATAAGAAGCTCTAAGTTGGGCAGCCGAGGAATGTTGTGCATACTGAGAGATATTCAAAACTAATTTATAACGAGATGAGGGCAAACCCTTAAATGGCTCAATTCTTTTGAAGGCTCACTCGAGAACACCCATAAGTATGTTAAATTGGAAGCGGCCACTTAAGGAAAAGAAAACCGACTGGCGGCTGGCAAGGTTTGCTGAATGTAGGAGAAAAACAGACCCAGCTTAGAAGTGTGAAATTGGCAATGCCTGTGGAAATGAGCTACCCAGATTTTTTATCTCAAAGAAGCTGTTTTCTCCCCAGGTTCCTTTTCCTCACTAACTTCTTCAAGGGCCGTCTGCACATGCTGCTTTTCTTGGCATAGTCTTTGCCATTGAAAGACTGAAGGAGAACTCATTGTGTTCTAGAAATGGACTAGGTATTATGATTACAAACCAAAAATCATTCTGTCTTAATCCTTTCCTTAGGAACAATGGCACAAATTTCAACCTCCTGTCAAATGTGTATACATTGCAAATCCACAGTTGCAGAATTCCAAATGGCTGTGAACCTATTATAGGCCACAGTCATGTAAACTTTATCACACACCACACTTTGCTCATCTGAGGACTGAAAGTGCTGCCTATAGTCTGACCTTTCCCTGTGGCCTACTCTCCTTGTACACCCTATGGGCTTGCTCTGATATGGTTTTTGTTCCAGTGGCTTTGGCATGTTCTGTGCATTTCATTCTTCTCATCATTCTAATAGCTTTCCTTTGTTGTCACTCCTTTTAATCAGATTGGAAATTTTAGGCACTGGACCCTTACAACCGGGGTGTTCAGCTCTATTTGCATCTGAAATGCTGTTACCATTCTTTTAGCCCCTATAGGAAACCAGCAATGCCAAAGATACTTTCCAAAAGGGGGATTTTTGTCTTGCATTTTTTTTCTACCCAAGGTATGCTAAGATGTTGAATAAAAGTGGATGCTATTATGTTGGTGCATTTACGATGAATCTGAGATATTTACATTTTCCTGAATAGCTTCAATGATTGCTTGATATAAAAGTGCACGTGCACTTTAGAACATCTAGGGGAAACTGTTAAAAAGGAAAGAAAGAGCTGCACATAAACGAGGAAACATTTTTTCCTCTTCTTATTGTTTTCTAGCCCTTACCAGACAGTACTCATAAGTGTTTCTGCTTTTCTTTGTCACTTAACACTCCATTTGATCCATTTTCCAGGTCATAGAGAGTACACTCAAAAGCCTTTCAGTGTGGTAGAGAGAACAGGGAGCTTGTATTTGGCTCATCTCTCTGATCTTAAGGATTGCTTCTATTCTTTAGCACCTATGTAAATGGGAAGCAATACCTTGCATAATTTATTTAATTATTTTTTTCTGTTAGAAACAATAATAATTACATTGTATACTTGATAAAAATGACAAATGATAAAAAATACAGATTTGGCTAATGTTTAATCCGTGTCTAGCAATGGAATTTATTCCTGGTATTACTTTGTACAATGCTTTAAGCTTCCACAATATTTCACTATGAACATTTCATAACTTAGATTTTTTATCACCAAAATTACCAATAGGCTCCTTTATACCATAGCTTTTTTTAAGATCATTAATTCTAAAATGAGTATAATCATATCCTTATTAATAACATTTAGGCACACAAATATAATGTGCTTGATAGATAGTTTGTCCTCTGGGCCACCATTTAGTAGAGAGTGAGTCTCTTATTCCACAAGCTACTATGGTAATGTTAGCAAGTAGGATGTCAATTCAGAAATGTTTGCAACAGAATTTTGACAAACTTATCATTATCCATTTTCTGCCATGATTCTTAGAATCATTCAGAGACAAACAGACAGAAAACAGACAGAGGATAGACAGTTAGAGATAGATGATAGACAGACAGTTGATAGATAGATAGATAGATAGATAGATAGATAGATAGATGATAGATAGATAGATAGATAGATAGATAGATAGATAGATAGATAGATAGATAGGTAGGTAGGAGAGAGATAGGTAGATTGACAGACAGACAGATTATAGACAAATCGTGAAAGCATACCTGAAATTACAGGCAATTGGAGATTTCAAGTCATTTGGAGATTTCAACTCATTTGTGCTGTATTTAATTGTGATTTTTTTTTTGGCTCTGGATGGACGAGAATGCTCAAGCTATAAAGACGCAACTGAAAGGTGAACACATTTCAACACCTTTAAAATACAAAAGACCAAATATTAATTTTGAACTCCCCAGTGAGTGTTCTCTGAATCTCACTAAGCTTTTGCTGTGTTTCAAGGTCTTTGCTAGGTCCTGGGATTATGAAATAAATGCTAAGTAACTGTATCAAAAGGAGACAAAATCCTTAGAAACAGACCTATCAATATAACACTCTAAACTAACAAATGTTATGGTAAGTAAACATAGAAAGGTAACAGGAAAAGAGAAGATTTACTGAAGTAAGAATGATTCTCAAAGAGCTGGGTTTTTAATATTGAGCTCAAACTTTCCAAGTTGATGAAGAATCAAAGTCTCAGAGAGAATGTGCTGAGAGGTTACATTGGACAGTGCTCAGGCTGTAGCTCCTACAGTTTGGATGCATGAAATTTAAAGAGGGTGAGACAAGAGCTGAAACTGAAGGAATGGAGAAATTTTCTGCAGGGAAGAGATTAAATTCAAATTCTACAGAATTTGCATTTCGTTACATATATATTAGAGAATCATTAGAGATTTTAGTTGACTTTGATTTTCCATTCTTGGCTTTTTTAATTTTCAACCTTGTTCTCTGTTTAATAATTGAGTGTGGTGCAGCCGCAACTCAATTTATGCATCAAACCTGAATTTGGTAGGTTTGGAAGATTGGTAATTGTCCTGAATACAGTGGAAGAACACTGGGATTTACAATGAAGTAAATAATAGAGCTGAAAGTAAGGGTATATTTTCTTCCTAGAGTGTTGCACAATGGGATGGTCTCTTTAGGGACTGCATCATAGCTTTTTAATAATTGCAGGGCAATAAGCTAATTGCTGTGTTTTTATCTTCTTCCCGCATAAAGCTCCAAAGTGAGTGAATAAACTTGAAACATGAATTCAGAGATGAGGAAAAACACATCCACCATCCATCAGAAACAGCATAGCAGTGGCTTCAAAATCTGCTCTGCTTTCTTCTCTAAACCCTGAGTTCACTATATTTATACTTATAATTTATACTTATAATTACTATATTTATACTTATAATTAGAATTAGGTCTGGTGAAAACCAGTGCAGCCTAGTCCTGAGTGTAACAAATTCAAGGTTCTCATACACTTCACATCCTCATAGCACAGTCTGTGTTCTTGTTAGTTCCTGATTCTTTCTTGTACTCAGTTTTCCCCCCTGGCTGTGAAGGTTTGGGGTTCAATGCCAGTGGTCAAATACTTTGCACATTGGACACACTCAGCCTTCCTAATTCTGTATTCTACTAACTTTTCATAACAAATATTTTATAAACTTTTTTTAAATTTATAGATAATGCAAACTGTTTCAATACATAGTTTTAAAAGTCAACGTCCCAATTGTAATACATAAGAAAAATGAAGGGAAGTACACAATAATAGTATTCTTCTACCAATTAGGCATTCTTGTAGGACATGGCAAGAAGATATAATGTACTAGCAGAGTGAACCTATATTTGTATCCGTAGTTACCTTGAATGGAATTGCTAAAATTGTACACTGAAGCAGATGTACTCTCCTGGAAACATAAATGCCAGGTCTATTTCTGTGAGTGGTATGATTTTACAAAAGGTAAGCAATGTTTGGCATCAATTTCAATGTTACTATCTTTATCACTTTACACAGAAGTTGTATTCCTGATTCCCAAAGGCTTCAGTATGCTTTCAGGCAATGAAATAAATCCCACTTCATGTGTAAAACGAACTTCAATTTAGGCATAAATGGTGATGAAATATTGACATCTACCTGAATAGGTAATGGGCTTCTATGTCATGTGGAATGCAAACTCGTTTTTTTTCATTTATTAACAGATTATATATTACTACATACATTTATGAACTGCTACTTAGATTATAAATAAAAATGCCTGCCTTGTTCTACCCATTAGGTGTCTTATTACTCTAAGGGCTAAATTTCCTTAAATCTTTAATATATACATGCAAAATAGTATGGCCTACTATTAAGGTAGAATTAGGTCTCTCAAACACATGTTACATTTTTCATCTTTTGGAGCTGAGAATGTGTTTATATTTTGAAATATGGTCTCAAAAGTTGCAATTAGTTAAAATGAAGCCGTCAGTATTGTCATTAATTGCATATGAATAGTGGCATGATGATATAAAATTATGATATTATATAGATAAAGAGATATAGCCATACAATGATCCAAAAAGAATAAAATTATACAGGCCACGATAAGAAGTATCAGTGAAAAGAAGACATGTCAATATCCTGAATACAGAATTTCCGCTTGCAAAATAAACTGATAAAATAGACATTCTGTTTGTAAAGTCATCTAGTCTGGCTTGTTTTATTATAGCAGTTATGATAAGTAAATACATTTACTTTAAACTAATTCATATGCTTTCTGTTACCGATATGACTTTGTTAAGACTGGGCCACTGCAATTATGAACCTCCGCTATGACTGTTTAATATTTCTTAGACATTGACTAGGGATTATTTCTTCCCACTAGTTATTCCCTGTGAAGAGCACATGAGCAATCATAACCTCGGCAAAGCTCACTCAGTTGTGAGACTACAAAATGAACTTAAGTCCCAAATATAGGCTGATCCCACGGTCTCCAGATCTATGGTGCTACTCCCCCAGTTTTCATGTGAAACTCAGATCGGAATGTACTGACGTTTTGGGTGCCAAGTCTGAATTTGGATAGGGATCACTTCCATGTGATTGGACTGTAAGGAACCTACAAAAGAACTTGGTCAACTCCTCCGTGTGTGACTGTGAAATTACTGCCACTCATAAGTCAATATGGCACATTAGAAATAACACTGCATAAAGGCATTGATTTAGAGTCTGATTACCTGGAGTCCTATTCCAACCTCGTCACTCACAAGCCAAGTATGCTTGCTTCCCTGAATTTTTTTCAACTCCCTATATGGTAGTAGTATCCATTTAATAGCTATACACCTCGCATTAAATGTGAGTAGGTCGATTAAAACAGAGACAGAAGGAACACCCATTCAGAGCCTGCCCCACATGTGGCCCATACATTTACAGCCACCCAATTAGACAAGATGGATGAAGCAAAGAAGTGCAGGCCGACAGGAGCCGGATGTAGATCTCTCCTGAGAGACACAGCCAGAATACAGCAAATACAGAGGTGAATGCCAGCAGCAAACCACTGAACTGAGAATAGGATCCCCGTTGAAGGAATCAGAGAAAGAACTGGAAGAGCTTGAAGGGGCTCGAGACCCCTTATGAACAACAATGCCAAGCAACCAGAGCTTCCAGGGACTAAGCCACTACCTAAAGACTATACATGGACTGACCCTGGACTCTGACCTCATAGGTAGCAATGAATATCCTAGTAAGAGCACCAGTGGAAGGGGAAGCCCTGGGTCCTGCTAAGACTGAACCCCCAGTGAACGTGATTGTTGGGGGGAGGGTGGCAATGGGGGGAAGGTGGGGAGGGGAACACCCATAAAGAAGGGGAAGGGGAGGGGTTAGGGGGATGTTGGCCCAGAAACCGGGAAAGGGAATAACACTCGAAATGTAAATAACAAATACTTAAGTTAATAAAAAAAAAAGTAAAAAAAATGTGAGTAGGTTTATTTTAACAGTATAGAATGGCGCCTTCTATAAAGTGTGGCTCAGTATGTATTACTATTATGTGTGCTCATGTCCTCTTATATCATGTCAACTCCATCTTTGACACATTGACATTCACAGAGAAAGTTTAAAGTTTGCATAGATAGTAAACAACTGGAATATTGGGGTTACTACTAAATACACAACCTTTTGAAAATGCTGTTTCTTCTTTTTCATATATTCTTTCAACTAGGCAAAGAATTTTATTAACCTTTCCCAAACTTTATGCCCAGGTTTCTTCAGCTTAATTTGCAGCAAAGAATGAATTAGGCATAAGTGAAAACTGAAAAGAGCTGCAGTGTCCGGGGTGGGAGGGGCAAGGCTTGGGCTTAAAAATATTAGAAATTTAGTTTTTTATCAGATCCATAATAAACAAAAAAAAATTTTTTAAAGCAATCATGATATCAAACAACAGCTCCAGTAACTTCTGCAAATGTCACCTTCTTTAGATGTTGCTTCAATTCAGTTTGCCTCGTTCTTAGAAGCCTCATCAAAATTCTCCACCAGATCTGGAACTTCATCATCATCCTCCCCTCCAGGAGCAAGTGGTGCTTTTCCATCCACAGATCGTTCGGGCAGAGCTTCAGCCCGTCTCCTCAAACTGGTCGGACTGTCTGCAGGAAGCTGGCTGAGGATGCTGGGAAGCATTTCGGTCACCTTCTTTGTCTCAGCGAGGCCTGTAATGGGGAAGGTGTTTGCCGCCAGAGACGCCTGAACTTTAGGGTTGTTAAAATGGATCACTGTTCCTTGGTTTGTAAACATGTTCACCTCAATACCAGAGATATTGTTTACCCCTAACTTCTTTAAGGAGAACTGCAGTTTTTTGTCTGCTGTGGCTGTTCTGTGAAGCACCGTCTTTCTAGGAGCAGTTCCTTTCCCACCAATGCACACTTGTGCCTGCAGTTTGGCGAGTTTTTCCTGGTTCGTGATAATTTCTTTCATCTTGTTGGAGTGGAAATGGGGCCATGCAAGGGACTCAGGTTCACGCTAAGGGGGTCCCGGGCAGACCAGTTGAGATGAGGCACACACACGCCTTTTCATATTTTCTACACTTAGTTTTTCTATGCACACAACATATAATCTCCATCATTTCTGTAGGGTAATATGCGCATCATTGCATGACAAAATGGAAGACCCCGAGCCGTGAGATTTCGTGGTATGCAGTTATATCTATTTTGGTAGAGAATTCAGACAAATCACACATGGGTTAGTTTACTTATTTTAAGCGGAGTCAGATTTTTCCAGTATACCGTTAATTATGCATCCTGTTTCTCATAAAACTGTGTGGATGTCACGGAAGACACATACTCTATCACGAGAATTTTTCATATGCTGCTTGGTGCTAAAATAGCTGAAGATATGGAAACACATGTATGCTCGATAATGAGAAATCTATAAAAACTATCATATTTCTACCTTCTATTAAGAAGCTATGATATCATGTAGATGACACCACAGGCTTTAACAAATTTCAAGTCATTTTTCATTGTTTTCTTATTTCTATCTGAATGGCATATTCCAGACAATCTTGGTTTTGTTCACAGGTGAGCATGGTCCTACTGCATTTCGCTTGTATTGGGGAATTAACATTGTCTTCCTCTTGGTAATAGGGATGCTCCCGAGATGCATTGACCACCAGAGTGAAGCCATCATTGGTGAGAATCTGCTCTGTTACACACTCTCAGCACTGCGCATATTAATGGAAATTTCTCTGTTGGATGGTTGGCTGTTTAAAGATATCTGCAGTGTGAGCATTGACATCATTTGGGCAATTAATGTTGAAAATGTGGCCACTCAAATAGGGGTCAGGTGTAGGTTGTAGACACATAGGCAGTATGTTTATATAAAGATGAGATTTAAAGCTGCAAGAAGAGATGGCAAAATGCAGGTACAATGTCAATAATTTTGAATGTCATTGCGTGTAGGATGGTGGGGTAGCAGTGTTTATTTTTTTAACTAATTTATTAATTTAATTTATATTGTGTTTGATGACTTTCAAGTTTGAGGTCTGAAAACCATGCTTTGATCCCCCTGCTCTGATGTAATCTGCACAGTTTATGGATCAGTTTTTTTGGGATTCTGGGTTGGCTCTGAAGTAGAAGGAATGAAGCTCACCAGAACATCATTGGTGCAGGGGAAGGAAGAGTATCTGAAAGTGAAACGCAGTTAACTGTTGACATCACGGTGATACACCAATTATGTAACGTTTCTAAGTTTCTATTTTCTCCTTTGTAAGATGTCTATATTTATACACATACCTTGTAAGACTGTTTGAAGTTTAACCAACTTCATAGAAAGAAAGTTGCTGGAAAGGGGCCTAGGAAAGCATAAATGTCGAGTATTCCTGTTTCCAAAGGGTGTTATGCATCAGAGAGAGCAAGCGAGATAAGGTCGGTGCTTCCAAAAAGTGTTGAGATCAGAGGATTATAAATAGCTTCTTGCTCTGTCAAATATCCAAATTAGCTTGCCTGGACCCAAAGGTGAGATCCTGGATCAACGAATATTGAAAAGTAGGAAGATCACTGAATCAAGCCTCAGTTGAAATCAGCCTGATCATCCCCTCGCTGATTGTCCTTGGGAATATCTGACTGCTCTGCACCTGTTCTCCTATTTTATATGGAAATAACACTTTCTATGTTGTTAACTGTCTATTGATGTCTCTAGATGTACACTAAGGTGTTGTTATGTCCAGAAAGTTCTTGCCTTTTATTCACTTCTACTTGTTCAATAGAGGTTGAACTTCTCTCATACCTTTTTTTCCTTCCTTTTACCTACTACAGAGTAAAATTTTCTTTTGTGGAAATATAAGCAAATAAAATGAAACGAAATAAATAAAATTCCCCACCTAATGTGAAAGGGTTAGATCCCTGGGTATACACCAAAATTAGAGCCATAAAACAGAGACACTCAAGCTGTTAGGAGAGTAGCCAACCCAAACAGCGAAAGGTCCTCCTGCCAACAGTTTAGATTTCTTTGTTTTCTGAGTGACGGTCACCATGCCTGGTGGCTCACAACATGCGAACAACAATTGGTACAAGTTTCTTACAATATCTGTATCAGTAGTCTTCAAATTATTCATGGTATTTGATGCATTATTCAGTTGAAAAGTATTAAGAGAAACACACATGGACTGATGATTGAGGCCAAGGTAGTTATTAAACCACTGTGTGTTTCAGAGCCACATTTGAAACTCACCAATATACAACTTGTTCCTGGCTACATGTATGAAAGACTTACCATTCCAGCCATTTGAATTTCCATTTAGGTGACACTTCAGGAAACAGCGTAACAACTACATCTTGATCTTTAAAAGACAAAAAAAGGAGCGTTTATTTGTTGTGCAAATCTAACTTTTTAATATGTGTAAACAATAGAGGGAGAAGCGGCCTGGAAAAGACCAGGATCTCCTTTGTGGAAGATTGTTTTATGGTTGGTTGTTATTTGGATTTAGTTTGTTCTCCAAAATTAGTTTAAATAAATAGGGAAATACTTCCAATATTGTTTCCTGTAGGTTTTTCTGGATCCCTGTTGAGTATAGAATGGCTCCTTCACCAGAACTGCTCAAGAAAGCCCAGTCGTGGTTTTTCCATCTGTGATTTAACTCTCCTGTGTTTAAACTAACTTTTATTCTCTTGTGTATAACTGTCATTTCTTATGCTTACCACATCCATCTGCTAACTTTGTCCTAATCCCAGAAACTTCTAGCCTCCATACAATCTATCTAGGCCTAGAACGTTTTCAGCCTCTACGACTTCCTGATGAATAAACTCCCACTTCCCTGTTCTTTCTGATCTTTAACCCGCTAGTTCAACTCAGCTGTTCTGCCTCAAACTCCTCTTCAACTGACTGATTCAATCTGGCTTCTCTCAGCCTCTCCTGAATTCTTTGGCTTGAACTTATACTAACATTGGCAATCTGTCCTAATCTTCTGGTTCCTTCTCATTCTCTGGCTCGTTCTGTCTTCATCCGTGTCTTGAAATCTGTCTCCGTACAAAACTCCTTCTTTGTTTTCTCTCTCCCTCTGCAGTGCTCCCTCTTATGTTGCCCCTCTTTCCTCTCTCTTGTTGTAAGAATTGAGCATCTTTTATTATGTCATATTTTTCTATGATTCATCACTTTGTCTGCCCCTCAGACATCACTTTTAAACATGGGTGCTTCGCTTCCTACTACAAACAAACTTTACTTTCATTGTTTGGGATTAAATATTGTGTGTATTAAGTGCATGTCTACATTTCAGACATAGGAATTGAAGGCATGTGCTAAGGGCTGAGCCACAACTAGGAACAGATATTTTCAGTAGATAACACAATCTTCAGGTTCACAGTATGATCAAATATCTCGCAACACTTCTGGACACCCATCTATGGCTACTTTCTGCTATCTCGCCTTGCATAGAAGGGAACTGGATAGAATATGTTGTGGTCTAAATGCTTTAGTCCTTGTGATTATGCAAGTTACTAGTTAAAAGGCATGATTTATAAGGTGTCTATATTGTGTAGAGCAATAGGCGCTCTAAATGTCTACTTCATGAGATTCTGAGACTCAGAGGTTGTCCAGAGTGAAGGTGAAAGAGAAAAAAATAATTACAGGAAAAACTGTTATATATAATTGGATTCATGTTTGCTTCCTAAATTATATGTCATCTTTACACTACTCTCACCATCAGCCTATCTTGCTCATAGAGGAAGGTAGAATCCTCAGTGCTATGGAACTTAAAGTAGTATGAGTTTAAGTACAATTTCAAACCCAAATGATTTTGAGCCCCGTGTTTTCTCCATTATATTCACATGGAGATTTTAAAAGCCTGGAACACCATCAATTATACGAACTACTTATTTTTTGTGTATGTACCATAAGGCAACAGAATTCTTAACATTTACAAACATAAAAAGAGAATGTATATTTATCAAACAGAATGGTAATGTGATGGAATATGTTCATATTTCCAAATTTTAACGTGGAAATTGCAGGTATAGCCCAGGACTGGACTAGAAACTGGTATGGAGAATAACCAACCACATAGTCAGGGACACAAATGATCTTTCCAGCAGCTACTGAACTCTGTCAATGGTAGGCCAGGCTGAGTTAATTACTTGCCACCTATTCTGCAGTTAGGGAGTTCTGGGTTCACAGACAGCCCCACTGGGTAGCCTGTTAGCAGCAAACAGCTTGGCCAACACTTGGCGCAATGAGGACAGAGTAAAATACAGACTTCTAGTCAGTTCCATTCCATAGGAAAACTGCATGATCATTGGGGCAGAATCCCTCAGTAGCTAGAAGGAAGCATGGCCCTACCTCCCGACTAGGAATAACTCTCTAACACTTGACAAACCACATCCCAGTCCTTCAAAACTACTCTGTGAGTCCCTGCAGGTATCTTCTGGTAGTACTGTCATTTTCCTACCCCCAAGAATAGATGAAGTCTGTTTCTAACTATTTCTCATGTACAGCAAAGTGCCTAATCAAGTAAAAAAATCACCAAGTATGTCGTGAGGATCAGGGGTGATGTTTTACTTACTTATGGATCTGGGAACCCTTTTTGTCAATTAATTTTAATTTTTTTAACTTTAATTTTCTTTTGCTTTCAAGGGAATTTCCTTTTTTCATTATTTTGAGACACATCATTTTTCTCCTTTTTCCTTCCAAACCCACCCATTTATACCTCTTTGCTCTCCTTCAAATCTATGTACTCTTTCAACATTGTTATTACATGCTTATATGTATATACACATATATTTCTTAATATAACCTGCTCAGTCTGTGTTTTTAATAAATGTCATTACAGAACATTGTTTTATTAAAACACCGAAATTAACTAGACACAAAGTCTATATATCTCAATGAACTTTTGTTCTAAAACTATGGGACTGTATACTGGATTTTACACGTTCACTACCAAATATGTACTTATACAGTCATCCATCAACAAAACCAATAATACAGGACAGCATTAAAACTAAAAAAAAAAACAGTTTTATATCCTTGTTTATAACTCTGGTCCATTTGTGAAGCTCTGTGTGCCAGGCCCTATGTACCATAACTTCAGCTACTATTTTTATATGATCAGTAATATCATTATGAATTATTATCCTCCTTTTACTGATGAGGAAACTAAATCATATGGGGCAGGGCATTGCATATTTCACCTGATATGCTAGTCTGTGAGCATTGAAAACTGTGTTCAAAATTGCAATTGCTGCTGGCCTTTGTTCCAAAAATGAGTGAACTAGGATTCCATTTAATTGAATTATGGCATGGCACATACACGTGATTCATATATGCTGATGAAATGAATGGCTAGTGACTATATTTATACCTTGTATTCATAAATTTCATACGTATTGAGCTGAGCGAGATGCCTCATTGGGAATATGACAGTTAGCAAGGTCATTTGCTGTTACAGAAAAGACATAAATGTGTGCATGACCCTTGCCGTCATCTCTGCCACCACTCCTGGAATGGGTGTTTGCCCTTCGTTTGAGAACTGAAGCTCTTTATTATCAGAAGGTGCCATAGTATTTTGACTGCAAATAGTATGCAATGAAGAAGGAGAGATCTACCTGCAAAATTGCTCAGATCTTCCTAATGATTTAAAGTACCAAGGTAACCAAGGTAGCCAAAGAACCAACCATCCATGCCCCTCTCATGTTAAATCCAGAGAACTCTCTTCCTGACTCTTGCTTTCCCTGCCTGGAATGTGAAAGATGATGAGTTAATTTTTTTAGATTATTCATGTTCTTTAAGTTACAAGTCAGCCATCTTTTATTTCTTTCTATTATATTTTTATTATTTAGAACAATTTTAAATTTAAATAAACTTGGATTAAAGTTTTCCCCTTCCTGAAGACCTTCCAGATCCTCTCCCATTTCTACTCACCCAACCTGAACTTCTCTCTCAAAAAGAAAGCCTGCAATAAGCCAACAAAACAATAAGCCCCCCGCCAAAAAACAAAACAAAAAAAAAAGAAAAACAAGAAAACAAAATAAAACCACACTGAAAAGGCAAAACAAAGCAAACAAGAACATTGCCTCCTACCATCAAACTGAATCCAAATAAAGAACACACAAAAACTGTGGAGTTCATTATATGCTATTCCTGAATATGAGGCCTGTCTCAGAGTGCCTGTACCTGTCTAGTGTCATTCTATTGGAGAAGACTGATTTTCCCTTTCCCAGAAAGTATAACAGATATTTCAGTTGTTAACCTGTAACTTAGTGGCTATGTTTTCTTCCTTCCTTCCTTCCTTCCTTCCTTCCTTCCTTCCTTCCTTCCTTCTTTCCTTCCTCCCTCCTTTCTTCCTCTCTCTCTTCCTCCCTCCCTCCCTCCCTCCTTCTCTCTCTCTCTTCCTTCCTTCCTTCCTTCCTCCCTTCCTTCCTTCCTTCCTTCCTTCCTTCCTTCCTTCCTTCCTTCCTTCCTTCCTTTCTTTCATTATTGTAAAAGGAAAGCCTGTTATCTTTGATGCTTCCAGGGTTTACAGGCTAGTCAGTAATAGTTACTCTGGTTTTTGTGTCCTCACTAGAAACAAAACCAAACTTACAATGTGCAAGTTTGGAGTGACTATTTCTGCTGAGGAATGATTTAACTAACTTTCAAAAAATTGCAACCTGATAGAATCTTTTCCAAACTTTCACTCTACCATGAAAGTTGATCATGCTTCTGCCTAAGCACTAAGCTGAAGGCCGTCAGTTGTCTAGCCCCGGCTTTCACAGAATGTTTCCAGGGTTTAGTTAGGATCTGCCTTGCGTCTGCATCTCTGTCTTCACTCCTGATGTTCATCTGTCAGGGTCTCTGCACTTTCTGCTCCTTTGTTCTAGAGCTCTCTTGCACACGCTACATATAGAACTTAGTTAGTGCCTATTCACTTTTCGGACAGATACCCACCACATTGATTCTTAATCCTTTGCAAACTGAACATCTAATCAGCTTCTTTCTTGACCAATTTTCCATATTCAAACAGTTTTTATGCATTTATACTTTGGGTTTTTATACAAATCCATATACATATACAAGTGTGTGTGTGTGTGCATGTGTGTGTACTTGTGTGTGTTGATACTATCCCTTTAGATGATAGAAGGTTTTGGATAATATAACATTCCTAATATATAACCCTGTACTGGGCACAGAATGGGGCCTTAGTGACATGCTTATTAAATGGAAAGCGATACACAAAATTTTGTTTCAGGATTGGATCCACTTGAACTATGGTATACTGTGTGCTTACTCAAGGTGTCATAGTGCGGCCTGAAGTATCAAAAGATGGGACTATGTCAAACCGTGTAACTGAGTATTGGAGTCCAATGAGACAGTAAAGACAGCTCTGTGGGTCTCTGTTTTATTCTTTGGGTAAGAACAATTACTGCTGTTCCTAGGGTTTTGGCAAGGACTAATGAAACTGTAAACTCTTAAAAAATGAAAGCACCACAGGAATCTAAGGGATTGCTGCTACTTTTCATTTCCTAATGATAGCTGTAATCCTGATTGGTTTGTAAAAGCAATTCACATGGAGCACCCTGTTGGAATAGGGGCAACGATGATCCCATTAATATATTTACTGCTTGCCAGGTTGATGAGTGCTCTAAGACCACTACAATCACACCATAATTAGGAAGAGCTTCCTAAGTATTTCAGCTTATTTTGGTATTTCATTTAGATGTGTTTTTTTGATGGTTGTGCATTTCCACCTCAAAGAAAAGTTAACTTTCCCTTTAAAGGGGTAGCTAGTTGACAAATGAAATTTAAGATCAGCATATGTAGTAGTGTGAAGTTTCTCTGCTCTATCAAAGAACAGTGTGATTTAATTACCGCCCCTTTCACACTGCAGGATTAATGGTGTTATTCTGTTGGCCCCATCACCTGCAAGAATGGATACATTCATAAACTCCATTTCTTGAGGATTTTAAGCGTGTGTACAATGTACTTTAATCATTTCCACTCTCTGCATTATACTCCAACATCTCCCAGGTCCCTAGCCTATCCCTTTCCAATTTAATAGCCTTTTTTTTTTCTTAAGCCAATCCAGGCCACTTAGTGCTGCCTGCATGTGTATCAAGCCATAACAAATAATTTCTTTGAAGCCCCATGCCCCCTCCAAAAAAACTGAAAACCAACAACAAAAACAAGACTCCCTTCCCCAGCAGTCATCCACTGCCAATAACTCTTCTGATAGGGATAGAACTTCTTGACTTCCTCTCCTTTACATAAAGATTTTTAATTATTAATTAAATTTGTTCTTAGACAATTTCACTCGGGTTAACATGACTAACTTGAAAGGACATTGAAAGAGATAACTATCAAGCACTTATATTTTAGAAGCAACACCATATAACCACATACTTATACACATTTAGGAATAGTAAATTTACTTAGAGAAAGAGACACCAATTTAGTACATATCAGAAAAATAAGCATCGTATTAGTCCAGTGCCTTAAAGTTCCCCACTTAAAATGATGGAGGCGATGAGAGGGGTGTATTTCTAGAACTCGATTTCCCTTACATTTTGGATACTTGTATTTCTGATCTGTGTTTTTCATATTTGCTTAATTTATACTTTACTGTGTAAATCCATTTCTGAGGGAATAGATCCCTTAACCCCTAATTCTGTGGTCTAATTTCTGAGATTTTTCCATTTCTAGGTTTAGCCTCTAGTTCACAAATTTCATATGATAAGTCCCAAATCTTATATGCATTCTACACCCGACAGTTCTTGAGACACAATAGGGACTTGATCAATATTATTTCATTTAACTAAACCTTGCACCACTCTCTGAAGGTCCTGGAAGGAATTAGAGAATATTTTAAATACCTTTTGTGCTTGTCCTTCTGGCTCCACTTAAAAATCACAATTTCTGTAGATGACCTTTCCCTAAACTGTATTATTTGCTGGCAAGAAAAACTGATTTAATTAAAAATTAAAGTTAGGAAAGTGTCCCCTAGGATTCAAAGTGTTCCAGCTTTAGACAAGAGTATTGATAAAAAGAATTTGTTCTCATCCTGAAATAACCCAGTTACAGCTGATCTTCAAGAACAGAGCTATGCCCTTTTTGGTGGTGATTCAATATTTTGCTTTAAAAATTCCTATTTTGAAATGTGTAGTTATGGGATTGGAAGAAAATGAAAATGATTATTTGAGGACTTAGTAACTTCATCATTTCATAGGTACATATTTGAAGGCAGATACTGCATTGTAGAGGCCATAGTACTCTAGAATCGCTATGTGAACCTTACGACCCAGGAAGAGCATTGGCCAATTATGGCCCCTCGTTTTAAAGATATCTTGACATGGCCATTGCCTTCATGGCCGCATTTTCTAGGTTTTCACAGCATAGCACCTACCTCCACCTGGTTATGGAAAGATGACTTTGCTGATGGTCCTGTCAACTGATGAAGTTATATGGTCCAGCCAACTGGAGAATTACATCACCTTATGTCCTGAGAACATAGTTAAGATATTCTCATTCTCAGAGGACCACCTCATTTGTGGTTTTTGATTATTAGGAAACAGTATTCCATAGTCCCCAACACCGATGACAAATAGTACAAGCAGTTTATGAACCACTCTCATCTGGATTCTATTTCTGGGCTAATTTCTCTGTACCTCTTACTCTGAGATCTGAGACCCCCCCCCCCAAAGTGTGATTCTTCTTTTTCTCACTTTCTGACATTTGGTCTGTGAGAAACAGCAGGTGTGATGTGCCAGGTGGTGGGTCCTTGGTACTGTCTGTTGACCCATTAACATACTCAAATGCCTGCTTGCTTCTGTAAGCTAGCACCTACTGCCTGCACAGCCTTATTATTAATTAGCCCAACACTAAAAATAGTTATCCAGCTTCAGAATGATGTTTTCTCAGTGGTGCATTTTCTCAGGTCGTTATCTTTTACAGTGCGGGGATACAGGGTGTTGTGGGAGTCACATCTTGAAAAAGAACTAAGAGATTACTCCATTGTCTGAGAAGTGGTTTGCTCCTTGTTACAATTCTCCTATTTAGAAGTTGGCAGCCTACTAATTGTGTTTTATTTAGGATCTGTATAAATGATATATGTTTATGTTATTTTCTTTGTTTATTTTTCAGTAGTCCATTATTTTATCTACAAAATGTCAACGTTCCTCTTAGTACAAAGTCCACTCTATTAGCAATGACCACCAAAGACCAGCACTGAGAAATGTCATGAAGCTCAGCTTTGATCAGAAAGATAGCACATTATTCCTAATCAGGTTAATGTGGCATGGATGCAGGCAGGAACGGATTCACCGATGGCTGATCTGCACTAGGAAATTATCGTTTCACTTAACTGTGCAATTTTGAAATAGAAAGTAAGGCTATATTGAGTATTTTTGTATACATTTGATCTCTAATGTTTTAAGAATCCCTACATGGAGGAAGGAGTGAAAATCTCAAAAAAAAAAGAAGTAAAACCTATCGCTTTCCCCACTTTTCTTTTCTCTGTTTACATCTCCCTCAAGGTTTATATTCTCATCTTGGAAACTGAGATAACAACAAGGTTTGCCTGGAGGTGAATATGAGGTTCAACAGCTCTCTGTGGAATCCAATGTTTCATTCCCTCTCAGATAGTGAATATTATGATGGAGTTGGAGTTTGTCCTTCAAAGTTTTGGGATTGATGCTCTACTTTCAGTGTGTGTACATGAAAATATATGAGGGAGACGGGTAAAGGAGTCAATCACTAGGTTTGCTGCTTTTGAAAGAAATGAATACTAACTACTCTTATGGGATAATTTAGTTCTGGTGTATTAACAAAAAAAAAGAGCCAGACTAACCAGTTTTGCATTCTTGTATCTTTGGCTTCCTATCTTGGCCATGTGATTACCTTCATATCAATTCCCACTATGATATCATCCATTCTGAAGTGATCAGGTGTCCACCCAATCTTCAATGTTCTGCCCCTAAAATGGTGGGCTAGATAAACATCTTTACTTGATAAAGTACCAGATCGATGATATATTCTTATAGCATTAAAAATGGACTAACGTTTTTGTAATATAGAATTATTTCAAAGACTAACCCAGTTAACATTAACCCAGTTAAGCTACAAGACTTTCAGCCACAAATGTTAATATTGACACTAACTTCTAATATGTAGTCAGCTTTCATACACAAAATTGATATTTATATTTGGGCTAATAATGAACTATTTCCTAAACAAGGCAGAAAGACCCTTGATTTTATTTATTTATTCATTAAATTTGTTTTAAAATTTGTTAGAAAGGACTAGACTTTGCTATTAATAAATAAAATATCAGCTGAGCTACAAGAGAGACAGGGCTTTAGTGGAATTCTCTTAATTAATCTATAAACATTCTTACACATCACTGTATTTCAGAAATTCCTGAGAAGAGATAGGAGGGAAGAATAATGGAGGAACATTTCAGTTCTACAATTGGTTACAGAATTTCCTCATATTCATTGTATTGTCCATCTACGATGGAGGTTTTCTAGCCTTTGTTTTACAGCGAACATGTCTTAGTTTGGATTCTATTGCTCTGAAAAGAAACCAACTTATTTTGAGTTCATTATTGACATTGATGAAAGCATATGGGGATGTAGGCAGATGTACATACATATATAATGGAAGTAATTAATACATGATGAATTATGAAAGACAACTCTATGTTTCCTTTTTCCTCTGATAGTTTTTAATCTCCAATTCTTCTTGACCAGAATTTTTGCTCTGACTGTTAAAGCAAATAGCAGGAAAAAGAAGGTTTGTGTAGGTTAATACAAAATCAAAAAGTACAGTGACACTTTGGATATTTTTATTATTTTATTTATTTACATTAAAAAGGCAGCTTCCCAGGTCCCCCATCCAACCTGCAACTCCCCTCTCCTTTGCTGCTGGCATTCGCTTCTGTGTTTGCTGTATTCTGGCTGTGTCTCTCAGGAGAGATCTACATCCGACTCCTGTCAGTCTGCACTTCTTTGCTTCATCCATCTTGTCTAGTTGGGTGGCTGTATATGTATGGGCCACATGTGGGGCAGGCTCTGAATGGGTGTTCCTGCTCTGTCAGTTTTAATCTTTGCCTCTCTATTCCCTGCCAAGGGTATTCTTATTCCCCTTTAAAAGAAGGAGTGAAGCATTCACATTTTGATCATCCATCTTGAGTTTCATGTGTTCTAGGCATCTAGGGTAATTCAAGCATTTGGGCTAATAGCCACTTATCAATGAGTGCATACCATGTATGTCTTTCTGAGATTGGGTTAGCTCACTCAGGATGATGTTTTCCACTTCCAACCATTTGCCTATGAATTTCATAAAGTCATTGTTTTTGATAGCTGAGTAATATTCCATTGTGTAGATGTACCACATTTTCTGTATACATTCCTCTGTTGAAGGGCATCTGGGTTCTTTCCAGCTTCTGGCTATTATAAATAAGGCTGCTATGAACATAGTGGAGCACGTGTCTTTGTTATATGTTGGGGCATCTTTTGGGCATATGCCCAAGAGAGGTATAGCTGGATCCTCAGGCAGTTCAATGTCCAATTTTCTGAGGAACCTCCGGACTGATTTCCAGAATGGTTGTACCAGACTGCAATCCCACCAACAATGGAAGAGTGTTCTTCTTTCTCCTCATCCTCGCCAGCATTTGCTGTCACCTGAGGTTTTGATCTTAGCCATTCTCACTGGTGTGAGGTGAAATCTCAGGGTTGTTTTGATTTGCATTTCCATTATGACTAAAGATGTTGAACACTTCTTTAGGTGTTTCTAAGCCATTTGGCATTCCTCAGCTGTGAGTTCTTTGTTTAGCTCTGAACCCCATTTTTTAAATAGGGTTATTTGTCTCCCTGCGGTCTAACTTCTTGAGTTCTTTGTATATTTTGGATATAAGGCCTCTATCTGTTGTAGGATTTGTAAAGACCTTTTCCCAATATTTTGGTTGCCGTTTTGTTCTAGCCACAGTGTCCTTTGCCTTAAAGAAGCTTTGTAGTTTTATGAGATCCCATTTGTCGATTCTTGATCTTAGAGCATAAGCCATTGGTGTTTTGTTCAGGAAATTTTTTCCAGTGCCCATGTGTTCGAGATGCTGCCCTAGTTTTTCTTCTATTATTAGTTTGAGTGTATCTGGTTTGATGTGGAGGTCCTTGATCCACTTGGACTTAAGCTTTGTACAGGGTGATAAGCATGGATCGATCTGCATTCGTCTACATGTTGACTTCCAGTTGAACCAGCACCATTTGCTGAAAATGCTATCTTTTTTCCATTGGATGGTTTTGGCTCCTTTGTCAAAAATCAAGTGCCCATAGGTGTGTGGGTTCATTTCTGGGTCTTCAATTCTGTTCCATTGGTCTATCTGTCTTTCTCTGTACCAGTACCATGCAGTTTCTATCACTATTGCTCTGTAATACTGCTTGGGTTCAGGGATAGTGATTCCCCCTGAAGTCCTTTTATTGTTGAGGATAGCTTTAGCTATCCTGGGTTTTTTGTTATTCCAGATGAATTTGCAAATTGTTCTGTCTAACTCTTTGAAGAAATGGATTGGTGTTTTGATGCAGATTGCATTGAATCTGTAGATTGCTTTTGGTAAAATGGCCATTTTTACTGTATTAATCCTGCCAATACATGAGCATGGGAGATCTTTCCATCTTCTGAGGTCTTCTTCAATTTCTTTCTTCAGAGTCTTGAAGTTCTTATTGTACAGATCTTTTACTTGCTTGGTTAAAGTCACACCGAGGTACTTTATATTATTTGGGTCTATTATGACGGGTGTCATTTCCCTAATTTCTGTCTCGGCTTGATTCTCTTTTGTGTAGAGGAAGGCTACTGATTTATTTGAGTTAATTTTATACCCAGCCACTTTGCTGAAGTTGTTTATCAGCTTTAGTAGTTCTCTGGTGGAACTTTTGGGATCACTTAAATATACTATCATGTCGTCTACAAATAGTGATATTTTGACCTCTTCTTTTCCGATCTGTATCCCCTTGATCTCCTTTTATTGTCTGATTGCTCTGGCTAGAATTCAAGAACTATATTGAATAAGTAGGGAGAGAGTGGGCAGCCTTGTCTAGTCCCTGATTTTAGTGGGATTGCTTCAAGTTTCTCTCCATTTAGTTTAATGTTAGCAACTGGTTTGCTGTATATGGCTTTTACTATGTTTAGGTATGGGCCTTGAATTCCTATTCTTTCCAGGACTTTTATCATGAAGGGGTGTTGAATTTTGTCAAATGCTTTCTCAGCATCTAATGAAATGATCATGTGGTTCTGTTCTTTCAGTTTGTTTATATGATGGATCACGTTGATGGTTTTCCGTATATTAAACCATCCCTGCATGCCTGGGATGAAGCCTACTTGATCATGGTGGATGATTGTTTTGATGTGCTCTTGAATTCAGTTTGCCAGAATTTTATTGAGTATTTTTGCGTCGATATTCATAAGGGAAATTGGTCTGAAGTTCTCTTTCTTTGTTGGGTCTTTGTGTGGTTTAGGTATAAGAGTAATTGTGGCTTCGTAGAAGGAATTCGGTAGGGCTCCATCTGTTTCAATTTTGTGGAATAGTTTGGATAATATTGGTATGAGGTCTTCTATGAAAGTTTGATAGAATTCTGCACTAAACCCGTCTGGACGTGGGCTCTTTTTGGTTGGGAGACCTTTAATGACTGCTTCTATTTCCTTAGGAGTTATGGGGTTGTTTAACTGGTTTATCTGTTCCTGATTTAACTTCGATACCTGGTATCTGTCTAGGAAATTGTCCATTTCCTGAAGATTTTCAAGTTTTGTTGAATATAGGCTTTTATAGTAAGATCTGATGATTTTTTGAATTTCCTCTGAATCTGTAGTTATGTCTCCCTTTTCATTTCTGATTTTGTTAATTTGGATACACTCTCTGTCTCCTCTCGTTAGTCTGGCTAAGGGTTTATCTATCTTGTTGATTTTCTCAAAGAACCAACTTTTGGTTCTGTTGATTCTTTCTATGGTCCTTTTTGTTTCTACTTGGTCGATTTCAGCTCTGAGTTTGATTATTTCCTGCCTTCTACTCCTCCTGTTTGTATTTGCTTCTTTTTATTCTAGAGCTTTTGAGTGTGCTATCAAGCTGGTGACATATGCTCTTTCCTGTTTCTTTCTGCAGGCACTCAGAGGTATGAGTTTTCCTCTTAGCACAGTTTTCATTGTGTCCCATAAGTTTGGGTATGTTATACCTTCATTTTCATTAAATTCTAAGAAGTCTTTAATTTCTTGCTTTATTTCTTCCTTGACCAGGTTATCGTTGAGTAGAGCATTGTTCAACTTCCACGTATATGTGGGCATTCTTCCCTTATTGTTATTGAAGACCAGCTTTAGGCTGTGGTGGTCCAATAGCATGCATGGGATTATTTCTATCTTTCTGGACCTGTTGGCCCGTTTTTTGACCAATTACATGTGCAATTTTGGAGAAAGTACCATGAGGAGCTGAGAAGAATGTATATCTTTTTGCTTTAGGATAGAATTTTCTATAAATATCTGTTAAATCCATTTGGTTCATGACTTCACTTAGTCTGCCTACATCTCTGTTTAATTTCTGTTTCCATGGTCTGTCCATTGATGAGAGTGGGGTGTTGAAATCTCCTGCTATTATTGTGTGAAGTGCAATGTGTGTTTTGAGCTTTAGTAAGGTTTCTTTTATTTATGTAGGTGCCCTTGTATTTGGGGCATAGATATTTAGGATTGAGAGTTAATCTTGGTGGATTTTTCCTTTGATGAATATGAAGTGTCCTTCCTTATCTTTTTTGATGACTTTTAGTTGAAAAATTGATTTTATTTGATATTAGAATGGCTACTCCAGCTTGCTTCTTCCGACCATTTGCTTGGAAAGTTGTTTTCCAGCCTTTCACTCTGAGGTAGTGTCTGTCTTTGTCTCTGAGGTGTGTGTCCTGTAGGCAGCAGAATGCAGGGTCCTCGTTGTGTATCCAGTTTGTTAATCTATGTCTTTTTATTGGGAAGTTGAGGCCATTGATGTTGAGAGATATTAAGGAATAGTGATTATTGCTTCCTGTTATATTCATATTTGGATGTGATGTTATGTTTGTGTGCTTTTCTTCTCTTTGTTTTGTTGCCAAGACGATTAGTTTCTTGCTTCTTCTAGGGTACAGCTTGCCTCCTTATGTTGGGCTTTACCATTTATTATCCTTTGTAGTGCTGGATTTGTAGAAAGATATTGTGTAAATTTGGTTTTGTCATGGAATATCTTGGTTTCTCCATCTATGTTAATTGGTAGTTTTGCAGGATACAGTAACCTGGGCTGGCATTTGTGTTCTCTTAGGTTCTGTATGACATCTGTCCAGGATCTTCTGGCTTTCATAGTTTCTGGCGAAAAGTCTGGTGTGATTCTATAGGTCTGCCTTATATGTTACTTGACATTTTCCCCTTACTGCTTTTAATATTCTTTCTTTATTTTGTGCGTTTGGTGTTTTGACTATTATGTGACGGGAGGACTTTCTTTTCTGGTCCATTCAATTTGGATTTCTGTAGGCTTCTTGTATGCTTATGGGTATCTCTTCCTTTAGGTTAGGGAAGTTTTCTTCTATGATTTTGTTGAAGATATTTACTGGTCCTTTGAGCTGGGAGTCTTCGCTCTCTTCTATACCTATTATCCTTAGGTTTGATCTTCTCATTGAGTCCTGGATTTCCTGTATGTTTTGGACCAGTAGCTTTTTCCACTTTACATTATCTTTGACAGTTGAGTCGATGATTTCTATGGAATCTTCTGCTCCTGAGATTCTCTCTTCCATCTCTTGTATTCTGTTGGTGAAGCTCGTATCTACAGCTCCTTGCCTCTTCTTTTGGTTTTCTATATTCAGGGTTGTTTCCATGTGTTCTCTCTTGATTGCTTCTATTTCCATTTTTAATTCCTTCAACTGTTTGATTGTGTTTTCCTGGAATTCTTTCAGGGATTTTTGTGACTCCTCTCTATGGGCTTCTACTTGTTTATTTATGTTTTCCTGGAATTCTTTTAGGGATTTTTGCGATTCTTCTCTGTAGGCTTCTACTTGTTCTCTAAGGGAGTTCTTCACGTCTTTCTTGAAGTCCTCCAGCATCATGATCAAATATGATTTTGAAACTAGATCTTACTTTTCTGGTGTGTTTGGGTATTCCCTGTTTGCTTTGGTGGGAGAATTGCTCTATGATGATACCATGTAGTCTTGGTTTCTGTTTCTTGGGTTCCTGCGCTTGCCTCTCGCCATCAGATTATCTCTAGTGTTACTTTGTTCTGCTATTTCTGACAGTGGCTAGACTGTCCTATAAGCCTGTGTGTCAGGAGTGCTGTAGACCTGTTTTCCTGTTTTCTTTCAGCCAGTTATGGGGACAGAGTGTTCTGCTTTCGGGCGTGTAGTTTTTCCTATCTGCAGGTCTTCAGCTGTTCTTGTGGGCCTGTGTCTTGAGTTCACCAGGCAGGTCACTTGGAGCAGGAAGGTTTGTCTTACCTGTGGTTCTGAGGCTGAAGTTTGCTTGTGGGGTGTTGCTTATGAGCTCTCCACGGGGGCAGCAACCAGGAAGATCTCCTGCCCTTTCCGGGAGCTTCCATGCACCAGGGTTCCAGATGACGTTTGGTGTTTTCCTCTGGAATCAGTATTGTGGGCAGAGTGTAGTCTCTTCCGGTTTCCCAGGCATGTCTGCCTCTCTGAAGATTTACCTCTCCCTCCCACAGGATTTGGGTGCAGAGAACTGTTTATCTGGTCGGCCCCTTCAGGTTCTGGAGGTGTCTCAGATGCAGGGGACCTGCTGCTCCTGTGCCCTTATCTCCAGGAACCCAGAGGCCGTATACAGTTTCCTCTTGGGCCAGGGATGTGGGCAGGTGTGGGCAGTGTTGGTGGTCTCTTCCACTCTGCAGTCTCAGGAGTGCCCACCTGTCTGGGCGGTGAGCTCTCTCCCCCACGGGGTTTGGGAGCAGTGAACTGCTGCAGGCGGGGATCCACGGGTTTGGGAATCCCAGTAAAAAACCCAGGTAGAAGCTCTTAAAGAGGAAACACATAAATTCCTTTTAAAAAAATACAGGAAAACACAACCAAACAGGTGAATGATTTCCAGGAGCAACCAAACCAGGAGCAAAAATAGAAATAGAAACCATAAAGAAATCACACCCTGAAGATAAAAAAACCTAGGAATGAAATCAGGAGTCATAGATGCAAGCATCAACAACAGAATAGCAGATATAGAAGAGAGAATTTCAGGAGCAGAAGATACCATAGAAAACGTTGATACAACAATTGAAGAAAATGTGAAATGAAAAAAAACTCCTAATCCAAAACATTCATGAAATACAGGACACAAAGAGAAGACCAAACCTAAAGATTATAGGTATATAAGAGGGCAAAAATTCACAACTTAAAAAGCCAGTAAATATATTCAAAAAATTATAGAAGAAATCTTCCCTAACTTAAAGAAAAAGATGCCATAAACATATAAGAAACATACAGAACTCTAAATAGATTGGACCAAAAAAGAAATTCCTACCATCACACAATAATCAAAACACCAAGAGCACAAAACAAAGAAGGAAAATTAAAAGCAATAAGGGAAAAATGTCAAGTAACATATGAAGGCAGACTTATCAGAATCATACCAGATTTCTCAACAGAGACTCAAAAGGCCAGATGATCCTGGACCAATGTTATATATACCTTATGAGAATACAAATATCAGTTAAGACCTACTATACCCAGCAAAACCAAGTTATTCCATGACAAAACCACATTTGCATTATATCTTTCTAGAAATCCAGCTCTACAAAGGATAATAGATGGAAAACTCCAACACACTGAGGGAAACTACTCTGTAGAAAAAGCAAGAAAGTAATCTTCTTTCAACAAACTTCAAACACAAACACAAAAATAATTCCACCTCTAACAACAAAATAATAGGAAGCAACAATCACTGGTCCACAATATCTCTTTACATCAATGGACTCAATTCCCCAATAAAAAGACACAGGATAACTGACTGGATATGGAAACAGAACCCAGAATTTTGCTGCATAAAAGAAACACACCATTGTGACAAAGACAAACACTACCTCAGAGTAAAAGGCTGGAAAAGAGTTTTCAAGCAAATGGTCCCAAGAAACAAGCTGGCATAGCCATTCTAATAACAGGAAAAAAATCGACTTTCAATGAAAAGTTATCAAGAAAGATATGGAAGAACACTTCATACACATCGAAGGAAAAATCTACCATGACGAACTCAATTCTGAACATCTATGCTCCAAATGAAAGGGCACTCACATTTGTAAGAGAAACTAAACCTCACAGCACACATTTCACCTCACACAGTAATAGTAGGAGAGCTCAACGTCCCACTCTCAGCAATGGACAGATCATGGAAACAGAAACTAAACAGAGACACAGTGAAAGGAACAGAAGTTATGAACCAAATGGATTTAACAGATATCTATAGAACATCCTAAAACAAAAGAATACACATTCTTCTCAGCACCTCATGCTACCTTTGTCAAAATGGACCATATAATCAGTCACAAAACAGGCCTCAGTAGATACAAGAAGACTGAAATAATGCCATGCATCCTATTAGATGATGGGAGAGGAAAGGGGATAACATTTGAAATGTAAATACATAAAATTCCAAGAATTTAAAATTTAAAAAATTAAGGCTTCTACAAACATAGTGGAGCATGTGTCCTTGTTATATGTTGAAGCATCAGACTAAGGCTGGACTTCAATAACAACAGAAAATTCACATACACATGGAGATTTGTAAGAGAAACTAAAGAGATAATCAATGATAACTTGATCAGGGAAGTTAAAAAGGAAAAAAATTAAAGACTTTTGGAATTTAATGAAAATGAAGACCCAGTGCCTATTTTTGAGGCTCTTCCCCACTTTTTCTTCTATTAGTTTCAGTGTAACTGAAGAGCAAAATTTCCTGAACTGAATACCATTGGCTTATGTTCTAAGATTAGGACTTGACAAATGGGACCTCATAAAATTGAAACGCTTCTCTAAGTCAAAGGACACTGTCATTAGGAAAAAAATGGCAACCAGCAAATTGGAAAAAGATCTTTACCAATCTTATATCTGATAGAAGGTAATATCCTACATATATATATATGTATATATATATATATATATATATATACAAAGAACTCAAGAGGTTAGACTCCAGTGAACCAAATAACCCTATTAAAATTGGGGTGCAGAGCTAAACAAAGATTTCTCAACTGAGGAATATAAAATGGCCAAGAAGCGCATAAAGAAATGTTGAACATTCTTAGTCACCAGGGAAATGCAAATCAAAATGACCCTAATATTCTACTTCACACAGATCAGAATGGCTAAGACCAAAATCTCTGGTTTCAGCCATTGCTGGCAAGGATGTGGAGAAAGAGGAACACTCCTCCATTGTTGAGTTTGCAAGTTGATACAATCACTTTGGAAATCAGTCTGGCGGTTCCTCAGAATATTGGACATAGTACTACCCGAAAAGCCAGTTATACCACTTCTGAGCATGTTCCCAACAGATGCTTCAATATATAACAAGGACACATACTCCTCTATGTTTGTAGTGGTCTTAATTTTTATTTTAATTTCTTTGATATTTTATGTATTTACATTTCAAATGTTATCCCCTTTCCTCTTCCATACCCACTTTCCACTCCCTTACTTCTTTGAGGATGCTCCCACTTCCCCCACCTACTCTAACCTCAAACCCTGGCATTACCTTACATTGGGGAAAGGAGCCTTTACAGGACCAAGGCCTTTTTCTCTCATTGATGCTAGACAATGTCATCCTCTGCTTCATATGTGGTTGCAGTCATGGGTTCCTCTATGTGTACTCATAGATTGGTGGTTTAGTTCCTGGGAGCTTGGGTGGGGTCTGGTTGGTTGATATTGTTTTTCTTCTATGGTGTTGCAAACTCCTTCAGCTCCTTCAGTTTTTTCTCTAACTCCTCCATTGGGGTGACTCTGTTCAGTCCAACCATCCTCATCTGTATCAGTAGGGTTTTTGCAGAACCTCTCAGGAGACACCCATATATGTATCCATTCCTCTGTTGAAAGACAAAAGATGATCCAACATATTACAGGGACACATGCTCTACTATATAAATAGCAGCATTATTTATAATAGCCAGAAGCTGGAAAGAACCCGGATGTCCTTCAACATAAGAATGGATACCAAAAATGTGGTACCTTTACATAATGGAGTACTACTCAGCTATTAAAATCAATGACTTCATGAAATTCTTAGGCAAATGGATGGAATTAGAAAGTATCATCCTGAGTGAGGTAACCCAGTCACAAATGAGCACACATGGTATACATCCACTTATAAGTGGATGTTAGCTCAAAAATCTCAGAATATCCAAGATACAATTCACAGACCATATGAATTTCAAGAAGGAGGATCAAAGTGTCTACGATTCATTCTTTCTTAAAAGGGGAAACAAAATACCCACAAGAGAAAATATGGGGACAAAGTTGTTTGGGGCAGAGACTGAAGGAAAGGCCATCCAGAGATTGCCCCACCTGGGAGATGTATCCCATATACAGACACCAAACCCAGACACTATTTCAGATGCCAAGAGGTGCTGGTTGACAGAAGCCAAATATAGCTGTCTCCTGAGAGTCTCTTCCAGAGCCTGACAAATACAGATGTGGATGCTCACTGCCAATAATTGTCCTGCATATGGGGACCCCAATGGAGGAGTTAGAGAATGGACTGAAGTAGCTGAAGGGGTTTGCAACTCCAAAGGAAGAACAATAATATCAACCAACCAGACCTCCCAGAGCTCCCAGGGACTAAGCCTCCAACCAATGAGTACACATGGAGGGACCCATCGCTCCAGCTACATATGTAGCAGAGAATAGCCTTATCTGGCATCAATGGGAGGAAAGGCCCTTGGTCCTCTGAAGACTCATTGTCCCAGTGTAAGGGAATACCAGTGTGGTGAGATAGAATTGAGTGGATGGGTTAGAGAGCCCCCTTATAGAAGCAAGTGGAGGAGAGTGTGTGATACAGGGTTTGCAGAGGCCAAACTGGGAAAAGAGATAGCATTTTAAATGTAAATAAATGAAATATCCAATTAAAAAGAGGATAATATTTACTTTGGTTACAGGACTGGCCAGATAACTCTCTCCCTGTGGGCTAGATTTTTCAGTGACTCTAAATACTCCTAATGTTGTGACCCTCTAATACAGTTCCTCATGTTGTGGTGACCCCAAACCATAAAATTACTTTTGTTGCTACTTCATAACTATAAATGTGCTATTATTGTGAATTGCAATGTAAATATTTTTGGAAAAAGAAGTTTGGCAAATGGGGCACAACCATAGGTTGAGAACAGCTGTCCTTAAAGGTACTAAGAATGCCACTGGGGAAGCAAAATCATCAAAGTTCTTATTCATTGCTTTCCTCTGTGTGTTTCACAGTTAATCTAGCAGGTAAGGTCTACCCTTCTGGTTCAATAATGTTAAGAACATTTATGGGAGTATGCATTTTAATTATAGTTGCCCCATCTTCCTCCTTCCAGCGTCCCATGTGATCCGTCCCCAATACATGTTATTTCCAGATTTGTGACTACTCTCTTGACTGGAATTGTGGATTACTCCAGAGGAGGAAATCTGTGTTTTGTGCTGTAAATATGATCAAAGTTCAAGATTGTGGATTACGGATGCCAAGGGGGAACCATTTGACATTGTTTTGCTAAATGTTCATATCATCACACTCCCTTCTGAATGTTTGTCTTTTTACCCATAGTCTTTGGCTTCTCTCAACTTTGGACAGAGAAGCGTATTACAGTGAGCATTAGTTAACACAAAGACTCAACGATTCCAAGGGGTGAGAATAAACAACAGTCAGTGCTTCGCTTTGGATGGTACAACGATTTCAACTTCTCCCCAAGGATCAGAAAACACTATGGAAAGCAGTCCAGAAAGAATAAAGTCAGAAGCCATGTAAAAATGTTCACAATGCCTTCCTCTGGGCATGGCATGGCTTTTGCACATAAGGACTCATAACAACTCTAGTTATGTACAGTGGAAAAACCCTGGTATGGAGGCAGGAGGGTGTTCTGAAGGGCATCACTAGATGAAGAGCTACTGAAAGCTGATGGCTACTAAGGTACCAAGAGTCACTTTTATTTTAACCAAGAGTCACTTTTCTTTGAGTAATGACCACTGACAGGTTAACCATGCCTAAATTGATGACTTGACAACCAAGTACATATGGGAGATACTGATTGGACTCTGTGTTATAAAAATATTTAAAAGGAACTTAATTGTACAATGATGTATATTGGGAAGGGAAGCGAAAGCGGGGCATAAGGAATGGGATGGAAGGAGATACAATTAATTTGTATCTCACACAGGTATGGCATTTCAAAGAAAACCTATCTTTAAAATAATCCAGCTTTCTCCATATCTCCCTGACCAAGCCAGCTTAGTCAGTCCATAGGGTCTCAAGTGAAGGAGTGGGGTTTTAAAAAGAAGAAAAATAGACAACATTATAACATGACTCTAGCCGGTACTGAGGCTGAAGCAGTTTTACTTCTCTCCAGTCTGCTTTTATATCATTCTAGGTATGTCTAAGAAATGTGGTCAGTTCTTAGATCAAAGACAAGTAATAAAGTGAAGTAATAAACAAGAAGATCATACAAGATAATAATTAAGTAAAGTAGAAAGCAAAGGGAACATACAAGGTAGTCATTCAGCAAAGTAGTAAACAAAGCCCCATGGTCACTGTTTCTGATAATCTTATCTGAATCTACTTCCTTGTTCAAGCCCAGGAACAAATGCCACATTCCTAGAAGTGACAACAAAAACTCTCAACATCTCTCCACCTTTTTGTTTGTTTGTTTGTTTGTTTTTTTTTTTTTGTTTTTTCACTGCAGGAAGTCTTTCCTTTCTATAAGGTCCTGTAGCAGCTGTTCAAAGAGTTCAGGTGACCTGGAGAAGAAAGATTTGTGAAGAGGGGAAGTGGTTATTGTGTGATTGCTTGTTTGTTTATGCTAAGGAGGATATGCAGAAACCACGGAAGCTCCTTGCTGAATTTGACTTTACAGCTAGATTATTTTAAAAAAATAGTCACTGGTTTTATTTAGTCGTAGAAGATAGTTTTATCTCCATAAACACTTTCTTTGGCAATCCTTCCAATGGAATAAATATAGCACTCTAACTAACAAGTCTTATTTGGTAATATGGCTTGCTTGGTCTAATATGTACTAGGCCAAAAACGTTTAAGTCTTCTTTGAGTACAGACATCAAAATCCATCATCGTTTGGGGAGAAAGTGCTGACATAAAATGCTTGCTGTGCAAGAATGGAGATTTGAGTTCAGATACCTAGAACCCATGTAAAAGCTGTGCACAATAGCATGGATTTGTAATTTCAGTTCTGGGGTGGCAGAAACTGGAGGATCTCTGATGTTTATTTGGTGTCTAGTCTAGTCAAATTGTTGAACTCGGGTTTGATGAATGAGAGAACTTATTACAAAAATTAAGATATGAGACATAAAGGACAATTGTGTGTGTGTGTGTGTGTGTGTGTACACTCCCTTGGCACCCATGGGCAAGTGCATAGGCACACACAGAACATGCATGCATATGCACACAAATGCAAAAAAAACATACACGTATAGGCACACAAACCTCCTTATACACATAAGCTTACATGCACACATTTATACCCACATGCACACATAAAAAAGCACATACATTCATATAAGCAGGTATGTATATATATGGTTTCCTTAGTATTTCAGACAGAGTCCAATTCTAGATCTTTAAATAAAGAGGCATATGATACAGAGTAACATGGAAATTATGGACAACACATATACTGTACAAACATTGGGATTGCAACACATTGAGTTTTGAGGATTATTTGTCACAGTAGCCAAAACCAGCCCATTGACAAAAATAGTGTGGTTGTGTCTGTTATTAGTATTCATATGCCTCATGCGATTTGACTTGCAGGCTTCTTAATAGTCCCAATTTTCTGTTAGAAAACTACAAGTTTGCCCAGCATAGTATAAAATAAGGTAGTATTCATTCAGGAGAAAGGGGACAGGCTTAGCAAAGTTCTGTTGATTCCTCTTTTACTTTGTCTTTAATCATATCCTGCTACATAAATGAGCTGAGTCCAGGAAGTTCTCCATTTCATTGGAAGTTATATTAAGTCGTGAAGGATCTTAAGTGCACTTAACTCAAAGAGAACATGAATTATTAAACATTATCCCAGTGACCTGGGAAGTTCATGCAAAGGGCCCTCCTTATACCATGCTGTGATTCATTTACCCTCCATGCCTTGTGCAGAGCATGTTAGGGCAAATATCGTGTCATGGACGTGGATGAGATGCCTCCCAGCTGTCAGGTTGGCTACAAATGGGATCTGTGATGTCAGATGCTGGGGCGAGAAGGGCAGGTCAGCAATCCCTATTTGTAGACATGTGGCAGAGTCAGAGGTTTGGTAAGACTGGGTTCTGAACTGAGTCAGACAGGGCCATATCTACACACATGTGGAAGCAAACTTGAGAATCAGGCAGTGCAAAACAGAAAATAACTAAGCTGACAATGGAAAGGGAGATGGTCAGGATAGTAGATGGAAAACTAAGGAAATGGAGAGGGATAAATTTCAAATGCAGATGAAAGAGAGGAGAGGATGTAATTACCAATGCAGCAGTCCTGGTGATGATGATCTTTAAAGCCTCAATTTGCTGGTAAGAAAATTGGACCATGTATTTACATTTTAGATATTTCAATTAAGCTCTGATTCTGGTCTTTGCTTTTTATAAAATCTATTTTTTCTTTTTACACTCTCTTAATGCTACCTCAGAACAACCACTTCTCTTTCCCTCTCTCAAATGAGATGCCATGAATGCTTGCCAGAAATATCAAGTTAATGCCTTAGCCAACTCTAGTTCTGATTTATCTTCCTCGTTGACTGGGAATAAAGCAGCCATACATTAAGGAACAAAACTCATTGCAGTGGTATTTTTAACCTTGTCTTTTAAAACATTTGGCAGACGTCCAGACCCTCCATATGTTCACAGTATTAAACTTTACCATAAAAGGAAGTAAAGAGTTACATTTGAAGAAAGCTGCTATTGTATGGTCTGAAAGTCTGGCAGTTAAAAAAAATAATCAAGCCCAACTTGAAATAACAGACGTTCTATGATCCTGCTGAACGTTTAAATCTCTCACAACAACATCCTGCTCTCCCCGACACTGCAGATGTCATATTTCAGGAGCATTCTCGGTGACTCAGAGCAGACACACTGAGCTTCTGAGCCTGGGTTAATAAGGAAGCATTCCTGAGTAGTGAGGACTAGAAAGGAAGGCTGGTGAGGAAAGACCCTAGGGACCAGTCCTAGTGCACATTTCTGTCCTCTCAGCAGATCATGGGAAAAGTAGGAAAGGCTTGTTGGTACGCATGGTTCCTGGAGGAACACAGATGAATATATGGTGTAGAAAGAAATGCTGGAGCCTACATACATTTATATTCACACTTGTAAGTGGAATTTATATCCCTTTATATAAAAAAAATACAGTAGGCAACAAGACAGCTGCTCAGTAGGTAAAGGCATTTGCTTTCACGTCTGATGGACTAAGATTCATTCATAGCACCTACATAGTAGGAGGGAACCCAATCCCCCAATCCAGCAATCTCCATGTTCATGCTGTGGTATCTTGGAAGCAAGTACACAGACAGATATAGACAGCAGACATGTAGACACACAGATATAGACACACACACACACACACACACACACACACACACACACACACACACACCACACAGACTTTACAAAATTGTTTTTAAAAGACAAATATTTGTTTTATTAATGTTAAAGTTTTTGTGGGGTTTTTTGTTTGTTTTGTTTTGTTTTTGTTTTTGTTTTCAGAGTTGAAAGGTGATGGGCCTAAGGGAAAACCAAATACTATTATTCTGTTAAAGGAATATAGCAATAAAATGACGCCTTATGATTAGTGCCCTCTCAGCCATCCTACTTATTGTTTTAGGTTGGGAACTAACACAGAAAGCTATAACTGGACACTCACTATTCAGAGGGAAGGATGGAGGGAGGGAGAGAGAGAGAAGTAAGGAGGGAGAGGGAAAGAGGGAGATGGAGACAAAGACAGAGAGAGAGGGGGAGAGAAAATGTGGTCTTGAACAGTCCATAATTTGGGGTGTCTTCATCAAAACTCTCTCCTCAGGGTTCACAGAGCTAGGCAGAAGGGAGGGCAGAAAGACTTTAAGAGTCACAGAATATGGGTATCTCCAAGGAAACGGTGTCTTCCTGAGAAAAAAGAACAGATAGCCAGGTGAGCTCACAGAGACTGTGGCAGTATGTACAAGGCCTGATGAAGAACTTCAAGCCAGATGAAGTTCCAGTGCACAGAGATGAAAATGGACATGAGTTCCCACCACTTGCCAGAGCAGCAATTTGTGATTGACATCCTGCTTGCAAAGAAAAATTTACTTACCTCCAATGAAGTATTGTTGGGTATATTAACCTCGCTGATGGGTAGGTCCATGCCCAACCATAGGTGACCAACACAGCATGAACTCAATGGTATTTTTGTAGGTATTTTGACTTGTTGTGTTTGAGCATTTTGCCTGTATATTATTGTTTAGAATTCTGTGTTTTTATATGTTTTATTTGTGTGCTTGTTATATGCTTCTTGTGTGTTCTCTTTTTATATCTTATTTTTGTTTGTTTATCTGTTTATTTCTAAAGAGAAAGAATGAGCATGGAGATGGGTGAAGAGGTGGAAGGCACCTAGAAGGAGTTGGGGAACAAGATCAGAACATATTGTATGGAATTCTTTTTAAAGAATTTTAAAAATATTTTTAAATAAAAGAGTAAGAATAAGACAATTTTTTCATAATAATGAGTGTCTTACTGAAGTTGATACTATATAACAACCCAGGCCTGATATAGTCTATGCAAGTGTAAGAATTCAAGACCCTCACCAGTATTATTCTCCTGCAGAGTCCTGTAGATATGAGCTCCGAGTGTGGGGTCAACCACTGATCAGCCAAAGCAGCTTAGATGAAATTAAATTATTTAAAGAATCAGGGATTTTGTTTTGTTTGTCTTTTCTAAGATATAATCTCCTTATGGAAACACAGTCTGGCCACAAAGCTTTATCTTCCATTTTAATATACAAAGAATTGGGGTTGCAGGTATGTACCACCTTGATGGGGCTTAAACCACAGATTTGAAAATTACTTTGAAATAGAAGATGAATCAAATAGAAAATCTGAAAGGCAAGGCAAAAGGATTGTAAGAGCATTGCTTCCCCACGTCTTACTTGGAGGACAAATTTCAAACAGAAATTGAATCATATAAGTAAAGAATTCAATAGTCTGACACATTCACAAAACACAAAATTTACTCCAAATATGATTCTGACATACAAAGGGGACATTACTAGAAAAGCGAATGAAACATAAAGTCTACAACTTATCAAATAGTGTTTATCCTAACGTCTTTGGTTTTTCTAACCTCTATCATTTGATAATTATAATTACATTTTCCCCATTGCTTTCCTCTTTCCAAACCCTTCATTTTACCCCTCCCTATGTCTTTCAAATTCATGACCTCTTTATTTGTTAATTGTTAATTGTTAGTTTGTTATTTGTTAATTTTCAATACTTATATGTATAGACATATACTTTCCTAAATAGATAAATATATCAAGTTCAGTTCTTGTTCCAGTCTTCCAGGATGACCACTTGGTATTGGATAATATCTGGCGTGTCATTCCCTAGGGACTACTGTTTCTCCCACTCATAGAATCCCTTAGTTGCCTGTTGTTCTGTATGTAGGACAAGGCTGTGAAGGCTTTCCCTCATCGTCTCAACAACACAACAACAACAATAGCAAGAGCAGTAGCAGCAGCAGCAGCAGCAGCAGCAGCAGCAGCAGCAGCAGCAGCAGCAGCAGCAGCAAAACCTTTCTCTTTCCAACAGGAAAAGACCATTACAGAAAGTTACAACCAATCATAATGCAGAGTTCTGGAGCCCAGTCTAATGAGTAAACCTTCAAAACAACTACTACACTCCAGACTCAGGGAACATGGAGGAAGTGGAAACAGAAATGTTCTAAGATCCAGGAGATTAGTACATGGGATGCGATGCTGTGTTTTCTAGTAATGTCAGAAGTTCCAGCTATAAATCCATACTAACAAGACTGTCTAAACATGAGCTAATATACTAGCTTTCATAGCCCTTTAGGAAAGTATGTTAGCATTCAGGGAAGTAAGAAAGTATACTTAAGAGTAGCCTTTATCATCTCTGTAACTGTTCTTTAAATTTAAAAATTTCCCTAAGTACAAATGTTAAAGTGGAATTCAATGTGAGAAAGAGTAATTATAAAGTAAAGTGAAAATGGGAAAAAATATTAAGACAATGTAAATTAAAGACAGATTTTGGAACTTTATCCCCGGGGCCAAAAATGTGTCTTAACTGTGTGGTCCATAAAGGCATGACAAAATGAATAATTTCCCTTTAAAGAAGTATTCTTCTTTAGATAAAAAAATACTTTCATATTATTCCAATTGTTGTGGGATTTTGATGGGTAATTGATTAACCATGCTAACAAGTTGATGAAAATTCATGGTAAAAATGCTTATTGTTATTAAGTGAAACAAAGTAAATGGGAATTCTTACCTTAATGAAAGAAGATTAAGTTACCTCTGTATATAACCTAAAGCTGTCCTGATTCGTAAAGGTGCTTCATTTGTCTAAAAAAGAATTCTGGGTTGCTGAGGGGAGGAGAGAGGATTTCTTAATTCCATAAAAATCGCAGCTGCTTCTGTTGCCAGCACTTCCTTCACCACCAAAGAGCCCTCCTTCCGGCATTTGTTGGAAAGCTGCCTGTTTGTAATGTCACAGAAATGAAACATGGGTTTTAGAAACTTCATTAAATATTAGGGGGAGATTATTATCAGCACAAAAAAAGAGAAAACCAAAGCCTGCTCAGAATAGGAGACTTTACAATAAAAGTAATAATTAAAAATAACTAAGAGACTTAAGTACCATCAATACATGGTGTATAACCAATGGATTAAGTACTTACCCTCATCAGTAGTGTTTAGAATATTATGTGCAATCATGAAGGAAGAACTTGGGATTGGGTTGGAGGGATAAGAAAACTGCTACAAAGTCTGATGACGTGTGTTCAGTTTCAGGTATTCACCTGGTGGAAGAAGATAAACTGACGCCCGACTATTCTTCTCTGACTTCTGCATATACTGCGTATCACTGGTACATATGTATTCATGCTCACATGAGGAAATAAATTTTAAAATGTCAAAAAATATTTAAATTAAAAGCATAACAAGTGTGATCTAGTGAAATAGTTGATATGGAATATGACTTGAGTATAAAAAGAAAGACTTACTACATCTGCACTTATGCTCCACCTACTTTTGTGCAGTTATAAACATGCTATACAATGCCCTTCTTATACTTGTGAGAAAGGCTGGAGGTGACTAGCTGTAAAATGGGTAGAAGAGGAGGCTCGCCCTGCCCCTTGCCCAATTCAAATGTATAGTGGGAGAAGAGGGCAGGGTTTGATTTCAGTAGACTTCACTAAAGTGTAGATCTATAGGCCATGGCTATCTATTCTCATATGAAATATAAGATGCCCCATAGTTAAGGAATAAAATCTGTACATGATATACACACAGTCCTCTGATCTACTTCAACATTACTGTCACCAAGACCTTTCTAACACATGTTTACTCCTTGGCAGCATTCACATCAAATCCATCAAGAACATCCAACTACTTAGCATGTTAGCTTGTTGTGTGCAATTTAAATGATGAGAATTATTTCTCTCTTCTCTGAATGTTTGCTGATTATTTTTATCTCTCTTCTTTCTTCCTTTCCTTCTTTCATTTCTCTTCTTATACTAATTAAACCTACCTTGATTTTGTCCACCCATGACTATCTGTTTGGTGTCTGATCTGTTAAACATTCATGTATATGTGCAATATGTGGTCAATGTGTGCAACAGCCCATGTCCAATACCTCCTCTCGGTATTATATAATCTTCTAAAATTGAATATGAGACACTCCAAGCTCTTCTAGTTTGTTTGTGTTAGGTATCATACTCAGAGTCTCTCTAAAGACAAGCACTATCCCAAAAAGCTACGTCCATCACTTACTCAGTTCTAATGTTTGGCTTCCTATGCTATAGAAGATAAAATGGACCAGTAACAACCAGGAAACTTTAATGAACTTTAGCACACATCTGTGTGAAACCAGGCTTAACCGCCTGCATTTTTACTATGAAGTCTTTTATTCTATGGACATGGTTTGCCAAGCTTTGTCTTAAGAAAAAATGCGTCACTTACCTGTTACATTCTTTTTTTAATTTTTTAATTGGATATTTTTATTTACATTTCAAATGTTATTCCCTTTCCATGTTTCCCATCCATAAACCCCATATCCATTCCCCACCACAATTTCTATGAGGGTGTTCCCCTACCCATCCTCCCACCCTTTCCTGCCTCCTCACCCTGACATCTTCTACTCTGGGGCATCATGCCTTGGCAGGACCAAGAGCTTCTCCTCCCATTCTCATCTGGTGCCCATTGGTGAACTCTCATTTGTTCTCCTATCCTCACAGAAGTGATAATCTCTAGCAAATTTACTTTCTCCTTATCTAGAATGATTATTCCCTGATCCTGTCTACCATAGATAGCCTTTGTACTGCATCTCAGTTTGGGCTTATAATGGATGGCTTCATGTCTGAATTCACCATAGGATTTGCTGAATACAAATTCATACATTTTCTCAAGCCGGAGAAATGTTTCAAACACAGTAGACCCAACAAGAAATGTTTGACAAATGTTATTTAAATGCATACTGTGCATAGAAAAGTTTCTTCATTAATATGCTTAATAGTACCTCTTAGATATCCCAGATAAAATATGAATTGGTTACTTAATTGGCATTCATAAAGTTAGTGTGTAATACTCATCCAGTTCCCATTTTATTTATGGAATGGAGAGGGATACTTGAACAAATAAACTCATATATTCATAAAGATTCTTTATTTTTTATTTTCCGTATCTTCCTCCTCTCCTCTTTATCCTTCTTCTTGCACTATTCTCTCCATCCCCTCCTCTGCCTTTTCCCTCTTCTCTTCTTCTTCTATGTCTGATTTCTGACTGCTCCTTCTTCTTCCATCTTCACAATAAACACACAGCTTAAAACTTTTGCTAAGCATAAGAAAAGCTGTACAAGGAGATGGAAACTGAATGCTCAAATGCTAGAAAAAGTCCTCAAGACAGCATATGCTCAGAAAAAGTGTGTCCTTCCCATAAGACTGAGACTATAATTAAGTAGGAAGCCTTTCCACAGCCAGGATCTATCTATACCATGTACAAAAATACAGTAAATAAGGTACTGATTATAATTCAGCTGAAACCTATCAAAGACAGGAATCTGGATACTTGTTAATGAACAAGTTTCTTGTTCTTTTGTAAATTTCAGTTAGCAGTATGCAAAAGTAAAATAATTAAAACATCCACAAATCAAGCAATTTATTATTTTAGATTTTTTTAAATCGGTAACAGATTCTTCTCTCATGCAATACATCCCAACCATAGTTTCCCTTCCCTCTATTCCTCCAAGGCCCCCAGGCCCCATTTCCCTTAAGAAAACATCAGAAATCCAAGAGGAAAGAACCAAATGATACAAAACAAAATACAAGAAGAACAAAGGAAAAGCTCTCATATTGAGTCTGTTCAAGGCAACCCAATAGGGAGAATAGTGTCCCAAAAGCATGCAAAAGTGTTAGAGAAATGCCGTACCACTGTTAGGATTCTCACAAAAAAAGCATCAAGCTAACAGCCATAATATATGTGTGTGTGTGTGTGTGTGTGTGTGTGTGTGTGTGTGTGTGTGTGTGTCTATACAGTGGACCTGGGGCAGATCCTTGGGGGCCCCACACTTGTCGCTTCAGTTTCATTGAACTAAGCTCACATGAGCAATCCACACATAGCTAATTTAGTGGACCATGTTCACCTGGTATCCTCCTTCATCCCGGACACCTACAATCTTTTCTTCCACTCTTCCACAGAGTTCTACAGGGGGCGTCCAATGGAGACCTCCAATTTAGACTTTTTGTCTGCATAATGTCTGGCTGTGGATCTCTGAGCTTACTGTCATCTGCTGTTGGAGAAGCCTCTCTCTCACAGCACCTGTCTATAAGTATAGTAGAATATCATGAGAGATCTTACAATTGGTTTTCTTGTGTGGTGTGTCTCTCGTCTATAATATGCTGTTGTGTGCCTATGCAGGCCAGAAGAAGTTGTTAAATTCCATGGAGCTAAAATTATAGGCAACTGTAAGGAGTCTCATGCAGGCTCTGGGAACTGAACTCAGATCCTTGAGGAAAGTACCACATTCTCTTCACCATTGAGCGAGCTATCTCTCCAGGTCCCTGGTAATTTAAGAAATAATATTAGAAAGGTTTTATCCAGAATCTGATATGACCAGGTACAGAGACCCATAGCCAAACATTGGGTGGCACTCAGGGAATCCCACGGAAGAGGAGGAAGAACTGTAGGAGCCAGTGTGGTCAAGGACACCAGAAAAAATATGGTCTATAGAATCAAATAACCTGGGCTCATTGGGGCTCACAGAGACTGAAGCGAAAATCAGCAAGCAGGCATTGGTCTGACAGAGGTCTTCTGCATATATTTTATAGTTATATAGGTTGGTGTTTTTGTTAGAGTCTCAACAGTGGAAAGGAGTTTACCTCTGACTCTTTTTGGCTATTTTGGGATATCTTTCCTCTTATTAGATTGCTTTGTTCAGCCTTGATATGAGGATATGTGTCATCTTTTTGTAACTTGTTAAGGTATATTTGGTTGATATCCCTGGGAGGCCTCCTCTTTCCTAAGGAAAAATGTAGGACCAGTGGATCTGAGAGATAGGATAGTAGAGTGGAGAGACTGAAATAGGAGGGAGGAAAAACTGTTTTCCAGATGTAATATGTTGGAAAATAATAAAATCTTTGAAAAATCAAAAAAATATTATATTTTTTTTGTAAAAAAGTACATTTAACATGAGTTGTCATAGCCCACTATTGTTAGCTAGTTATATTTCTCCACTAAATTTCTTTACCATTACACATTACTGAATTGTATTTTTGTGAAATATTCTTTAATCTTGTAGGCTACTAAAATGCCAATCAGTTTTTTATGCCACAGGATGATTTCAAAACATCATTTTGCCTGAGCAATCCAGGTTTGTTTTTTGATTAACTTTGGGACTTACTTCCTATGTTATAATAATATGCTTTATTTGATTCACCCTTTATATGTTTTAACTTCTTCAGAATATATCTTCCTAGTGGGTGTAATGATGTCTTAATAATTCTTCTTCAGAATATATCTTCCTAGTGGGTCATAATAATGTCTTCTCTTTGTGGGAAGCAGAAGCAAGAAACCGATCTGACTGCAGAGTGCTGAAATGAACCAGTCACCGACTTGATGGGCCAGGAAATGGATGGTGATCCAAGGTCAGAAGATCAGACAGACTCCAGAAACTAACAGACAAGGGAGCTGCGCTGGCTACCATAATCTGAAAAACTCAGACTGTCAAAATGGTCTCATTTCTTTCTCCTTCCCCTCATTATATCTCTTTCCTACCTGTCTCCATTATTTCGATAACTTTGTTAGCTTCAGTCTCACTAAGACTGTCACTGTGATCAGAAAAAGAAAATGGACTTGGAAGGTCCATGCTTGGAAATTTCAGAAAATGTTTTATTTTATCCTGAGGTTTAAGGCTGTTTTGCCTACATGTATGTGCATCTGTTAGGGCAGAAGCCAGGAGAGGGGGCTTTATTCCCCGGAACTGATGCTTATCAGTCACATTTTGGGTTTTGAGGATCAAAGCTGGGTCTGAAGGACCCTAGCTCTTACTGAAGTCTAAGAGCTATTAAGAGGCTTGGCCTGGTAGAAAGTAGGTAGGTTATAGGGTTCTTGTGAAGGACCCTAGGGGCTTTCGCCGGTCTTACACCCACTGCCTCAGGTCAAGATTAGGCCAAGTACCAGCTTACCCCACCCCCAGCCTTGGATCAATTTCCACGTATATGTGGGCATTCTTCCCTTATTGTTATTGAAGACCAGTTTTAGGCCATGGTGGTCCGATAGCACGCATGGGATTATTTCTATCTTTCTGTACCTGTTGAGGCCCGTTTTTTGACCAATTATATGGTCAATTTTGGAGAAAGTACCATGAGGAGCTGAGAAGAAGGTATATCCTTTTGCTTTAGGATAGAATGTTCTATAAATATCCGTTAAGTACATTTGGCTCATGACTTCTCTTAGTCTGTCTACATCTCTGTTTAATTTCTGTTTCCATGATCTGTCCATTGATGAGAGTGGGGTGTTGAAATCTCCCACTATTATTGTGTGAGGTGCAATGTGTGTTTTGAGCTTTAGTAAAGTTTCTTTTACATATGTAGGTGCCCTTGTATTTGGGGCATAGATATTGAGGATTGAGAGTTCATCTTGGTGGATTTTTCCTTTGATGAATATGAAGTGTCCTTCCTTATCTTTTTTGATGACTTTTAGTTGAAAATTGATTTTATTTGATATTAGAATGGCTACTCCAGCTTGCTTCTGACCATTTGCTTGGAAAATTGTTTTCCAGCCTTTCACTCTGAGGTAATGTCTGTCTTTGTCTCTGAGGTGTGTTTCCTGTAGGCAGCAGAATGCAGGGTCCTCGTTGCGTATCCAGTTTGTTAATCTATGTCTTTTTATTGGGGAGTTGAGGCCATTGATGTTGAGAGATATTAAGGAATAGTGATTATTGCTTCCCGTTATATTCATATTTGGATGTGCGGTTATGTGTGTGTGCTTTCATTCTCTTTGTTTTGTTGCCAAGACGATTAGTTTCTTGCTTCTTCTAGGGTATAACTTGCCTCCTTATGTTGGGCTTTACCATTTATTATCCTTTGTAGTGCTGGATTTGTAGAAAGATATTGTGTAAATTTGGTTTTGTCATGGAATATCTTGTTTTCTCCATCTATGTTAATTGAGAGTTTTGCAGGATACAGTAACCTGGGCTGGCATTTGTGTTCTCTTAGGGTCTGTATGACATCAGTCCAGATCTTCTGGCCTTCATAGTTTCTGGCGAGAAGTCTGGTGTGATTCTGATAGGTCTGCCTTTATATGTTACTTGACCTTTTTCCCTTATTGCTTTTAATATTCTTTCTTTATTTTGTGCGTTTTGTGTTTTGACTATTATGTGACGGGAGGTGTTTCTTTTCTGGTCCAATCTATTTGGAGTTCTGTAGGCTTCTTGTATGCCTATGGGTATCTCTTTTTTTAGGTTAGGGAAGTTTTCTTCTATGATTTTGTTGAAGATATTTACTGGTCCTTTGAGCTGGGAGTCTTCACTCTCTTCTATACCTATTATCCTTAGGTTTGATCTTCTCATTGAGTCCTGGATTTCCTGTATGTTTTGGACCAGTAGCTTTTTCCACTTTACATTATCTTTGACAGTTGAGTCAATGATTTCTATGGAATCTTCTGCTCCTGAGGTTCTCTCTTCCATCTCTTGTATTCTGTTGGTGAGGCTTGTATCTACAACTCCTTGTCTCTTCTTTTGGTTTTCTATATCCACGGTTGTTTCCATGTGTTCTTTCTTGATTGCTTCTATTTCCATTTTTAATTCCTTCAACTGTTTGATTGTGTTTTCCTGGAATTCTTTCAGGGATTTTTGCAATTCTTTCAGGGATTTTTGCGATTCCTCTCTTTAGGCTTCTACTTGTTTATTAATGTTTTCCTGTGTTTCCTTACGGGAGTTCTTCATGTCTTTCTTGAAGTCCTCCAGCATCATGATCAAATATGATTTTGAAACTAGATCTTGCTTTTCTGGTGTGTTTGGATATTCCATGTTTGTTTTGGTGGGAGAATTGTGCTCCGATGATGCCATGTAGTCTTGGTTTCTCTTGCTTTGGTTCCTGCGCTTGCCTCTCGCCATCAGATTATCTCTAGTGTTACTTTGTTATGCTATTTCTGACAGTGGCTAGACTGTCCTATAAGCCTGTGTGTCAGGAGTGCTGTAGACCTGTTTTCCTCTCTTTCAGTCAGTTCTGGGGACAGAGTGTTCTGCTTTCGGGCGTGTAGTTTTTCCTCTCTACAGGTCTTCAGCTGTTCCTGTGGGCCTGCGTCTTGAGTTCACCAGGCAGCTCTCTTGCAGCAGAAAAGTTGGTCTTACCTGTGGTCCCGAGGCTCAAGTTCGCTCGTGGGGTGCTGCCCACGGGCTCTTTGCAGCGGCAGCAACCAGGAAGTTATGCGCCGCCCCTCCCGTGAGCTTCAGTGCACCAGGGTTCCAGATGGCCTTTGGTGTTTTCCTCTGGCGTCCGAGATGTGTATGCAGAGTGCAGTCTCTTCTGGTTTCCCAGGCGTGTCTGCCTCTCTGAGGGTTTAGCTCTCCCTCCCACGGGATTTGGGTGCAGAGAACTGTTTATCAGGTCTGTTTCCTTCAGGTTCTGGGGGTGTCTCAGGCAGGGGTCCTGCCGCTCCTGGGCCCTCCCCCACGGGAGCCCAGAGGCCTTATACAGTTTCCTCTTGGGCCAGGGATGTGGGCAGGGGTGGGCAGTGTTGGTGGTCTCTTCTGCTCTGCAGCCTTAGGAGTGCCCACCTGACCAGGCGGTGAGGTCTCTTTCCCACGGGGTCTGGGAGCAGAGAGCTGCTGCGGGCCGGGGTTAAGATTTGTTTATGGAGAACAATGTGATCAACTTTAGAAAGGGCTCTCTGGCTTGATGAATGTGTACTAATATTCATCATTGATAAGCTTTGAAGTTTCTATACCAAATCAAAACTTGAAATCCTGTCTCAAAAGGGAAGGCACTAATTGGGGGAAAGTTTAATTTAGGGTTTCAGTTTTTGAGTTATGCTTTCTCATGATTAAGAACTGTAGTGAGCAGGGCATAAGAAAAAGGCAAAAGAAGAAGTAAAATATAAATGGGAAGCGAACTGTATTGCTTATACTTATGAGAAATAGATGTTAAAATATTGTGGAGTCAGTCCACAGAATGAAAGGGCACTTGGAAAGTGCCACCTCGCCTGGATACAAGCTGAAACAAAACAACTAAACTATTGAAGCACAGACTAGGAAATAAAAATGGAAAATAAAAGTAATAAATAATGTGAAATGCAGGGTACTGTGCCCTTAATGTTTCTTGTTAGTGGGTAAGAGTGCACTTTTTCCTTCACCCTCAATTGCTTGCTCGAGCAATCTCTACAGGTGAAGCCAGGCCTGCAATTTCAATAATTCCAACAAGTTCTACTGAGGTAACTGTGGAGAGTGAGCTGAATACTTGTGTCCTTTCATAACATCGGGATTAACCGAATAACAATAAATGCAGAAGGTATAGTGGTTTTGTTGGCAGTAATTGGTCAATTATTCCTCTATACTTGATTGACAGCCTAGGCAAATAGTCCTAGTTACTTTTATTGGACCTCACATCACACACTTCACAGTAAAGGGTGAAATATTTTTCTATATCTATAGAAACATTTATTTATATGTAAGCTACATCTATTTCTATTAATCTATCATCTATCTTCTTTTTATCTATCACCTATGTATCTATGCATCTATGTATTTATCTATCTATTATATATTATCCCCATATATACCTTTCATGTACTTATGGTCTATCTAGGATCTATTCTCAACCTATCCTCTATTAACTATAATATATACATATATAATTTATCTATCATATCTAATTATTATGTACATATCATCTATATTTTATCTATTTATCTATCATCCATCATATATCTTTATATCTGTCATCTATCTATGTAACTACAAGTCATCTATCAACAAACTATTATCTATCATCTACATATGTATTATCTACTTGATAGAATGGGTTAAAGAATTCTCAGCAGATTTCAAACAATTTCAAAGAAATCTGAAAAGAAGAGGCAGAGTAGATGACAGAGATACATAAAGAATCTCTGGAGAAGCCACACAGATAAACCTAATGGAGACTTAATGAAATACTCTAGAGCTGTCTATAGGATGGGAGTTAAGTTGATCTTCAGACTAGGTTGGACTTGCAAAAGTTGCAGTACTAGAGCTAAAGGCTGGAACCTGGTCTAGATAAAGAATTGGTAGAATATATGTTTTTTTGTTTGTTTTTGTTGTTCTTTTTTAAAAAAATCTGTATATTGAACACATGTACAGAAGGCAATTCAAGGACCATGCCAACATCAAGGACTGCACCATACAGTTTCTGGGCCCAATAGTTTTCTGCTTCTTAGTTCTTTGGCACACGCACTCACCACCAGATAGCCAAATCACTGCTCTGCAAAGCCACTGCTACTGTAGTGTTAAAGTTCCTTAATCTTTATGGAGTCCAGGTGAGGAACGGTCTCCTTTTCTTAGTCTGATATTTGATTTGGCTCGATTTTTCAGTTATCATTTGAATGTGTCCATGTCTAGTTTACTTTTGCAAAGGTACAGATAATATCTTGTCTAGTTTTATTTTATTATCTCATTTATATACATTCTAGTCATTGGCCCTCTCCTAGTTCCCCCTCCCTCTGTTTCTCATCCCACTCCTCCCCCTTCCCCCACCTTGCCTCTGAGAGAGGATGTTTCTTCCCCACCAAGCCTACTCTTTCCCTGGGGCCTCAAGCCTCTAGAAGATTAGGCACATTTTCTCCACCTGAGGCAAGACCAGGCAGTCCTCTGCTATATATGCGTCTGGGTGCCTTGGAGTAAGCAGTGTATACTGCATGGTTGGTGGCTCAGTCTCTCGGGGCTCCCTAGGGCCCAGTTAGTTGAGACTGCTGATCTTCCTATGGGTTTGCCCTCCCTTTTAGCTTCTTCAAACCTTTCCCTAATTCAACCATAGAGTTCCCAGAATTCAGTCCAATAGTTGGGTGTAAGTATCTGTATCTGTCTCTGTCAGCTACTGGTAGAACCTCACAAAGGACAGCCGTGCTAGGGTCCTGTCTGTAAGAACAACATAGCATCAGTAATAGTGTCAGGACTTGCTGCTGCTCCCCCCACACACAAACCATGAGATGGACCCCAAGTTAGGCCTGTCATTGGACACCTTTCCTTCAGTCTCTTCTCCATTTTTGTCCCTGCAGTTCTTTTAGACAGGGACAATTCTGGATCAGAAATGTTGACTGTGGGTTGGTAACCTCATCCCTCTACTTGCAGCCTTGTCTATCTACGGAAGGTGGACTCTGAGTTCCCTCTCCTCATTGTTGAGCATTTTGGCTAAGGTCATCCCCATTCGGTCCTAAGAGTCTCTCACCTCCTGGATAATTTTCCAAGGGTTCCCCCACCTCCCATCTCAGAAGGCTGCATATTTACATTCTTTTTCATAGTCCTCTGGGTTTCTCCCCTCCCCCACTATACCATACCTCTTTCCCCTTCATCTAATATCCCAGCCAACTACCTGCATCCCTCTGCCCCCCTCCCGTGATTATTTTTCTTACCCCTTCTAAGTATGATTGAAGTATCCTCCCTTGGGCCTTTCTGCTGGTTAAACTTCTTTGGGTTGTATCCTAGTTATTGTGTACTTTTTGGTTAATACCTACTTATCAGTGAGTACATATCAAACATGCTCTTGTAGGCTCCATTTACTTTTGCAAACATACAGATAATACCTTGTCTAGTTTTAGCAATAAGGTACTTATCACTCTGTGCTTGCAGGGGATGCCAGACAAGGCATTTCACAAGTCTATCAAGTTTTAGTTACCTTATTTCTACACTTGCGTTTACAACAGTCAAATACTGCTTGTAAAATGGGCTTTCTCAGGGGAAGGGCATGAGAGAACCCTGCTATTAAAGTTATAGTCCCCCATGTCCAGATGGTTTTTTGAGCTCAGCACAAAATGGAGGACTTCCTAACTCGGGGAGGAGGGGTCTTCCCTTTCTTTGCTTGATTTTGTCTAGAGAGTGCTCCTAAACACGGGTGGCTAATCTTTTTTGAGAAATAAACGTGTACAGAACTCTCTGCAAGGCTGCATAACTCAGAGCAAAAGTACTATCCTGTTCTGGCTTCCCACCTGCATGATATTTAGGTGCTGTATTGTTATTGATCAGCCCTTCCCATTGGCATGGTAATTAGGTATGTATTATAACCAATCAGTTCTTCTTGCCCACATGAAGTTATGGCCAATTAGCCCTTTCCACCCATAACCCTACAAGTCAGGAAGTGGGCTACCTTGTACAAGTTGGGATATCTCTTCTGCTGGTTCCTCCCCAAAACCTTTTCATTGAGTGACAAAACAGGGTACATTGCCTTTTCCTGTAATTCTCTTGAGAAAAATCAATTCAGACAACACTACTGAAGTGACCTATTAGGTTAATTGGTTGATATGTATATGTTATTTAGGGGAGGACACAGCCTGATCACAACAGAAAAATGTCTTGTTGGGAGTGGCTTCTATTTGAGAACTCTACTTCATTTGGCATTGTGGGACCTGAGACTCCCTGCTGCCAGCTGGTTTTACTGTGTTCATGGTGTCCTAAGGATTAGTCCTACTGTGCATAATGTGTATGTGACTGATACACTAATGGACTATGCTCTCTCCCTGGGTATACTCTTTTTGGATCCTCCCTTTGGTGAGACTCCAACAAATTTACAGAGTGCCTTTCTTTTTTAGGTACTGTCACTTATCCAGGTAATGTCAGAGATCTTCTCAAGATATCCATTGGCAGTGGTGGGACGAAGAAGACAGCAAAGACCAGGCTACTCTGGAAGTTCTTATGTGCATGGTATATCTTGTCTGTTGTTGTATCTCGATAAATAGATCAATCTCTCCAGCTAACTGTTCTCAAAATATGCATGTCCAGCAGGATAAGAATCACCTTAAAAGATTCTCCTGACATTGTCCCAGGCTGAGTCATGTGACACAGCACAGTTCTTACTTGATATTGTTAAGTTCATACTTCACATTGTGTTGATTCACATACATACATGATTTTATTTACCATACATGTACCATAATGTGATACTGAGTAAGCTCACTGCCCTAAAAGCCTTCTATTAACTACTTCTTTATGCTTTCTGCCTTTCCAACCCACAGTAACCAATTATCCTTTTTGGAACATTGATAGCTGCACTTTCTGAAATGTCATATAATTAGACTCAGATAATTTGTATCCTTTGTAGATCAGTTTCTTTACTATTAGCACTATGCCTTTCAGTTTCCTATGTGTCTTCCTGTGTATTATATCTTGTTTTTGAATAATATTTTACTCTAAATAAATATCACAGCTTATCCATTTACTAATTAAAACATTTTTTTGTTTCAAGCTTGGATGGTTGTAAGTGAAGCAATTGCAGAATGTTGACTGTATGAAAGATTTTCTTCCTTCAGGCAAATATCAAGTAATGAGATGGTCGAGTTTCATAGTAATCGTGTGCTTATTTTTAAAGTTGTCCATTTGCTGTCCAAAGTGGCTGCACCAATTTTCATCTTCACCAACAAGGGATATAAAGCTTGGCTATGTCATTTCCTTGCCAGCAGTTTGTGTTTTCACAAATTTTTAAATTTAAATTTAAATTTTTGTCTAGTAAAGTAAATGGCTTTTTTGTTTTATTTGTGCTCAAATGATTAGTTTGAAGGTATATAACAAGAGAAATGTAAGATTGCTGTTTGATGAAAACCTTTTTGGCCTCTTTGACAAATGATGTAACCACCCTAAAGAATACAGCAGGGGCACATTCTAATCACCAGGACATCCATCACTGGAAAGGCACAAGGAAAGTGGCTACCATGAACAAGTTGGGATATCTCTTCTGCTGTTCCCCCCAAACCACAAAACAGGATACATTGCCTTTTCCTGTAATACTCTTGAGAAAAATCAATTCAGACGACACCACTGAAGTGACCCATTAGGTTAACTGGTTTATATGATATATATAACAACAATGTTTAAAGATGAGGAGGTTGTGAAGTTAGTGGGGCATGCTAGTCTTCTCTGCATCATTCCAAGTTTAGTTTATGAGCTGCTGAAGTGAAAAGTCAAAATAATTCTTTGGCAATAAAAATATTTCATATTATTTGTTATAGATAGATGCCCTTGGCATGCATGAAAATTTATAATTTAATCAAATGCTGATTACTAAATACGTCTGCATAGTTTTGTCTCAGAAGCATTGTTACTGATAGAAATGGTAATGTCAGGCTTGGCAAAGGTGATATCAGAAGAGGAACAGACTTTATTCACTAGGTCACAGAATTAATATTATTTCTCCTTTGACTAGACTTATGAAATCATCAAGATAGAACAAGATTTATGTCTTTTAACATCTTTGACACTCTGGAGTATGTGGCTTAAAATAATTTATAAAGGAAAATGATAAATGATACTTAAAGGTGTTCAACAAATTTATCTCAATGTCTTCTTAATGTCTGGTCTCAAGGGAATAAAGTTTATTCTATCTATTGCACTTTTTTTCACTGTATCATGCATTCTTTCATTCTTCTGGGTCTCACATTAATGTCTTCATTTTTTCCTCTTTGTTTCATCCTCTCTGTATTGGTTCCTTCCAATCAGCGTGCAAACAAAAGCAGTATGATTTTAATTAAAAAGCAAAAGTCCATCTTGCTTTTATTTGCATACATTCCCCTACATTTCTTCAAAGAGCTGTCTAGCTCCCCTGTAACCATTTTCTTACTTTTTGGCTCCAAGTCATTGACAACCTTGTTATGTTTCCTTGGAACCTATATTCTAGTAAGTACATATGAAACCTTCAGTAGATTTGTAGAAAATTTTACCTCCTTGACTGTTCCCTCTTTCACTTTCTACATTGACTCAATCACCCCAGCTTTCTGCTTATTTGCAGGAACACATTGATTTTCCAGCTTATAACATTGACTAGAGGAGATACAGGTCATCCTGCTCCTTCGAAGACCTCCTGTGCAAGAGTCATATGTTCCCTTCACTCTTGAACTCAGCATTTCATGGAGAAAGTACCAAGGTTGAGACTACTCAGTAACTTATCTGACTGGGGACATTGAGACTCTGGCATTTGCCTGAGTATATGTTCTGTTTTGTGCAGAGTTCTCTGTTTTGTAATGTGTGGGGTGTGGTGGTGAATTGTATGTGTATTGTGTGTGTACATTCTTGCACATATATACATATGCTACAGTCCATATGTGGCAGCCAGAGGACTACTTGAGTGAGTCAGTTCATTCTTTCCCCCATGTGAATTCCAGTGCTCAAACTAAGACATTAAGTCTTTGTGGAAAATGACTTACCTCCCTGGTAGCCATTTTTCCAGACTTTACAGATTTCTAGTGGGTAAGCATGACTAATGAGTTTAATTTAAATAACAGCAATCATTATCATTTGATTTTCTTGAACCACTGTCTAAGGCAGAGAGTTATTATGATTAGTTCAACATTTGAATCTAAATTTTATGTTTTAAAATATATGTGTCCACATTCTATCTGGCCATTCAAGAAAACCACTCTTGGTAATACAAACTTAAGTTGAATTTTGTTACACAAACAGTGGAAGAGTGGATACATCAAATGTCGGTTGGTGAATAGTTTCAGAAAAACGTAAGATTTCATCAGTTTTTGGAAGCCGTTCTTATCCTTAGTGAGGGAGAGATAAAGAGAAGAAGATAATAAGGGTCCAGGGGGTATAGCAGACATAGTCCATCTGTTGAAGGCTAGAATTGGAGGGCACACACACCTATTTCAGAGAGAGTGGACATTCAACCAGAAATGGATTACTGGTTAGGGGGTAGCTGAAACTTATCATGATATGCCTCTCACCCACCAATCGATGTATAAAGAAAATATTATCTCTCTTCTTTCTTTCTCTTGCTTGTACTCTCTTTTCTATTCCTGTTATTTCATCTCTCTTTATCCTGTCCTTCCTGCCCCTTCCTCCATTCCTGCTTCCCTTCTCCCTCCTTCCCTCCCTCCATCGTTCCTTTTCTTTGTTCTTTTCTTCATTCATTCCATCCCTCTCCCTCCATCCCTTCCTTCTTTTCTTCCTTCCTTCCCTCCTTTCTTCCTTCCTCTTCTCTTTTCTACCCATTCCTCGTTTTTGTTTCTGTTATCTCCAGTGGCATTATCATTACTAAGATAAAGCCAAAAACTCATGTGTATATTGCCTTGAGAAATACTCTGGTTTAGGGCTTTAGGTAACCAGAGAATTTTTTCTGAAGAGTGGTGACTTTTAAGAGTTACCAAGCCATAAATAATGAAATTAAATCAATCCCTTTAATTTTTTCCTAGTTATAACTTGAAGAGATGAAAACGTGAACAATTTGGACAACAAACTATAGCAGATTCTGAACTGGGTCCTTCTGAGTACATCTAAATGTAAATATATTTCAAACTTCATTCATAATTTCAGTTTTGGTTTTATGCTGAATCCTCAAAAATCAACTAAGCATGGGGACAACTATTCATGGGACATGAATCCTATGAGCCTCAGTCCTTGACCCAGAGACTCTCTGTAAACTCTATCATATTCCTCTTCTTTAAAGCAGGCTGACAGGAATGGGATGTAGATCTCTCCTGAGAGACACAGCCAGAATACACCAAATACAGAGGCGAATGCCAGCAGCAAACCACTGAACTGAGAACGGGACCCTCATTGAAGGAATCAGAGAAAGGACTGAAAGAGCTTGAAGGGGCTCGAGATCACATATGAACAACAATGCCAAGCAACCAGAGCTTCCAGGGACTAAGCCACTACCCAAAGACTATACATGGACTGACCCTGGACTCTGACCTCATAGGTAGCAATGAATAGCCTAGTAAGAAGGGGAAGCCCTGGGTCCTGGCAAGACTGAACTCCAAGTGAACATGAATGTTGGGGGGAGGGCAGTAATGGGGGAGGATGGGGAGGGGAACACCCATATAGAAGGGGACAGGGAAGAGTTAGGGGGATGTTGGCCTGGAAACCGGGAAAGGGAATAACAATCAAAATGTAAATAGGAAATACCCAAGTTAATAAAGATGGAGAAAAAAAATAAAGGCAATTCCAAGAATTCACATTTGAAAGGTAATAATTTCTTTCTGATGCTACTCTACCCTTCTGAACATTAGAATTGCAACAGCTTGAGATGTATCTACTTACACAAGGGGAGCAAAAGGCTATTCCCCCAATATAGTCACAAGTAGAGAACAGTGAGAATTAAGGACAAAATATCTAGAACTGGATTCTCAAGCACTTTCTTCAAGAAGATTGTTCCACTTAGTTTTAGGAACTCTTCTAGATTTTGCATGTACACAGTATTACTTCCAACATCATTGCCTCACAAGCAGTGTGGACCATCAATCCCATGCTATGGTTTAGATGTTGAATAGGATCCTAAATGTTTCAGTTGATATTCAGATCCCAGACTACCTATTGAAGAGACTAATGTCATCTCTGAGAAATGGAAGTTAGTGAGTAGTTTTTGAATCACTAGTGTCATTCTTGGCTATTCAGATTGAGTTTTCATAAGAACCTGTTAATATAAGATCATAAACCTGGAGGTAATATGGGTATTTGTGCTTTATGGCTTCAGATATGATGTGTGTATATGCATATACTCCCTAGCCTTCCATAGTGCCTTTGCCAAAGCCTGAAATACGATGTTTCAACTTTCAGCATTCAAAATTGTCACATAAATAAATATTTCCTTATAATATTAGCTATCTCCAGATGTTTCATTATAATAGAAACCTGACTAATACACCCCATCCCTGGCCAATAATATAGTACACTTATAACTAAATCTTTGTAAATGACTGTTAACAACTCTGTCAATAGAAAAAGGTCGTTCTAGAATGCGTCCTTCTGTCCGAACCAAAAAAGAAACTCCAAAGACTTGTCAAAAGATAATAGATGCCTCAAAAATAAATGCAATAATATCATTTAAGAAATTCAAGTAGAGATGGGACGAGGACACAGAGGAATGATGACACAATGTATTTATATATCAAGTTGTGAATTAGAAAAAAGAAAGTGAACTTCTTCAGCATTGTATCTACACAGTGTCTAGAGAAATTTAAGCAGCACAAGATGACTTGCCACTAACTCACTCTTGGTTTCATTTCTCTTACTTCCATCTCTCTGAGTCTCTTTCATGTTGTGTTGGAACCCTAAGGCCCTACAGAAAATACTAACACTTTCTTGAGGGAGTCTTTGTTGCCCTTTTCCAATGCAATTCTTCTTTGGACTGATAACGAAGTGGGAAGTATTCATCACAAAGATTTGAAACCAAAGCAAGTGAATTTTCTAGAGTATACATGTGATTCCTTAAGCATTAGAATTGTCTTAATTACCAATTCATATATTCAGCATATGAATTGTGATATAATCACATGTTTAAATATGCAATCATTTATCAACTTGATTATAATAACTTCTCTGTAATAAAAGAGGTCTTCCTTCATTGCAATGTTGAGTAAATGTTAAATTAATCATGGACCCATGCCAAATCTGCTTTTATAGGAAAAAAAGCAAATAAATTGCTTTTCCAAGAGTGACTCATACTGCTCCTCTTCCAACAGTAGTTTTGCAATTACTTCTTTAACTACCCAAGTGATAATATCAAGACGGATCTTACCCTTTCCATTAGTCCTTTGTGTTCATAAAATGACCAATGATTTAATACCCCCATGCAAAGGGTAAAGTAACCCCAAACACAACCCCAGCTTTACAATAGATGGATCAGAACACAGATAAAAAAGGAGAAATTTTGGCAGAAAAATTACTTTCCTTTGAATCCTAACACTAAGAGTCCTGAAAAAGCTAAGTTTTAAAATAAAGATTTGTTATCTTTTTCTATAAGAAGAGTCAAAACTAATATAAATTTTTTGCAGTATGTAGACATCTGAGAGGGAAATATGAAGCTGGGTATTGTACATAAGAAAACCCATTAAAAACACTTGGCTCTGCCAAGGCTGGTGCCCCAGGGAACGGGATTGTTGGAGGGAGGGCAGTAGTGGGGGGAGGATGGGGAGAACACCCACATACAAGGGGAGGGGGGAGGGGCTAGGGGGATGTTGGCCTGGGAAAAGGGAAGGGGAATAACATTTGAAATGTAAATAAGAAATACCCAATTTAATAAAGATGGAAAAAAAAGTGTATCCTTCTATCCGAAGATCAGTGTAGCTTTCACCTCTCATCCAAAACTAAAAAACAAACAAACAAACAAAAAACCACAAACAGAAGCAATCAAGCAAACTGGGAAAGGGAATAATATTTGAAATGTAAATAAGAAATACCGAATTTAATAAAGATGGAGAAATGGGGTTCACAGCTAAACAAAGCATTCACAGCTGTAGAATAACAAATGGCCGAGAAGCACACAAAGAAATGTTCAACATCTTTAGTCATAAGGGAAATGCAAATCAAAACAACCCTGAGATTCCACCTCACACCAGTCAGAATGGGTAAGATCAAAAACTCAGGTGACAGCAGATGCTGGAGAGGATGTGGAGAAAGAGGAACACTCCTCCATTGTTGGTGGGATTGCAGGCTGGTACAACCATTCTGGAAATCAGTCTGGAGGTTCCTCAGAAAATTGGACATTGCACTACCTGAGGACCCAGCTATACCTCTCTTGGGCATATACCTAAAAGATGCTCCAACGTACAAAAAAGACACATGCTCCACTATGTTCATAGCAGCCTTATTTATAATAGCCATAACCTGGAAAGAACTCAGATGCCCTTCAATAGAGGAATAGATACAGAAAATGCGGTGCATCTACACAATGGAACACTACTCAGCTATCAAAAACAATGACTTTATGAAATTCATAGGCAAATGGATGGAACTGGAGAATATCATCCTGAATGAGGTAAGCCAATCACAGAAAAACACACATGATATGTGTTCATTGATAAGTGGCCATTAGCCCAAATGCTCGAATTACCCAAGATGCACAGAACACATGAAACTCAAGAAGGATTATGAAAATGCGGATGCTTCACTCTCTCTTTAAAACGGGAGCAAGAATACCCTTAGGAGGGGATAGGGATAGAATAGAGACTGAAGGAACGCCCATTCAGAGCCTGCCCCACATGTGGTCCATACATATACAGCCACCAAACTAGATAAGATGGATGAAGCAAAGAGGTGCTGACTGACAGGAACCGGATGTATATCTCTCCTGAGAGACACTGCCGGAATATGGCAAATACATAGGTGAATGCCAGCAACAAACCACTGAACTGAGAACAGGACCTCCAGTGAAGGAATCAGAGAAAGGATTGAAAGAGCTGAAGGGGCTTGAGACCCCATATGAACAACAATGCCAACCAACCAGAGCTTCCAACGACTAAGCCACTACCCAAAGACTATACATGAACTGACTGTTTTCAAATTCATAGGTAGCAATGAATAGCCTAGTAAGAGCACCAGTGGAAAAGGAAGCCCTTGGCACTGCCAAGGCTGGACCCCCAGTGAATGGGATTGTTCGGGGGAGGGCAGTAATGGAGGGAGGATGGGGAGGGGAACAACCACATAAAAAGGGAGGGGGGAGAGGTTAGGAGGATGTTGGCCTGGGAAAAGGGAAAGGGAATAACATTTGAAATGTAAATAAGAAATACCCAATTTCCCCATAAAGATGGGGGAAAAAAAGGAGACAATCCATTAAGTTCCTATTGTTTAGAGACCACACATTATTCAAAACTTCTCAAGGTTGTTGTTTAACATCTCAGTGGGGGCACAGTATTGGGCTTTGTAGGATAGACAGAACTTTTATGGACTTGGTCTACCAGTGTCTTTTAATGATGAGAAAATCATGTTCTCGAGAATGTAAGTGATGTCCATGGTTCTATAACAATGGTAGCAGAATCAAAAAGTATTATTTTATGATACTAGTTTATCATGAGTTATACTGCAATGTTAGATAGTATCTGAATTAATGAATTATCTGGAATAAATACATTTTTATTGTGCCTTTGTTTCAAAAATCTTCTCTTTCGCTGTCTCTAAAGACTTTCTGATCTAACACAGTTAAATTTATTTGAAAGCATGCTTAGGGGTGAAAAAAAATCAGCTGGTCTCTATGGAACAAGGCCCTCCCTCTCTTATGATGAGATTATAGAAATAAGGAATTTTAATACTATAGTTTGATAGTTGATTTGAGAGAGTGGATGAGATAGAAATTACTTTTTACATATCTTATGAGAAGCAGTGCAGAAGACAGATGTTTAAGACCTGAAAGGAATATTTTTCTTTACAACAGAAAAGGGGATTTGCAGAAGGAATGAAAAGACACATGGAGGATTCTAGGTACTTAGCAAAATGTTCTTAACATCTACACAGTTACCTGTTTTGTGACATACTTTAGAAAGAGGGTTGGTGTAATTAGCAGGAGTTCTGTGTTGCATAACTCTTGTGTAATTCTCTTCTGCTATTATGCCCCACAGAAGTTGATTGATATGGTAGTGACAGTCTTTAGGTGCTGGTGTTGAGGTATAACTGGGAAAGGTGCTTGGGGATAAGTTCAGCTTTAGGTTTTGCCAAACATAGGCCTGTTAGATGAGCTTATATATTTTTCCCAAGAATCCCTTGGGCCCACAAGAAATGTTATTTGATTTGCATATAATTGCATTGCTTCCTTGCCAACAAATGCTTTATTCCTTTGGTATTATTTAGTAAGCCCCTTCCTCTTGGATAGATCTACCTCATCATAACCTGATCTCTGTCAGTGAAGAAGACAAAGAGGAAGTTAAAATGAGGCATTAATATAGAGCCACTCTATATATCTGGTGGAATAGATGGGATCCAGACAGCTCCTGGAACAAGGTAGAAATGTAGTTTGGAAATCTTTCTCCTGATTATTTAGCAAGATGAGCTTTACTTTGAATCATGGTTTCATGCTGAAGAAGGCATGTTAGCTACAGCACCAGATTCATAATTCCAGACACATAGGCTGAACTACTCAGTAGTGGGTACAAAGAAAGGGGGGGCTAGGAGTAATGTTTTAACTTCAAGGCCTATCCCAGATGACATCTGTGAACTATGTCCTAAAGTCCAAAGACTCTACATCCTTCCCAAACAGAACCATCAGGGGACCAAGTGATCAATCATATGAGATGGTACACATTTCAGACTCAAACCAATACATCTTGAATTATCCGGTCATACCATGGTCCAAACAAGTGAAACCTAATTTCTGTGAGGCAGTCTCTCTCTGTCTCTGTCTCTGTTTCTGTTTCTGTCTCTGTCTCTCTCTCTCTCTCTCTCTCTCTCTCTCTCTCTCTCTCTCTCTTTTTCCGGAGCTGAGGACCAAACCCAGGGCCTTGCGCATGCTAGGCAAGCACTCTACCACTGAGCTAAATCCCCAACCCCCTCTTCCTCTCTCTTTGCTCACAAAGCATACCTCATGCCACACAAAGGGAAAGCAGGGAAAACAGGAAAAGCAGGGGAATGTGAACAGCTGAGCTGAGGAGCCAGTGTAGTTGTGCATCAAAGGGGGCTAAATGCTCAACAAAATCAGGCCTCCTATGCCATAGTTGAATAGGCTGGGATCCTGACATATACAACTGGGGTTCCTGAGTGAAAGCCATGCTTCATGGAGTTTCTCAGCTCAAAGCTCCTCTAAAGCTTTCAAGGCAGTGGTTCTCAACCTTCCTAGTACAATAATACTTTAATACAGTTCCTCTTGTTGTGGAAACTCCCAATCATAATATTATTTCTGTTGCTATTTCATAACTGTAATTTTGCTACTGCTGGGAATCATAATATAAATATTTATATTTTTCAATGTTCTTAGGTAATGCCGGAAGAAGAGTCTTTCAGCCCTCAAAGGGATCACAACTTACAAGTTGAGAACCACTGTTCTAAGTCTAGGGAAGAACCTCTTCCATGACCTTCCCTAAAAACCCATAATGTACCTCTGTGAATTTCATATTTCTCCAGATTAAAAAACAAACAAACAAACAAACAACAACAAACAAAAAACCCAGATCCATTCAATTGATGTCTCCATCAACACACTTTTAATTAGGGTCATTATTAATTATTAGCACAACTATAACTGAGGTTGTGTGGAGACTCCTAAGGAAGTGATGGGAAAATATCCCAAGATGATCCAAAACATAAACAACTGAGTACTAGGAAGGATCTGCAGAGAATCTATGTAACTTGAATCAAGTCAGAATATCAGATCAAACTGAAGAGTAAGAGAAATAAGAGTGGATAAAAGAGTTATAAATCTGGGAAGGGCAGCATTCAGGATTCAGAGGCAGCTAAAACAACCTTAGCAGATGTTAAAAACTTGTTACCATGGCTTCTACATTCTTGAAAAAAAAAGATATCCACATAGGGAAAGTTTGAAATGTCTGTATTTTATAGCAGATGGTAGAAACAGGGATTTAAAATGCTATGAAACAAGATATAAAAAGTGGTTTCTTGTATTTTATTTGATTTTTCTATGCTAAGGGATATTCCAAGATCTTCATGGATATTAAGCAAAAGTTGAGAGAGTTACATTTAAAGGACAACAAAAGAAAAGTATATTAAAGTAATTTGTTTCTTAGGTACATACCTTTGACTAGGCTGTTAGGAATGGACTTGAGTGCAGCACCAATATAAACTAATAGTGAGTCTCCCTGAGCCAGGAAGTGATGGAAGCAGAGATAGTAACAATATTTGACTTACACATTCCAATAATAATGGAAGTGACACAGTGATATGGCCATTTGATGACTCTTATGACCTAATGCTGGTCATCTCTTAGGAAAACCTCATAATATCTTGTTTGAGTTCCAGAACACATTACTATACTTGAAAAACATTGATAGAATGAATGCCTAGATTCCCAGAGTATAGGACCATGTAAGACGATGACAAATATGTGCTGTGATAGTTTTACAAAAACTTTACAAGTATGTGTTGTAGTGACCATGTGATGTGATGGAACTTCTTAGATATTTCAGGACAGATGCAAATAAAAAAATTATACTGAGAAACACACACACAACACACACACACACACACACACACACACACACACACACTGGTCTTCTTATTGAGAGTGAAGTCATTTAAAATTATAGCTGGAAAGTTGCTTATAATTTCTCTTATTTTAAGGAGTGAATCCCTGATATTTGGCCCCACCCAGTGGCCATTTTCACTGTCCTCTGATATATAACACAATTCACTTTCAGAAGGTCCAGAATGACATGCTTCGGTTTTAGAGTGTAAAATAAGAGATTTTAGTACTGGTGAATGAGAAGTTTAAGATTCAATGATGTCACATCAAAACACTTTTTTTTTCCTTAAATCTCATGAGAACATGTAATACATCATGAAGATGAACGTCAGTCTCAGAGAAACTTGGTTGACCACTGTGGCCCCTCTAGGAAATGAATGGGTCTTGAAGCACAACAACCAATTAGCAGCCCTAACTGCTGTGTTGGGCACAGAATTTACAAGAGCAGACCAGTAAGCCACTGAGGTACTGGGCCATTGATTTGGTTAGAAAACCTTCCTTATTATTTATAATAATAATGTGTATTAGAAGGAAATCTGGGTGTTAATCATGAGGAATGGGCTGAAAAATGTAACAATATGCAATTCATCTTAAAGTTAAATTAAACATTTTCTCCACTGTTGTGGGGTTATTGATGGTATATATAAAACTGAACATCCAAGAAAATGCTAGTTTGATATATTTCATTGATCATTTGGCAATTGTACACGTAATCAACAGGTGACTAAATGATAGGAATAAACTCTGGTAAAGTCAGGGGAAAAACTAATATGTGATCCAGACGATGTGAGTCATCAGACCGCCTCTGACCCCAACCTGGAAAGGAGCTGAGTATGTGCTTCCCCTGTTTGCCTCATTTGTGTTTAGGATCTAGTGGTTTGAGGCCTTTGTTCTTCACCAAGTAGTTTAAGTCTATTATCATTCCCAATGAGCCCCTGCAAGATTATGTCTGCCTTCCCTTGGAAAGCAGAAAACTTAAATGTGTAGAGGTCCTGGTCTCCCAATGAAGGCAGTAGCAAATATTAAATTAGAAGTCACGACTGTGACTAGACCTTATGTGACTAATTGTAGCTAGGCTCTGTCAGGAAAGGAGCATATATTCTAAGAGAGTAGACCTTTGTATCCTGGCAGTCAAAGCTGTGTTGCTTTTTTCCTCATGAAAAGGAATTGATTACTGTACTGAAGATACTTACACACACACACACACACACACACACACACACACGCACACACACGCACGTACACAAACACAGCATGTGTATTTAATTTCTTTTGCTTAGCACTTTTATGGTGAGAGATTTCGGATTAAAAGCAAGGCATCAAAGGAGATCAAAGTACATGTAGCAAGACAATAAATCAAACAAGAACCCACGGAAAGGCTTTCAAATGATTGACAGTTTCTGAAGCATAGTATAAAGAGAAAGCTGTGAGATAGGGTCAAAGTTGGAGGCAAGGAAGAAAGGATGGGATTTCAGGAGATCTTATGTGTTTTGCTAAAATTTATTCTTTCACAAAAGAAGGGCAGCTAATCACATAGAGATGTTTGAGGTGGCTATTACATTAAATAAGATCACAAACCATGGGTACTTGATAAAATATAGGGGCAGTGAAAACAACTGTATGGCACCAAGAAATGCCAAAAGGGTGACTGTGAAAAATGTGTCATGACAGGAGGTATATTAGGATCAGACATAGGTTCCTGTTTATACAATGCTTCTTGCAAAGATGAATACAAAAAAAGTTGATGGAGCAATGTTCATTGAGTATTCACTAGGTTGATTTTTAAGTGACTATTTATATATTGGTGGATAAAGTAAATGAGTAGACTGACCACAATTTATGATATTAAAGGCCTGCCTCTCTCAAAATATATTTGTATTTGAAATTCTTTGGGCCCATATCTTGGTTTAGAGATACATGTAAAGGTATCTATCTCACAGTTAATTTTGATACTCTCTGTCTTTGTCTCTGTCTCTGTCTCTCTCTCTCTCTCTGTCTCTCTCTCTCTCTCCCTCTACACACACACACACACACACACACACACACACACACACACACACACACACACCTTTTTTCTATGACTGGGAGCATAATTTATAGCCTTACCATGAATTTCATAATATTTAGAGAGATTGAAATATATAGCAAGGGAAAAATTCAGAGTACATGCATTCCATTTAAAGGAGGCCCAGAAGTCTTCTTACAGTTAAGGCAAATTTTCTGTGCATTTGAGTTTAATGAACTATTTCAAATGCTGGCACCTGGACAGCTGTTCTCTCAATTAAAGATTTCACCCATGCTTTTTCAAGTGAACTGAACTTTGTGGACATCATTACACAGAGAAGCTCGTTTCATCAGAGGACTGAAGTGCTTTGGAAATGGGTCCTTATGTGGAAGCAAAATTCCCAGTCCCTGCTCAGTTTGTTTCCATTTCTGCTCCCACTTAGAGCCTGCATCTGCGAGTTGAAGCAAGCATACTTCAAGTCTTGTAGTTTCAAGGTCAAATAGCCTCCATTGCATGGTTATTGCCACTTCCCAGTTCCGAAGTTTATAACTCAAAGTATTCATTCTTTTATTGATGTTTACAACATCTCAACTTTACTCACAACTTCTCCTTTCTGATTTCTTAATCAACTTCATTGAAGTTTATTCTATGGTACGCACATTAAACTACCGTGCTTGGAGTTTTGACAAATTTTCATAACTCTGTAAAACTAATGATTGAGTAGTTTCTAGCTTAGGGCTACCAGGGAAAAATGTCTAATGTGAGCACACGTGCAATGATCGTTTTGTATAACGGAGGTTTCACTTATCTCATTTAAGTACCCAGGATTAAAATTATGAGGTTATTCATATTTTAAAAAAAATATAAAACAAAAGGTCAAGGAACCATGAAGTTATATCTTCCCTCACCCAAAAATAATGTTTCTTTCCACGAAAGAAATGAGACTTAAGCATTAAACCATGCTATGTATAACCAGATTATATCAAGAGCTTAATAAAGGTTAGTGTTTGCCTTCTTTTTAAAAATTTTAATTGTTTTTATTTGGTTCTATTTGTTTATTCAATTGTTCATGTTAAAACTGGAGGTTCTATTTCTAGATAATTTTATACATGACTATAATGCATTAAAGAGATATCTAAGAGAGTTTTCTTTATAGACATGGAACAGAATGTTAATTATTTTCAGCTGCATTTAAATTAAAAACACGTTTTATTTTAAGTTTCTATTCATTTTGTTTTATGTGTGTGAGTATCTTGCCTCCATATGTATATGTTAAGGACCATGTCCTTATCTAGTTCCTGCAGAGTTCAGAAGAAGGTAACAAATGCCCTGGAAATGGAGTTAGGGATTGTTGGGAACCACCATTTGGGTCCTTGGAAGTGAACCAAGTTTGTAGTAAACAGCAACAAATGCTCTTAAATGTAGGCTTCTTCCCCCCCCAAACCTGCTTTATTTAGGGTTCTTAAACTCTTCAACCTCCTTTCTAACCCACAGACCAGAGGTAGGGGGAAACGTTTATAGGAAAAGGGAATTGTAGAACTGTTTAGAAGTAGCTCGTTGGAGCCACACCACACTTTGTTGTCAGGATACCAGCAGTCCAGGTCAATAGCAAACACCAATCAGGAATCAGTAGCAGAAGCACAGTTCAGCAGAAAGTGCAAGGACCCACCAAATTGGCATCAGTCAGTGGACTCTGTCAGAATCAGCAAGAGTACCATGAGAAGTTCTTCGGTGAGAAGTTATTTGGCATGTGTCTCTCATATGAAGTGAAGGCCAATAAAGACCAGCAAAACTCAGAAAACATTGCATGAAGATACAGCAACACGAAAGCTTCCTGTCACGTTTGTGGGGCTCCACCTATGTTCTTTCTAAATGTCAAGTGACCTCTCAAGTGTCTGTTTTCAGCAAAACATCATATGTCCTCTCACAAGACAGCTTCCAGAGAAACATCACATGACACAACTAACTTATTAAAGAAAGTAGAAATTTCTACGTCACTTAAACACTTGGCCTTTTCTCCAGGGTTTGTCTGTTTGTTGTTTGTTTGTTTATTTATTTATTTATTTATTTATTTATTTATTTATCACTTATCCATTTTTTCAACCATTCAGTTTGACTCTCAACTCTTTCACAGATATGGAGTTATGTGATGTTTGCAATTTATTTTTCCTCTTTAAGGTTTTTGTACCTTCAAAATGAAATTAAACAACAACAATAATAATAAAAAAACTACCTTACTGATTGTAGTGAGCATGTCATAGAACCTGAAACCTAAGAGAAAAGCGTTTGTCACAATCTCTGACATAAAGCAAATGCTAAACAGAGCCAAAGTTGCACTGCAGCTCACAAAATAGGCTGTATTGTACTCTTCAGAAAACAGGGGCCGGTCTCAGCACGAAACAACACCAAGAAGCATTAGTTTTGAAGCTGTGTTTGTTAAAGTCCAGTACAGTAACATTTAAGCAATAAGTCATGTATGTTTGTATATGAAGAAATGTTTACATCTCCAAGGCACGACCTTCCCCCACAAAACAATCTCATATTTGATATCTAATAAAAGATCTCATATTACAGAGCACTTTCTCAATTACTGCAGCTTGAACAAAGATCTGCACATTATTGTGAAAAGATGTTAATCAATATTAGTTCAGATTGCTTAAAGAGGTCACTGAAGGCAGAAACAGCTAAAATTGTTAAAAAGCAAAGAAATTCCACACATCCTGGTAATTATTCTGGAGGCTCTGACATCACAATTGCAAGTTTACGTGCTGTTGTAAATAAACTTGTTAGAGACACTTTTAAAAAAGAAAGAAGAGTTAAGTGTTACATTATAAAGGTCACAAATCTGTGCTTGCCTGATAAATGAAGGAGCCTTAGGAGAGGCTACTCAGAGCAAGTGAGATCATCAGGTAAGGAGGCCAAACCTGTCACTTAGATAATGCCACCAAAGAAAAATGACAAGAGAGAAGTATGAAATGACAGCCACTGATCATAAGGGAAGGGAAGAGTTTGAGGTTACCTTCAAATGATGAAACACTTAATGAATTAAGTAAAAGCCAAACTTGATAAAAACCCAAACTAAAACAAAACCAAACAAAGTCCACACTAAGAGAACTCAAAATTGTTTTAGATTTGGCCATACAAGGTATTCGTCATACCTCTTAGACCTATTCGGGTAAGTGGAGTGTTAAATCCTGTCCATGCACGTGTAGGTTACAGAGGACAGCTATTTTTAAAGGTCTTTGGGGTCTGTGGAAGTAAGCAGTATCAGTCATTGCATTCTCTAGTCTAAAGAAAATATCCATTTTATTAGCTACATGATAAAGAGGGAAATTACCCATGAACAAGGCTGCTTTCTCATAGCCTGGGGCAGAAGTAGTAGATAGAGAGAGGATCAAATCACCAGTGAACATCATTATTTCAAAGCCATGGAAACTCCTTCAGCATTTTGATTAGAGACTTAAAGGGTAAAACACTGCATATAGCAGCTGTGTCTTCCTCTCTCTCTCTCTCTCTCTCTCTGTGTGTGTGTGTGTGTGTGTGTGTGTATGTGTGTGTGTATGTGTGTGTGTATGGGTGTGTGTTGGGTGATGCCTATAAACAGACATAAAAGTATATATAGATATTCGTGATGGTTTACATATGCTTGGTCCAGGGAGTGTCACTATTAGGAGGTGTGGCCTTGTTGGAGTAGGTGTGTCACTGTGGGGATGGTCTTGGAGACCATCCTCCTAGCTGCCTGAGGATGGTCAGTCTGTTCCTGGCTTCCTTTGGATGAAGATGGAGCACTCTTAGCTCCTCCTGCAACATGCCTGCCTGATGCTCCCGTGTCCCCTCCTCGATGCTAATAGACTGAACCTCTGAACCTGTATGCCAGCCCCAATTAAGTGTTGTCCTTCATAAACTTGCATTGGTCATGATATCTGTTCACAGCAATAAAACCCTAACTAAGACATAGTGTGTCTCTGCATCATATGTATTTATGTACTGTAGACTTCAACATTTCTAAATAGAAAAGTACTTGGTATTAGTATAACTTAAGGTCGTTTGCATTACATATTGGAATCAATCTCTAAGTAGAAATTGCCTTGCCCAGAGTTAGGAGTTTTTCAAGCTTTAAAATATCCCAAAGTATTTTCTAGTCAGAAGTGTATGATATTAAAATAACCTCCAAGCACACACATGGATATTTTAAAATATTATGGTTGAATATTCATCTGGGAACGTGTGTATCCCAATTTTGACAAAATGTGCCAGATTGATGTGGCAGGTAACTGAAATATGCTATCTTTATCTTTAGAAGACTAAAATATTTTTTCTGTATAACCCTTATATGTTGTTCTTCTTGATAAGAAACTTAATCTCAGAAAAGTAACTTGTTCAAGGTCACACAGCTAGAATTAAAAACCAAAAACTCTGCATCGCTATCAATAAAAGTTTAAAAGGCATGGAAAGAGATGATGGGAATCAGGGTGGGGGGAGAGAAACAAATTGATTCAGTGAGGGAATGGGAAAGTGAGGGAGGATGAGAGCAAGAAATACGGAGAGAGAGGGAGGGAGGCTGAGAGAAAAAGTAGAGCTCTTTTCAATTCATGTATCTCAGAGGCTAGGACAGTGCTGAACCCCTAAACGATATTCAATAATATCTATAATGTTCATGTTCTCAGCACTTGAGTAGATGATACAGTCTCCAAAAATATATGCTTCTTCAAACTCTATTTCTCTGTGGTATTTTTGGGTATTTTTATTTTTATCAACTGGAACCAATACACATAACAATTTGACTTCTAAAATCTGGAATTGGAAGTACTATGTGAACCCCGTGAATTTAGTTTAGCACATGAAATTGGGAGGGAAAGAGGATAGAGGATACAGGGATAGCGATGGGAAGATTTCTTCCAGCTATAGTTCAGATGAGTAGATCCTTCTCAAATAATAAAAAAAAAAGATATATGTTACATCTTTAACCAGCATAATCAATGACAGTTTCCTAATATATGGAGAAAGACTGAGAATGTATGTACTAGGAGAGGGTACATGGAAGGGTTCAGGGAAGAAGGAAGGGAAGGGAAAATGTGGTTGGGATGTATCGTATGAGAAAGAATCTATTCTCAATTAAAGAAAGAAAAGAAAAAAAGATTTGTTTCTTGAGCATAAGTATAAAATTTTAATGAAACTAGTGTTTCTTTTATATAAATACAAGCCGATGTCTAAAATTTCTGCTGTATAAACATAAAACCCTCTGACATATCAGAAACGACTTTGAGGGGGATCTGAACTTCTGTTGGACTACAGTAAAATCATCTTTACTGATATCCTCATAACCACCCCAAATCTTTCCATTTAATTCTTCAGGTTGCATCCAGAATCTTCTTTGAGATCTGCACAATATCTAGCCAGGCAAAATTTCAGCATCTATAGGAGTGGTGCTCCCTAGACACTACCTCTAGTACAGGAGTCATTGGAGAGTCGATAATAGGTGACTACCCAAGGTTGCCCATACTTCAGTGCATAGTCCTATACATGTGTCCATAAAGGTGGAACAAATTGGCCTGGTGATTATTTAAAAAAATTGATTGAGGGAGAAGAAAAGAAAAAGGGACAAAAAATTGGAAGAGGGTTGAAGAGAGTATGGTGGATCTGGGAACATTTAGGGTAGGAGCGGGAGTAAATATCAAAATACATTGCATGAAATTCTCAAAAAATTAAGAAATAATTATATTAACTTGCAAATACATTGATTTTCAGTCTTCCATCTGGAGTCTTCTGTGGCACTGCACTGTTAGGATCGAGTACTTTTCTTAGACTGTTTCTAAATGGGAAGGCGGCGGGTGTGAGTCAGGCTGTGCACTCCCAGTACTCCCTCTGACTAGTGGGCTGTTGCGTTACAGAGTCTAACTTTTAGTGCACCCTTGGGTCCTTGCACCTCCTGTTGCTCTTCTGAAACTTGGCATGTTTCATTCTTTGCCACACTGGCATGCTCTTCTCATTAAAGCACGGGCCTGCTCTGTTAAGCATGATTTCCTGACCTCCTAAAGGCTACCCAGCTCTCCAGTGTACAAATATATGGGTGACTGTTCTTGTGCTTCAACCTAGTTACTGTCCCACTGTTTGTCATCCCACAGACGACATTACATGACATTAGTCATGTATTAGGCATGACATTAGTCTCCTGTATTCAACTTTCAGTTTCCTGCTTGAATGAACTAGCTATGCTACTGCTCACAGCTATGATTTGGACATAGTTTATTCATGAATGTTTCATGTGCTGAAGAAGCCTGATTCTTAGTGTCATGGTGCAAAGGTGTTGGACATTTAAGGGAAGCAGCATAGTGGTAAGTAGTCTGCTGGCTCATCAACAGAATGAAGCTTATCTCCAGTAGTGTTTTGAGTTTGGTAGGAATAGATTCATTCTCAGCAGATCTTTGATTTCTTACTTCCTTTTCGGTTATTTTTAAGTTATTTCCCCCACGTGGTAGTCTTGATTAGAACATTGCTGCTGGGCTATTTGAACTTTCCAAGGAGAAGAAAATTCATCTCCTTTCTTTCTCTCAAATAAATTATGTAGCTCAAGTATTATAGCAAAACAGAATCAATCATGGCATGCACATGTACTGTGTTTCTAGCTCAATGCTTATTCTACAGCAGATGACCAACGAATCTTTACTGAGTTAATCACTTATCACTGACTTATTCTTGTTTCCATGACAGTGTGAATTGATGCCACCAGACTCTTGTTGTGCACACTCTAAGCTCTGCCCCCAGGGGGATTTTAAATATAAATATTGTCAGCATGCTACATTGGACCCAAACAAGAGCATCTCAGTGAAGAACCAGCCTTGAAAGGAAATGTCCTGTGGCTGGGATGAATGCAATACGATATGATCTCAGAGCTTCAAAACGCCATTTAGCCTGACAATATCTTAGAATATGGGCTAAAGAATAGGAGCCAGTATTAAAACCAGGGAATCCATGTCAAAAGTCAGGTCTTAGAGCCAATGCTACGAATATAAACAAAAAAATAACAGCAATAGCAGTAACGACAATGCTAGTCATTGTTATCAGCAGTTGAAAAAGCAACAGGATCGTGTTCAGATGCCAAACGCTGAAAAGGTTGGAAATAGGTAAGGAATTGGAGTGCAGGGCGGGATGGAAAGCAAAGGTCTTTCTAACAATGTGAGTCGCTTGTGCAAAAGGAAATCTACTGCAAGTTGACAAAAGGCAAGACTGCTGGGCATTAGTATACACATTGGACCTTATGAGATCTTGTTTAAACATAGCCTTTGCCTCTGCTCTTGGAAAAATCCTGATTAACCTTCAGTTCCAATCTATGGAAAATAGGGATAGGATCAAGCATCTTTGTGTTCATTAGGCGACTTATGTTATTATAGTAATGCAAAATGTTTGAGATGATACTAACCTATAAATATTCGAGTTTATTATTTTTATTTTTTTATTTTTAGAGCAGTACTGGGAATTGAATTTAGGATCTTGTGTATGTGAGGTAAGAGCTCTTCCAGTGAGCTACATCCTCCATCCTCCAAAAATTATTATCATAAAAAAACATTCGGAAGGTATAATTTTAAAGTAGACTATAAAAGAGGAACATGCCCTAGATGCTAGAGAGGTTAGAAATAATTAAGGATACCAGCATGTCATCTTGAATAAAATTATCTTCATTTTTATTCCCCCTCCTTTGGGAAAGTTTCTGTTTTCTGTTTATGCTGAATTCCGGGGTTCCTCAGAAACATCCATTAAATAAATGACTGACCCATCCTTTCATTTTTCAGAGTGCGAGCTTGTGACTTCAGCCCTGTAAGATGATTGTGTAAAATGACAGTTCACAATCAAATCAGATTTCAAGGAAAACACTGAAGTCTTACAAATCATAAATCTTGCTGCTCTGTGCTTGATGCACTTGATTACAGGACCTTTCCTATGCCACCATGATTAGCATGCCAATGAGTGCACAAGGCTAATTGTTTATCTCTCTCATTATTTTCTACTTTATAGATGAGGGAAATGGGCCACAGAGAGGCCAGTTATACATTTTTTCCATGAACATGAACACTGTGTTTGAAATAAAAAGAAAACATAGCTGTAAATATCCAAACACAGGAGAACAAGAAAATCAAACGCGCTGCATATAAAAATCTCAGTGATTCATTAAGGGTTTATTCTGCTGGCGTAATGAAAAAAAAATCTCCCCCTTGTCTCTAATTTTTAAGTTTAGGCGTGTATATGACATTGAAATAATAAAGGCAGGTTCCTATGCCTATCTTCCTCTAGAGCTTCTACATATAGTTTATCAAGATTTAAATATATGCCAGATTTTAGATATGAGATTGCTTTCTTAAAATCATGTTTCTATCTACTTTCTAAAATACATCAGATGGATGAACACCCCCTACCCTAGGGATTTCAAATTCAGAAACATGTTTTATCCAGAACTCTGTCTTTTTTCATTTTCAGGGATGGATTGAAATTTTTTTAGTCCATGAATCTGAATAGAAATTGGCTATTCTGATCAAAACAGCAATGGAAATTTAATTTTACTCCATTTTATTTTAGTTTAAACAAAAAAATCCTTCTTTAATCCTAAAGCCAGAAAATCCACGATAAAGTTCTATATTTCAATTATTCCTGGGGGTTGAGAACCTATTCCTGGTAAGAAATTAGCATGACATGTGTCCTTGTTATATATTAGAGCATCTTTTGGGTATATAGCTAGGAGTAGTATAGCTGGGTCCTCAGGTAGAACTATTTCCAAAAATCTGAGCAACTGCCAGACTGGTTTCCAGAGTGGTTGTACCAGTTTGCAATTCCACTAGCAATGGAGGAGTGTTCCTCTTTCTCCACATCCTCGCCAGCAACTGTTGTCACCTGAGTTTTTGATCTTAGTCATTCTGATTGGTATTAGGGCCATTTTGATTAGTATATCCCTGATGACTAAGGATATTGAACATTTCTTTAAGTGCTTCTCAGCCATTCAAGATTCCTCAGCTGAGAATTCTTTGTTTAGTTCTTTACCCCATTTTTAAATAGGATTATTTGGTTCTCTGGAGTCTAACTTCTTGAGTTCTTTGTATATTTTGGACATTAGCCCTCTATCCGATGTAGAGTTGGTAAAGATATTTGCCAATCTGTGAGTTGCTGTTTTGTTCTATTGACAGCATCCTTTGCCTTAAAGAAGCTTTTCAAATTTATGAGGACCCATTTGTCGCTTATTGATCTTAGAGTCTGAGCCATCGGTGTTTTGTTCTGGAAATTTTCCCCTGTGCCAATGTGTTCAAGGATGTCCCCCATTTCCTCTTCTTTTAGATTCAATGTATCTGGTTTAATGGGGGGTCCCAAATAACCTCAGGATACACCAGATAGAATAGGAAGTTATCTAAACTATAGCTGAATTTCATGTTTAAATGGCTCTATCTAAAATCAGCTGGGACGTAAATGCTTCTCAAGACAAAACTTTATATTTACCCCAGTGCTATGCTTCCTATCCTTTAATCTCATTTTGTAATATGGAAATTCAAAAAGACCAATCTTACTTTTAAGTGGGTTTCATATTCAAAATTTGATTCAGTTCATCCACTCAATTATCATTCATAAAATAAGTGAATGTTTGAGATAGAATTTGAGATGTCTTTGTCTTAAGAGCATCATGTAAGTCAGTGTCCCGTGCCACTTGAGCATGACAGATGTACTATAAGCAGAGATAGACTGGGCTTGCTTCAAAGTCAACCAGATATCCAAAGAAACCATTGCCTGTAACATGTTATGTGATATTTTACAACAGAAAACGAACAACTGACAAGTCAGACTTCTTACATTTAAGTTTCAGCATATGATAGCGTTTAAGTAATTGAGGTTCATACCTTTAAGATAGAAAGCAGGCATATAATTTTTTTGTAAAGTTGATGTGAGAACAAAATGAGATTGTCTACCCAGTAACGTAAGGCTCATAATTTTGTTCTCGGTGTGTGTATATGAATCACGTAGTGCATGATCCAGATGAACATTCATGCCTTGTACTTGCAAACTTCATACCAGACACTTTGCATGTTTCAATTACACCTTTCTTTCTCCCCTGCCTTTGTTCATTTTTTCTTTTGTCTTTTTTTGGCTCTATTCTGTACATATCTGCAATTTTACAAGATCCCCCTGGGTGCAGATATTTGTCTTGATGTTAGCTTTAATTTTCCACTCTCTATCTCTGTGCAATATTCCATAGGAGACAAATATTCTAGACCATTGACCTACAAATGAGGGTGGTTCATCAGATGACACTTGCTTGAGTCTGGAAGGATATGAGATGGTTCACAGTGAGATCAGATGCTATGAAGGCTTGGGAAAACGGCTAAAAGGTTCTTGACATCAGATTTAACGACTACAGAATCTACAATCACCAAGACTGTAGAAAGTTCTGCCTGTATTCAAAGGTCATCACTGTTGATTTGAAAGCTTATAACGTTGGGTAAGTTCCATGACTTTTCTATACTTTGCTCACTCTCTATACGAATGATCATAAGAATCACATATCAGTATGAAAGTGTTGTAAATATTGGTCTAGTGCCTGCAAAGTGCTTGACACAGTACTTATTAAACCCCAAATGTTTTTATAGTTCATGTGTATTTGATATTCTGCCATAACACCTTGGGTGTTTAAGCAGTTCCACAGAGGCATATTTGGTGCCAACAGCAGATATCTATTCAGCTGTGGATTCAGCTGTGGCCATCTGGCAGGCAGTGTCTGAGATTACAGGCAAGTATGGTTGCCTTAGTGCGGGGAACCACAGCATCTGCTTCCGGGAGAGAAGCTCTCCATGGCCCCTGGCATGTATTCCACTCATAAATTCTCCCCGAAATGGGGACACAGCTGAGACTCACCATTTGTGGAAACAGGCAGAATCCCTTGCTCTCTGCTTTATCTCTGTGGAACTGAAGCACAGTACCACTTGGATTGACGTACTACTGCTGGTTTCTAATGGCTTTCCCAGCAGAGTCCCTGCAGGCGTCACTGCCGTAGGTCCTGGAGGAGAAAGGCGCCTACTGCTAAAAGATAGCCACAAAGAAGGAAATAGTTATTTAAAGAGATTTATGTTATGAGATTTGCCTCTTTTAAAACATTCAATGGCTCCTGTGGTACACAGAATGGCTTCCCAAAGGCTCCTTTGCTTCTGTCTCTGGATCTGTGGCGGTAACATTAAAAAGCATAAGTGCTTTTGCTGATACAATGAAACCTGCAGATTTTAAAATAATGACAGCGTCCAGATGACCAAGTTGGCCATGGCCCACTCAGTTAGGCCCTTTAAAGTGGAAGACGTCCCTAACCTGCAGGGTAGTGAGTTGGTCATAGCAGAAGACACAGAGATGGAAAGCCTAAATAGGTATCGTCACTGTTTCTCTAGGTGGACATTTGGAAACCTTTAGAAAGACTAAGGCCTGGATGTAAATAAAGCAAGCCCCAGCTAAATGAGTGCACGAAGGAAAAACAACTAATATTAGTTTAGAAAGTTGTAGTTATCAGAGATAAGCTTTGCAAGCACCTTGAAAAGCATCGTGAAATCCTGACAGTGTCTATAATGGCGACTGATGTGTAGAATTATGGGATAATAAATTGACACAGAATTAAGTCAATAACTTTTAGATATTCTAAAATCAGTAGAAAGTGAATACCATGTGCCCAAATAAATTTCAAATTGGTTGCTATGTTGTTAAGAAGCCAGCCCTGTCCCAGCCTTCATTTTCCTACAGGATATTTTCTTTTCCACAGTACCCTAAAATGTCTTGCTTCTTTCAAAATCATGACCTCTCCCTGTCATTCTCTGCTATGGGATCTTTCAACAAGGAAATATTTTGATTTAGGAGAAGATAATTCATAACTGGACAGGATCTTGCCACATGCTAGACAAGGACATTTGATGTATTTAACTTCTTGGTTCCTAAAAACCAGTGCTTCAGCTCTCTCATTGAGCAGACAGTGTCAAAGTTGTAGAGGTCAAGTTTGCCAAGTTTAAAACTTTAAGTGCACAAGCTGAAAATTGTGAACCAGGGTATTTTAGATGACAGTGAAACCCCAGCATGTCTCAAATAATGTGATCAAATAAGACAGTTCCTGCCTCATGGAAGTCACCCAGTTAAACAGTGGTGATTCGTAACCAAACAGAGAAACACATTTACCATGCTACAGAGGAGAAAATACAGTACCACTGGTGAGTGTAGTTGTGAATGAAATGGTTGTGGTGTAAAAGACCCTTATGGAAGCTATAGTGAGTTGAGATCTAATTTAAAAGCACCCTACAAGCTAAGTGAGTAAAAGATAAGCAAGTACAAAGCCCCTGAAACATCAAGAACCTGGCATTTTCAAAGGCCAGTAAGGTCACTAGAGCAGAAGGCACAAAGAATGGAGCATAAAGAAGCTATAGAAGTAGGCAGGGCTCCACGATATCTTTCCAGGCTACAGTTTGGAATTTATATTTTATTCTTAATTCAGTGGGACTTTATAGCATCTAAACTTTTTTCCCCCAAGTGGATAATTTCAAAATCTAGTTGATAAAATAGTGTAATAAATTATCCCGAGCTAATGTTATTACTTAATGTGTTTCTCAGGACTGGTTTTATGGGCCCTCATCCCCTGCACTTGTCTGTGAAGCAAGTCCCAGATTATAAAGTTCCATTAAGTATTCTAAATATAGCAAACATAAATCGTCTCTAAGCATAATGATCACGTCACTGATACTCCCAACAATATCCTACAATCCCATCACATCTGTTAGCAGAACAGCAGTTCTCAAGTTTGCCATCTAGGAGAGGGTACTGGGAAGGTGGGGATGGCCAAGCTGGAGGGGCTAAGCCTGGGAAAACAGGAAGAGCATCTCTGATTGAAGACTGGCCCGGTTGCAAGTTGGGGACCGTGATAGAGGATAGTTGGAAAAGTCACCTAGCATTTGGTTCTCGGTGGGGATTTGATTTACAATGGGCTACTCTCTAAGATACAATGTAGCAGCATGGGAATTTGCGTCTATGCCTTGTGCTCTGCTAGCATTAATCTTACTCTCCACTTCCACCATCTTCCATCATCCCTTCTTCAGAGTCTCCTTGGTAGCCAAGGCCAAGCCCATATGTTTTTCTTTCTTCTTATTCTTGTTCTTGATTTCATGTTCTATGTTATTTCTCTTTTTGCTGACTCCAGCACACCCTACTACAGCATGTGGTTAGGATTCTTAAGACATGGCGTAAGACTTTTTACGGAAGACATATGCTCAGCTTTGCTCACTGCTTCTTAATCTTAGGGAGTTATTGCTGCTTTCTAAGCATGCTATTAAACTTTTCTGAGGAAAAATACCTGAGAATCTGAGCTTAAATAGAGGAGACATTTACCTGACTCCTGTTTTCAGAAGTTGAAGTATGTGTTTACTTTGTCCCATTACTTTGGGCCTTGGGTAGCATTGTACATAAAGCCAGGAGCATATATTGGAAAAGACTTCTTACCCCATGGCTTTTAGTAAATGTGTGAAGGGTCCCAAAACTCCCCTTCAAGGAACTTCCTAATGATTTAACTTCCTGTATCTAAGGCTTCAACTTCCTAAATATTCTATTACATCCCAATAGCACCACAGAATGCCAGACAAGTCATTAGTATATGGACCTAGCAGAAACATTGAATATCCAAGGCATGAATCTGAGTACCACTTAGCTATAAATTAGCTAGCATATTATGCCGTTAGATGGCATTGTGTTTAATTAATAGAAAGTTGTCTCATACCTGCTAATTACTAGTCAGAGATGAGAAGTCATGTTTTACTGTTGTTATTATTTTTGTTTTATCATTACCATAATGGTAAAAAGAAGAATGATATTCAGTTGGATCAGTGCTATCTATGTGAAGCTCAGAAGGTGATCCAGATTGCACAATGAGAGGGGACATGATGCCCATGAAGACAAACAGCCTAGCACTAGAATTGTCAAAAATATTGTATGGAAGGTTTGGACTTAATCCACCTCAGGTTTGAATATGTAAAGAGCCAGCAAACTGTTCTGTGGATCAGATTTATGAAAACAACATTTCTCTCTCTCTCTCTCTCTCTCTCTCTCTCTCTCTCTCTCTCTCTCTCTCTCACACACACACACACACACACACACACACACACACACACACACACACCATGCAGGCATATTTGACTTATACATTCTGTCACTATTTGAATACTATCAAAGAGCTCAAGAGATGTCTAAGAATTTTATTATGTAGAAATTTTGCCATGGCCACTCATAAATTCCAATTAGGCAGCGTGTAACAGAACCTCAGGAGGAAGCACAATTTCTATTTGTTCTCAGTGCCTCATTAATGGCATGCCTTCACAGTGGGTTACAGATGGGAGCATGTCTCCAAACAAGAGAGTTAACAGATGGGTGCTGAGCAGGGTCATGGACTGTTCTTTTCTCTGCTGTTACCAGTGAGGAAAACCAACCTGAGGCATTAGTGACCGCCAGCTTCATTCTCTGTATCAGTTTTGGACTTTGACAGATCAAGATCTGAGTCCAAATTCTAATAGTCACCTAGAACATTGGAAATAAGTCTATACATCTATGTGTTTTCAGGGTTCTATAATGTAAAATGATAGAGGGAAATGTATTAGCTAACCCAACGTGATTATGTTTCCTGCTTGCTGGAAATATATTATTTTTTTAATATTTAAGTACAAAAATTCTCATTTTTCTTTCATATTGTTCCATTTTCTTATGTATAAAAGGACATGTCCAATTCAAGAAAAGTATCTAACAGTAAAATTATGACAAGAACCTGTGAAACCTCTCTCTCTCTCTCTCTCTCTCTCTCTCTCTCACACACACACACACACACACACACACACACACACACATACTCACACACAGGCGTGCACGCACACGCACACTCACACACATGCACGCATGCACACATGCACGTACACATGCACATACATGGCAACACATTTTGAACCATACCTACTATTTTGTGATGGAAAAGAGAGTCTGTCCATGTAATGGGCCCTCATGTTTTGCTTTACGTAGTGCATTTCAAATACCCATATATGTTGATGAGCACCTAATAGCTAGCAATAGTGTTGCCCCAAGCCCACAGTTAATTTGTATAGGAGAATTTAACAGTTCAGGAGCATTAAAAACTTATCCAGAGCTAAAAAGGAAAGGGTGGTAGAGTAACCCAATCATGTCCTGGTTACCATCCTTAATGCTTCCACTGTACATAGCTAGCTCTATTGTTCTAACGAGATAAGTTATATTAATCTAATCAGTTTCCTTGCTTTTTATTATTTCCACATATCTGCTTATTAACTACTTAGTGAATAATTATTTTGCTATTATTCTCGTGTCCCAGCTGTGAGCTTGATTATTTTATTCCATGTTCTTCAGGAGTTCCCAGTAGGATGAGAGTCGATGGTGAACAGCACACACACAATGGTTCAGAGGCTGAGAAGTGAGAAAAATGACCTGGGTCTATGGGTCAGCTCTGGGACAGCTGGAGGGAGAGATATTGCTTTTTCTCCATCAAGAAGGATGAGATGTCTGCCAGGGTAATGGAAAGAAACGGACTCATTTTCATTGTCCATTGTGAGATCCAAAAAATTAATAGGTCAAGGAAAGTTCCATAAGGGGATCTAAATATACATACTCTTTTCTTTTCATGAGACCTGGTATTTATTGATATTATTACCTCCCTGAGTAAATAGGGTTTTAATGAATAATTTAAGAGATTAAACAGAAAAAAGAACAGGGCTCTCATTCACAGTTGCTCTTATAGTCAACATTGTTTTGACAATACTATGCATAATTTCATTCCTGTGTGTTAGCGTATGTCCTTATACCTACTGATTGCTGAGGATGTTATGCAACATTGGACTCTTTTATTATGTGACTTCATTATTCTTCTGTTTCACAGATCCTTATACAATGTTATTCAAACTTTCCCCAAATTATACATTTGGATGTAGAGTTAGTTACTTTTTCAATCCTTATGACACAGTAAGTATGCCCTTTGCTGAGGATTTCAGGGGCTTCAGTTCATGGTTAATTGTCCCATGCCCTTCTGTAGAACATCATGGTGGTTGAAACATGAAGATAAGAAGTGTCCTTAATGCCTGGTAGATAGGAAGCCAAAGAAAGGGGAAGGGGGGGAGGAGGAGGAGGAGGAGGAGGAGGAGGAGGAAGAGGAGGAGGAGGAGGAAAGCAAGAAAGAGGAGGAAGAGGAAGAGGAGGAGGGGGAGAAGGAGGAGAGAGAGGCAGAGGGAGAGGGAGGGGGAGGGGAGGGGAGGAGAGATGAGGGGAGGGTGAAGCTGAGTGGGAGGAGGGGGGAAGGAAATAGAGACCAAATTAGGTATAAATGTCAAATACAGGAACCCATACTCACTTCCTTTAGGCAGGTCCCATATATATTTTTACCACTTTCTACAATAACATTTCAAGCTGTGAGTAAAGTAGTCAGTACATTAGCCTGTAGGGAACATTTAAAATTCAACCATAGCAGATGTCCTCAGCATAATGTTACAGCCACTGTTAATTGACATTCTGCATTTGTGAAGTCAGCTTAATCAATCCTGACAAGCACTGTAATACACCCAACAAGGTAAGTAATAAATACATCTATAATTCAATCACTTTGAATCATTAAAATCTTAATACCTCAACTTGGGGTCTCACATATACAATACCATTGCATACGTGTTTCATGAATGACTACAATTCATATTTGCATTATCATCTTAATTTGCTCACGTATAGTGAAGCTTTCTTAAATCAAGTCCAGCTCTAATTATTTTCATCTTAAAAATTAATTTATAGGAAGTGGGTTATTTTTGAACCTAAGGCTAAGGTAAAGCTCAGTCCTTGAATGTGTGTTGACAAATTTGCAGTGGACTGAAGCTGTAAGCACTTTCCCTCCCACTGCTAATGTATGATAAAGTCCTTTCCCTGTACTGCTGCCAACAGTGGATGTTATTTATTTTGTAATCCTTGATAATTAGAGTGGTATCTGATTTCATTAATGAGTAGTAAGGCTGAGCCCTTGTTTGTGAGTTTATAGTCATATGAGGCTCTTTGGTAAATTCTGTTTTTTTAATCTGCTCTTGAGGTTGCAGATATAAATATTATTTATAGCAGAGCTGTTCTGGCTACAAGGTCAGCTCTATGTTTATATGTTGATAGTGTATGTACGTATATATAAATATGTGTATAACGTATGCTAGTTGTATATATGTGTGCCATAGATTAGCATATGCATTATGTATATTAAAAAAATTGTCTGAACTGTCCTGTATATTAAATAAACACAGCAAAACCATGTACGCAGGATAAACATTTTTGATATTTTAAATTTAAATTTTGCTAGATAAGTTAATACAAAAATGGAGTTCATTTGCAAGTGAACTCTGGATTAGGAATTTATGTTTTGCATGATTATGTCCAGGATGGTAGATCTATTTGGTGAAATGGAGAGGCTGAGGTGATAGAGTCCAGTGCCAGAACTAGGGCACTGGGGCCGAAGTCATTGGACATTTATTATCCTGGCTCCTTCCTATGGTTCCTGTGTTCATGACCAGTAGTGAAGCGAACATTATTGGTGGAAATAGTTTATTCTTTTGGAACTTGTGCTTATTGTTATCAAGTGTTGCCTATAGGTATGGAACTAAGCAAACTTGGTTGGACGTTTTTAAGCCCCAAGTCAAAATAAATATTTTCTCCCCGTTGGTCCACTAGCCTTAGTGAATTCCAAAAGAAACAAAATATTATTACATGATAATTAGCAATGCTCACTTGGAGGAGGTGGGGAAAGTGCAAGGGACTTTGTAATAGCAAATGACTGTTCCTGGATGGTGTTTGGATGCTGACAAACAAAGATGTCTCTGGAGAGTCCTGAAAGATGCAGAACAAAACACATGGACACAGTGAAAAAGACGTTCAGATAGTAAGACTACCATGTGTAAAGTTGTTGCAGCAGAAGGAAGCAAAAGGATTTTGGTGGTCACATAAAAAACATTCATAATAAATTAAGGTACTTTTTCTTTTTATGAGATAAAATCACATAGTAATGTTGGAACTCAAGAATTTCAAATTTAGTGGGAAAATAACATCAATAGTAAACATGCTTTGGGACAAAGTCTTTTGCCAGTAATAAGAGCAAGTCATTGCAATGCTCACCCCAACCCACAGATCATCTTGCAGCACTGGCATATTGAACCCAAAGTTTGCAAGAATATGATACCTGGTCCATAAATTCACTCCACTTACTTCAATTAACTCTCTTGTTAGGGATTAGCTGATATGATGGCATCTATTTTATGTTACACATGTACACGCACAGACGTGTGTGCGGGTGCATGTGTGTATGTATTACAAAGAAGCAGCAAGACTGGTAGGCCATCAGTAAGGTGAACAGTGACATTAAGGGGAGGGGAGCAAAACAAATACATCGCCTGAACACAGATGTTTATATGAGGAAATTAATCTCTCACCAGCTTCCTCTACTTAAGCCCCTTACATTAAGCCTGGAGAGAGAGCCTTTCATTCCTACCTAATCTAATTTGTTGAGCTGTCCACCAAATGGATAATACACTTTCATCTTTAGTTCAGAATTTATGGGCAGAATTAGTCAGTTTACCCCTTCTTAACTCTTGGAACATCTGCATAATAGAATTTTAATTGACATCTGGCACAAAAGTGGCTGTTCTGAGGCATCACGTGTCCACAAGGTTATCAAGTGGTGTTGCTAAGCTTATGTAATGGCTAAACATCTTGATGTCTTACCCCTCCATAATGGATTATTGACTATTAATGGTAGCCGTGAGAATCACTGATAACAGGCCAATACTACAGCATATAACCTTTCATCTATACTCATGGAGACAAACCTATTTAAATTCTATAGATCATACACAAAAGAAGATATGAAATAGAAAGAAGAATTCTTCAGGGGAAGTGTTTGAGCTAGAGGAGAGGAAGTTGAGAAAGGGTATAAGGAAGTGAGAAGAACAAAAATTTATATACATCTATTCCACTGTCAGAGAACAAATATGTAATGAAAACAATGATAGTTTACGTTTAGGAAATCCTTGATCTCATTGTTAAGTTAAATACCTCACTGCTTGACCACAAAATTGATATTACATATAACAGATAACTTGTAATTTGTATAACTGTAAAGAGTTTGATTATGGACAATCGCCACCTCCTGAATGTGACTGGGAACCCAGTGGATTTTAGATTGAGTGGGGCTTTGTGAAGTGTACCTCTGATGACTACACAAGAGATAGAGGAAGGATGATTAACATTTGGGGGTCAGCCTTGTCTACAAACTGAGTGGCTGTCTCCTGCAACAACAAGTCTTTATCTTTTTCACTAGGATCAAGTTCTTTTTTTAAAGTTTAGCCAATCAGTAATGTTCTGGGTACAAAGAGTTTCAGCAAGTCATATTTGGTCTTAGTCTCTTTTTCCCAACCTAGTCTGCATGCATGATACAAAATAAAGATACCACAAATAAATTTCTTTCATGTTTCTCCAAATTTATAGACAATATTTATTAAGCGAAAATTGTTTTACCTTTTACTCAAACTTTTTAAGAATATTCTAATGCTGGTTTTACTTAATACATTTCCAATAAAGGAAATCGAGGTTAAATCATGAACCTATAATGGGGATTGGATTGGAGCTTGACTACCTCCAGTGTTCAGGGTTTTCCAGGTCAGGGTCCTTTTGTTTCATCTTCACTGAGTGCTTTCCTCCTCTCTAGAGGTCTCAGCCTGAAATCCATCCAAAGCAATCCAACATCACTGTGCATGGATAAGAAAGGGGGTGCTACCTCACAAATGCGTTCCATTTGAGAGTAGATAACTCAACCAGCCTTGTTTTCTTCAGTCATAGTAGGTGGGGTGTAACCTGGATTAACTCTTTTGCCACTGCTACCCATGTCTAGGGAGCTGCAAAGCAATCAGCTGAGGTCCCATTTGTAAGCACCCCTGAACTACTACTGATAAACTTCTGCTCATATAATCACTAGTATAAATGAAAATTTCCCCTTCACTTTTGACTTTACCCCAAAGGCCATTATTGCTGTGACTATCAGAGGTATTTTTATAATAAATAAGACAACTCCCACTTGTAAAGCTTGACTTACTCTTTCGATTCAACCCTGGCCATGGATCCAGGCACCTTTCATGTGGTCTTCCTTCTCAGAATTCTGTTCTTCCTCTCGCTGTCTCCTTCAGGCACTAAACTGTTTCTCACCTGCCTCTTCTTATACTTCCATGGAGAGAGTATTTAATCCAAAAATCAGGGTTATTAGCATTTCCATGTCTTTAGTAATTTACCATTTTTCATGTGTGTAAGGAAATCAGATTTCTTTCTTGTTTATAAAACAGCTAATACTTTACTGTGAAATCTACTCACCCCTCTGCTACCTGAATTCCTTCCTCCTGTTTCACTGCACCGTGATACTCTTTATCCAACCCATATAATCCTTTCTTTCCCTTTAACTTTCAAGTTCCTGTGGCAACACTTCCATTCTCTTTGGTTTTTTTCATCATGAATGAGGTGGATGTCTTTTTCTGTAACAGTAGACTGGAAAGTTTCATTTTGATAAATTAATATTTCATTTATTACTCATAGTATAGTTTCTTCCACTTTATATGAAACATGCATGCACGCATATACTGTCATGCATGCATACACACACACACACACACACATACACACACACACACACACACACACACAGAGAGACACATACAAACCACATAACGTCATTCCCCTTCACTTTTGACTTTACCCCGAAGGCCATTATTGCTGTGACTATCAGATATAATATAATGATATTATTTTCTTATAATAGATAAGAAAAGGGTTAACTCTTCAATAATTGACCATATACATTTAAACTTCTTAAGAGTGAGAAGCATTACCCTAGTGTTTCCAGCAGAAGGTCCCCAGTTTTGCACATATCTTGTTCTTAGGATCTTGGTAACTTCTTTCTAATAATCCTATGACCAAGTCTGAAATCCACCCTTAGCTGACTCTAATGTCTCTCTGTGGGCAGTCATCAATCAGTATGCCATACTACATGACAACAGTTGTTACATGATTGGTACAGGCTTGTCAGGTAGTCATGGTACCCAGTGGGAATAAAGATGCTTGTGCCTTAGCCAGAGATGATAGGAAAACACCCCTGTCACCATTAGGAGTGATCAATTCCTAGAATGGACTCTATGCAGAAGAAGCAGAGCTGAGATATAGCAGGAGAGAAACATCATCCCATGTGTATTATCTCTACCTAAAGCTGACCTTAGCTTTACACCTCCTTAGGCTTCATTTAAATAGGAAAATAAATAGAAATCTTTCTTATTAAATTTGTTTCAGTCTCATATTCTGTCATTTGCCACCAACTGAGTTTCATATATAAAGTAGGTATCTGTTAATTTTTTGAAGAGATCCTTAAGGAAGTAAACAAAGCTGCCATTGAGGGCTCTGGAAGAGCCCTTAACAAGGAGCCTTTGATAGTGGAGAGATGATGTGAATATTAATGCCACATCTCCAGGGGGGGCCGTTCTGACCTTCAGTATTAAAGCTAAACAAACAGACCTCCATCAATCCCTCACAAGTTTCTGTCAAACACCCTTAAAGCACAACACTGCGCAGCAATTGAAGTGAAGAATTTTTCCAGTGTGGTCTCTTTTCTAATATGCCTAGGACACCCTGGGCTAAAGACCAGGGATTTTTGTAAGGTAAAAGGTTTGGGCCATCTTTAACAGCACAGATGTGATGGCTTAAAACAGAAGTGCACTTATAACAACAAGAAAATGTTATCCTATTAATCGGAGTGTATAGTTACGTTAAAATTTGTAGTGCAACACTGTCTCAGCCTCAGGCTTCCTATCCGTAAAATGAAACCTATGAGTAAATGCATGTGAGATTTTACCAGATTTGATTACAACACACTCAATGTTTGAGCTCAACAATTCTCAGATTGTAATGCCTGTGACCCTCAGAATGAAATATCCTGAAACACAGAAGTACATGTACAGCCGGGAGAAAATTGGGACATGAATGTTCGTTCTCTCTCTCTCTCTCTCTCTCTCTCTCTCTCTCTCTCTCTCTCTCCCCCATCTCTCTCTTTTTCTCAAAGTGGATATGTTTATTTCAATTTTCAGTGTCTAGTCATTTTGTCCGTACGTATATCCATATACCATGGTGTGTAGTGCCCCCCAAGACCAAAAGTAGATACTTTGTACCCTGAACTGGAGTTTAAGAGTAGGTCATTAGTAGGTATTGGTTGTGGCTGGGCATCCCATGGTCAGTATTGCTGTACGTTTTGGCCTGTTATAGATCTCTTAGTAACCTTTCTTTGTTGCAGAAAAAAACTTCATTAATGAAAGGTAAGAACTAAGCCTATCTTTGCCTTCAAGCATAAATATTTAGAGTACAGTTATAATCATGATAGGGGCCCGTGGGCAGCACCCCAGGAGCGAACTTGAGGCTCGGGACCACAGCAGCTCTCTGCTCCCAGACCCGGTGAGAGAGAGACCCAACCGCCTGGTCAGGTGGGCACTCCTGAGGCTGCAGAGCGGAAGAGACCACCAACACTGCTCACCCCTGCCCACATCCCTGGCCCAAGAGGAAACTGTATAAGGCCTCTGGGCTCCCGTGGGGGAGGGCCCAGGAGCGGCAGGACCCCTGCCAGAGACACCGCCGGACCCTGAAGGAAACAGACCGGATAAACAGTTCTCTGCACCCAAATCCCGTGGGAGGGAGAGCTAAACCTTCAGAGAGGCAGACAGGCCTGGGAAACCAGAAGAGACTGCTCCCTGCACACACATCTCGGACGCCAGAGGAAAAAGCCAAAGACCATCTGGAACCCTGGTGCACTGAAGCTCCCGGAAGGGGCGGCACAGGTCTTCCTGGTTGCTGCCGCTGCAGAGAGCCCCTGGGCAGCACCCCACGAGCGAACTTTAGCCTCGGGATCACAGGTAAGACCAAATTTTCTGCTGCAAGAAAGCTGCCTGGTGAGCTTGGGACACAGGGAAGCAGAATTTCTCTAGAACCGGGCACGTTCTGTGTTTACCGGAAGTCCCACACCCGCGGATCCCGGCCCGCAGCAGCTCTCTGCTCCCAGACCCGGTGAGAGAGAGACCCAACCGCCTGGTCAGGTGGGCACTCCTGAGGCTGCAGAGCGGAAGAGACCACCAACACTGCTCACCCCTGCCCACATCCCTGGCCCAAGAGGAAACTGTATAAGGCCTCTGGGCTCCCGTGGGGGAGGGCCCAGGAGCGGCAGGACCCCTGCCAGAGACACCGCCGGACCCTGAAGGAAACAGACCGGATAAACAGTTCTCTGCACCCAAATCCCGTGGGAGGGAGAGCTAAACCTTCAGAGAGGCAGACAGGCCTGGGAAACCAGAAGAGACTGCTCCCTGCACACACATCTCGGACGCCAGAGGAAAAAGCCAAAGACCATCTGGAACCCTGGTGCACTGAAGCTCCCGGAAGGGGCGGCACAGGTCTTTCTGGTTGCTGCCGCTGCAGAGAGCCCCTGGACAGCACCCCACGAGCAAACCTGAGCCTCGGGACCACAGGTAAGACCAAATTTTCTGCTGCAAGAAAGCTGCCTGGTGAACTCAAGACACAGGCCCACAGGAACAGCTGAAGACCTGTAGAGAGGAAAAACTACACGCCCGAAAGCAGAACACTCTGTCCCCATAACTGACTGAAAGAGAGGAAAACAGGTCTACAGCACTCCTGACACACAGGCTTATAGGACAGTCTAGCCACTGTCAGAAATAGCAGAACAAAGTAACACTAGAGATAATCTGATGGCGAGAGGCAAGCGCAGGAACCCAAGCAACAGAAACCAAGACTACATGCCATCATCGGAGCCCAATTCTCCCACCAAAACAAACATGGAATATCCAAACACACCAGAAAAGCAAGATCTAGTTTCAAAATCATATTTGATCATGATGCTGGAGGACTTCAGGAAAGACCTGAACACACTTAGGGAAGCACAGGAAAACATTAATAAACAAGTAAAAGCCTACAGAGAGGAATCGCAAAAATCCCTGAAAGAATTCCAGGAAAACACAATCAAACAGTTGAAGGAATTAAAAATGGAAATAGAAGCAATCAAGAAAGAACACATGGAAACAACCCTGGATATAGAAAACCAAAAGAAGAGACAAGGAGCTGTAGATACAAGCTTCACCAACAGAATACAAGAGATGGAAGAGAGAATCTCAGGAGCAGAAGATTCCATAGAAATCATTGACTCAACTGTCAAAGATAATGTAAAGCGGAAAAAGCTACTGGTCCAAAACATACAGGAAATCCAGGACTCAATGAGAAGATCAAACCTAAGGATAATAGGTATAGAAGAGAGTGAAGACTCCCAGCTCAAAGGACCAGTAAATATCTTCAACAAAATCATAGAAGAAAACTTCCCTAACCTAAAAAAAGAGATACCCATAGACATACAGGAAGCCTACAGAACTCCAAATAGATTGGACCAGAAAAGAAACACCTCCCGTCACATAATTGTCAAAACACCAAACGCACAAAATAAAGAAAGAATATTAAAAGCAGTAAGGGAAAAAGGTCAAGTAACATATAAAGGGAGACCTATCAGAATCACACCAGACTTCTCGCCAGAAACTATGAAGGCCAGAAGATCCTGGACTGATGTTATACAGACCCTAAGAGAACACAAATGCCAGCCCAGATTACTGTATCCAGCAAAACTCTCAATTAACATTGATGGAGAAACCAAGATATTCCATGACAAAACCAAATTTACACAATATCTTTCTACAAATCCAGCACTACAAAGGATAATAAATGGTAAAGCCCAACATAAGGAGGCAAGCTATACCCTAGAAGAAGCAAGAAACTAATCGTCTTGGCAACAAAACAAAGAGAATGAAAGCACACAAACATAACCTCACATCAAATATGAATATAACGGGAAGCAATAATCACTATTCCTTAATATCTCTCAATATCAATGGCCTCAACTCCCCAATAAAAAGACATAGATTAACAAACTGGATACGCAACGAGGACCCTGCATTCTGCTGCCTACAGGAAACACACCTCAGAGACAAAGACAGACACTATCTCAGAGTGAAAGGCTGGAAAACAACTTTCCAAGCAAATGGTCAGAAGAAGCAAGCTGGAGTAGCCATTCTAATATCAAATAAAATCAATTTCCAACTAAAAGTCATCAAAAAAGATAAGGAAGGACACTTCATATTCATCAAAGGAAAAATCAACCAAGATGAACTCTCAATCCTAAATATCTATGCCCCAAATACAAGGGCACCTACATATGTAAAAGAAACCTTACTAAAGCTCAAAACACACATTGCACCTCATACAATAATAGTGGGAGATTTCAACACCCCACTCTCATCAATGGACAGATCATGGAAACAGAAATTAAACAGTGATGTAGACAGACTAAGAGAAGTCATGAGCCAAATGGACTTAACGGATATTTATAGAACATTCTATCCTAAAGCAAAAGGATATACCTTCTTCTCAGCTCCTCATGGTACTTTCTCCAAAATTGACCATATAATTGGTCAAAAAACGGGCCTCAACAGGTACAGAAAGATAGAAATAATCCCATGCGTGCTATCGGACCACCACGGCCTAAAACTGGTCTTCAATAACAATAAGGGAAGAATGCCCACATATACGTGGAAATTGAACAATGCTCTACTCAATGATAACCTGGTCAAGGAAGAAATAAAGAAAGAAATTAAAAACTTTTTAGAATTTAATGAAAATGAAGATACAACATACTCAAACTTATGGGACACAATGAAAGCTGTGCTAAGAGGAAAACTCATAGCGCTGAGTGCCTGCAGAAAGAAACAGGAAAGAGCATATGTCAGCAGCTTGACAGCACACCTAAAAGCTCTAGAACAAAAAGAAGCAAATACACCCAGGAGGAGTAGAAGGCAGGAAATAATCAAACTCAGAGCTGAAATCAACCAAGTAGAAACAAAAAGGACCATAGAAAGAATCAACAGAACCAAAAGTTGGTTCTTTGAGAAAATCAACAAGATAGATAAACCCTTAGCCAGACTAACGAGAGGACACAGAGAGTGTGTCCAAATTAACAAAATCAGAAATGAAAAGGGAGACATAACTACAGATTCGGAGGAAATTCAAAAAATCATCAGATCTTACTATAAAAACCTATATTCAACAAAATTTGAAAATCTTCAGGAAATGGACAATTTCCTAGACAGATACCAGGTATCGAAGTTAAATCAGGAACAGATAAACCAGTTAAACAACCCCATAACTCCTAAGGAAATAGAAGCAGTCATTAAAGGTCTCCCAACCAAAAAGAGCCCAGGTCCAGACGGGTTTAGTGCAGAATTCTATCAAACCTTCATAGAAGACCTCATACCAATATTATCCAAACTATTCCACAAAATTGAAACAGATGGAGCCCTACCGAATTCCTTCTATGAAGCCACAATTACTCTTATACCTAAACCACACAAAGACACAACAAAGAAAGAGAACTTCAGACCAATTTCCCTTATGAATATCGACGCAAAAATACTCAATAAAATCTGGCGAACCGAATTCAAGAGCACATAAAAACAATCATCCACCATGATCAAGTAGGCTTCATCCCAGGCATGGAGGGATGGTTAAGTATACGGAAAACCATCAACGTGATCCATTATATAAACAAACTGAAAGAACAGAACCACATGATCATTTCATTAGATGCTGAGAAAGCATTTGACAAAATTCAACACCCCTTCATGATAAAAGTCCTGGAAAGAATAGGAATTCAAGGCCCATACCTAAACATAGTAAAAGCCATATACAGCAAACCAGTTGCTAACATTAAACTAAATGGAGAGAAACTTGAAGCAATCCCACTAAAATCAGGGACTAGACAAGGCTGCCCACTCTCTCCCTACTTATTCAATATAGTTCTTGAAGTTCTAGCCAGAGCAATCAGACAACAAAAGGAGATCAAAGGGATACAGATCGGAAAAGAAGAGGTCAAAATATCACTATTTGCAGATGACATGATAGTATATTTAAGTGATCCCAAAAGTTCCACCAGAGAACTACTAAAGCTGATAAACAACTTCAGCAAAGTGGCTGGGTATAAAATTAACTCAAATAAATCAGTTGCCTTCCTCTATACAAAAGAGAAACAAGCCGAGAAAGATATTAGGGAAACGACACCCTTCATAATAGACCCAAATAATATAAAGTACCTCGGTGTGACTTTAACCAAGCAAGTAAAAGATCTGTACAATAAGAACTTCAAGACACTGAGGAAAGAAATTGAAGAAGACCTCAGAAGATGGAAAGATCTCCCATGCTCATGGATTGGCAGGATTAATATGGTAAAAATGGCCATTTTACCAAAAGCAATCTACAGATTCAATGCAATCCCCATCAAAATACCAATCCAATTCTTCAAAGAGTTAGACAGAACAATTTGCAAATTCATCTGGAATAACAAAAAACCCAGGATAGCTAAAGCTATCCTCAACAATAAAAGGACTTCAGGGGGAATCACTATCCCTGAACTCAAGCAGTATTACAGAGCAATAGTGATAAAAACTGCATGGTATTGGTACAGAGACAGACAGATAGACCAATGGAATAGAATTGAAGACCCAGAAATGAACCCACACACCTATGGTCACTTGATTTTTGACAAAGGTGCCAAAACCATCCAATGGAAAAAAGATAGCATTTTCAGCAAATGGTGCTGGTTCAACTGGAGGGCAACATGTAGAAGAATGCAGATCGATCCATCCTTATCACCCTGTACAAAGCTTAAGTCCAAGTGGATCAAGGACCTCCACATCAAACCAGACACACTCAAACTAATAGAAGAAAAACTAGGGAAGCATCTGGAACACATGGGCACTGGAAAAAATTTCCTGAACAAAACACCAATGGCTTATGCTCTAAGATCAAGAATCGACAAATGGGATCTCATAAAACTGCAAAGCTTCTGTAAGGCAAAGGACACTGTGGTTAGGACAAAACGGCAACCAACAGATTGGGAAAAGATCTTTACCAATCCTACAACAGATAGAGGCCTTATTTCCAAAATATACAAAGAACTCAAGAAGTTAGACCGCAGGGAAACAAATAACCCTATTAAAAAATGGGGTTCAGAGCTAAACAAAGAATTCACAGCTGAGGAATGCCGAATGGCTGAGAAACACCTAAAGAAATGTTCAACATCTTTAGTCATAAGGGAAATGCAAATCAAAACAACCCTGAGATTTCACCTCACACCAGTGCGATTGGCTAAGATCAAAAACTCAGGTGACAGCAGATGCTGGAGAGGATGTGGAGAAAGAGGAACACTCCTCCATTGTTGGTGGGATTGCAGACTGGTAAAACCATTCTGGAAATCAGTCTGGAGGTTCCTCAGAAAATTGGACATTGAACTGCCTGAGGATCCAGCTATACCTCTCTTGGGCATATACCCAAAAGTTGCCTCAACATATAAAAGAGACACGTGCTCCACTATGTTCATCGCAGCCTTATTTATAATAGCCAGAAAATGGAAAGAACCCAGATGCCCTTCAACAGAGGAATGGATACAGAAAATGTGGTACATCTACACAATGGAATATTACTCAGCTATCAAAAACAACGAGTTTATGAAATTCGTAGGCAAATGGTTGGAACTGGAAAATATCATCCTGAGTGAGCTAACCCAATCACAGAAAGACATACATGGTATGCACTCATTGATAAGTGGCTATTAGCCCAAATGCTTGAATTACCCTAGATCCCTAGAACAAACGAAACTCAAGACGGATGATCAAAATGTGAATGCTTCACTCCTTCTTTAAATGAGGAAAAAGAATACCCTTGGCAGGGAAGGGAGAGGCAAAGATTAAAACAGAGACTGAAGGAACACCCATTCAGAGCCTGCCCCACATGTGGCCCATACATATACAGCCATCCAATTAGACAAGATGGATGAAGCAAAGAAGTGCAGACGGACAGGAGCCGGATGTAGATCGCTCCTGAGAGACACAGCCAGAATACAGCAAATATAGAGGCGAATGCCAGCAGCAAACCACTGAACTGAGAATAGGTCCCCTATTGAAGGAATCAGAGAAAGAACTGGAAGAGCTTGAAGGGGCTCGAGACCCCAAAAGTACAACAATGCCAAGCAACCAGAGCTTCCAGGGACTAAGCCACTACCTAAAGACTATACATGGACTGACCCTGGACTCTGACCCGATAGGTAGCAATGAATATCCTAGTAAGAGCACCAGTGGAAGGGGAAGCCCTGGGTCCTGCTAAGACTGAACCCCCAGTGAACTAGTCTATGGGGGGAGGGCGGCAATGGGGGGAGGGTTGGGAGGGGAACACCCATAAGGAAGGGGAGGGGGGAGGGGGATGTTTGCCCGGAAACCGGGAAAGGGAATAACACTCGAAATGTATATAAGAAATACTCAAGTTAATAAAAAAAATAATCATAATAGGAAAATGGCAGCAATAAAACCCTCATGGTTCTATGATTTCTTCAGACGTGGGTAATATAGATTTTCTGGAATAGGCATGGATTTCTTTTCAAAACTGAATAGTTAAATTAGGTAATAACAATAGGCTGTATTGTATTTTGGGAGATCCTTGAACCCAAATTGAGCAAAAACGCAAAGGCAATTTCCTATGCCATTTAAATATTCTTTGGGGGAAGGTCTACTCTTGAGGGAATGGTTATTACTCAGTTTAGATGGATTTTGACACACCAAGTATGTTTATGAAGTCATGTGCTTCCACATAGCTTTTCCAAACATATTTAGTGACATTTATCTCTTATCCCTCCCTCTCCATCCGTACCCCTCCAATAATGTCCTCCATGGAAATTGATGACCTGTTTTCATTAGGTTGCTTTTGTCAGGTATTGAGGAACAGTAATAAAAGGAAGCAATTCACTCAGTGGGGCAGACTTCATTTAGGGTAAATTTAAATATATCCAAGGAGGGTTTTAATGCTGAGATCCTAAGAAATGTCTGTTCAGGATTAATGTGCTACCATGACTAACTTTGAAATATTTTAATTTTAATTTTAATTTTAATTGTTAATTCAATTCACAAAACTGTAGATTCTAGTAAGAAGCATTAATGCATATATATTCCTCCCCTTTGCTATTCCTATATTTCCATTTTTTTTGTGTTGGATTTTTTATTTGACACTCTTATATTCTTAGACAGAGCATTGTTACCATACATGACAATATTTAATTTCCACTTTATGTTTATATGCAACATTGAATTTCAAGTATTACTTGTATTTTATAATGTAAAATAATGATAATGACACATACTGATATGAATATTTTTTTCAGATATCCTCCCTACTGTATTTATGTCTCTCCTCACCCCCCAATCGAGTCCCTCTTTTTTTTTCCTAACTCATGAATCAGATACCTTGTAGCCTGCAATTCCTGTTACTTGCCAACAACGAATATCCCAATAAGAGTTCCTTTTTACTTTCCTTCTTTCTGCAATTTCTCTAGGCTATGTACTCATATCTGAATATTTGGAATTAGGACACTTAGATGAGATAGAACATCAAGTGTTTGTCTTTCTTGGTCTTAATTACTTCATTCACTATAGTCTTCCCTACATAAATCTATACAGCTGCAAAGTTCATGGTTTCATTTTTATGGCCAAATATTATTACATTATGCATATATGTACCATGTTATCCATTTGACACCTGAAGGATATTTAGGCTGTTTCATTTTCTGGTGATTGTGAAAAAAAAGCAGCAATAAGTTGGCTAAGGAAACACCTGTGGAGTAGGATGTTAAGTCGTATAGGTACATGCCAAGGAATGCTATAGTGGGTCATATGCTATGTTTACTTTTAGGTTTTGAGAATTACTTATACTGATTTACATGCTGGCTTCACCACTTTGCAGTTCCAACAATAGTGAATGAGAGTTTGCTTTCCCCGCAGTCCTTGCAACATTTTTCTTACCTGTTTTGTTGATATGACTAGGGTAAGATGAAATCTCAGGGTTGTTTTGATTTGCCTCTTCCTAAATGCTAAGGACTATAAACATTTTTTGAGATATTTATTAGCCCTTATTTTGTCTCCTTTTAAAAATTCTCTGTTCAGATCCCTGACTGATTTTTTTTTTTTTTTTTTTTTTTTTTTTTTTTTTTTTGGAGCTGGGGACTGAACCCAGGGCCTTGCGCTTCCTAGGTAAGCGCTCTACCACTGAGCTAAATCCCCAGCCCCCCTGACTGATTTTTAATGGGTCTTTTGGTTTACTTCTTTTTTTCTTTCTTTCTTTTTTTTTTCTTTTTTTTTTATTAACTTGAGTGTTTCTTATTTACATTTCGAGTGTTATTCCCTTTCCCGGTTTCCAGGCAAACACCCCCCTAATCCCACCCCCTCCCGTTCTTTATGGGTGTTCCCCTCCCCACCCTCCCCCCATTACTGCCCTCCCCCAAACAATCACGTTCACTGGGGGTTCAGTCTTAGCAGGACCAAGGGCTTCCCCTTACACTGGTGATCTTACTAGAATATTCATTGCTACCTATGAGGTCAGAGTCCAGGGTCAGTCCATGTATAGTCTTTAGGTAGTGGCTTAGTCCCTGGAAGCTCTGGTTGATTGGCATTGTTGTTCATAAGGGGTATCGAGCTCCTTCAAGCTCTTCAAGTTCTTTCTCTGATTCCTTCAACAGGGGTCCCGTTCTCAGTTCAGTGGTTTGCTGCTGGCATTCGCCCCTGTATTTGCAGTATTCTGGCTGTGTCTCTCAGGAGCGATATACATCCGGCTCCTGTCGGCCTGCACTTCTTTGCTGCATTCATCTTGTCTAATTGGATGGCTGTATATGTATGGGCCACATGTGGGGCAGGCTCTGAATGGTGTTCCTTCTGTGTCTGTTTTAATCTTTGCCTCTCTATTCCCTGCCAAGGGTATTCTTATTCCCCTTTTAAAGAAGGAGTGAAGCATTCACATTTTGATCATCTGTCTTGAGTTTCATTTGTTCTAGGCATCTAGGGTAATTCAAGCATTTGGGCTAATAGCCACTTATCAGTGAGTGCATACCATGTATGTCTTTCTGTGTTTGGGTTAGCTCACTCAGGATGATATTTTCCAGTTCCAACCATTTGCCTACGAATTTCATAAAGTCGTTGTTTTTGATAGCTGAGTAATATTCCATTGTGTAGATGTACCACATTTTCTGTATCCATTCCTCTGTTGAACAGCATCTGGGTTCTTTCCAGCTTCTGGCTATTATAAATAAGGCTGCAATGAACATAGTGGAGCACGTGTCCTTTTTATATGTTGGGCCATCTTTTGGGTATATGCCCAAGAGAGGTATAGCTGGATCCTCAGGCAGTTCAATGTCCAATTTTCTGAGGATCCTCCAGACTGATTTCCAGAATGGTTGTACCAGTCTGCAATCCCACCAACAATGGAGGAGTGTTCCTCTTTCGCCACATCCTCGCCAGCATCTGCTGTCACCTGAGGTTTTGATCTTAGCCATTCTCACTGGTGTGAGGTGAAATCTCAGGGTTGTTTTGATTTGCATTTCCCTTATGACTAAAGATGTTGAACATTTCTTTAGGTGTTTCTCCGCCATTCGGCATTCCTCAGGTGTGAATTCTTTGTTTAGCTCTGAACCCCATTTTTTAATAGGGTTATTTGTTTCCCTGTGGTCTAACTTCTTGAGTTCTTTGTATATTTTGGATATAAGGCCTCTATCTGTTGTAGGATTGGTAAAGATCTTTTCCCAATCTGTTGGTTGCCGTTTTGTCCTAACCACAGTGTCCTTTGCCTTACAAAAGCTTTGCAGTTTTATGAGATCCCATTTGTCGATTCTTGATCTTAGAGCATAAGCCATTGGTGTTTTGTTCAGGAAATTTTTTCCAGTGCCCATGTGTTCCAGATGCTTCCCTAGTTTTTCTTCTATTAGTTTGAGTGTGTCTGGATTGATGTGGAGGTCCTTGATCCACTTGGACTTAAGCTTTGTACAGGGTGATAAGGATGGATCGATCTGCATTCTTCTACATGTTGCCCTCCAGTTGAACCAGCACCATTTGCTGAAAATGCTATCTTTTTTCCATTGGATGGTTTTGGCACCTTTGTCAAAAATCAAGTGACCATAGGTGTGTGGGTTCATTTCTGGGTCTTCAATTCTATTCCATTGGTCTATCTGTCTGTCTCTGTACCAATACCATGCAGTTTTTATCACTGTTGCTCTGTAATACTGCTTGAGTTCAGGGATAGTGATTCCCCCTGAAGTCCTTTTATTGTTGAGGATAGCTTTAGCTATCCTGGGTTTTTTGTTATTCCAGATGAATTTGCAAATTGTTCTGTCTAACTCTTTGAAGAATTGGATTGGTATTTTGATGGGGATTGCATTGAATCTGTAGATTGCTTTTGGTAATATTATTAATCCTATATTAATCCTGCCAATCCATGAGCATGGGAGATCTTTCCATCTTCTGAGGTCTTCTTCAATTTCTTTCCTCAGTGTCTTGAAGTTCTTATTGTACAGATCTTTTACTTGCTTTGTTAAAGTCACTCCGAGGTACTTTATATTATTTGGGTCTATTATGAAGGGTGTCGTTTCCCTAATTTCTTTCTCGGCTTGTTTCTCTTTTGTATAGAGGAAGGCAACTGATTTATTTGAGTTAATTTTATACCCAGCCACTTTGCTGAAGTTGTTTATCAGCTTTAGTAGTTCTCTGGTGGAACTTTTGGGATCACTTAAATATACTATCATGTCATCTGCAAATAGTGATATTTTGACTTCTTCTTTTCCGATCTGTATCCCCTTGACCTCCTTTTGTTGTCTGATTGCTCTGGCTAGAACTTCAAGAACTATATTGAATAAGTAGGGAGAGAGTTGGCAGCCTTGTCTAGTCCCTGATTTTAGTGGGATTGCTTCAAGTTTCTCTCCATTTAGTTTAATGTTAGCAACTGGTTTGCTGTATATGGCTTTTACTATGTTTAGGTATGGGCCTTGAATTCCTATTCTTTCCAGGACTTTTATCATGAAGGGGTGTTGAATTTTGTCAAATGCTTTCTCAGCGTCTAATGAAATGATCATGTGGTTTTGTTCTTTCAGTTTTTTTATATAATGGATCACGTTGATGGTTTTCCGTATATTAAACCATCCCTGCATGCCTGGGATGAAGCCTACATGGTCATGGTGGATGATTGTTTTGATGTGCTCTTGGATTCGGTTTGCCAGAATTTTGTTGAGTATTTTTGCGTCGATATTCATAAGGGAAATTGGTCTGAAGTTCTCTTTCTTTGTTGTGTCTTTGTGTGGTTTAGGTATAAGAGTAATTGTGGCTTCGTAGAAGGTATTCGGTAGTGATCCATCTGTTTCAATTTTGTGGAATAGTTTGGATAATATTGGTATGAGGTCTTCTATGAAGGTTTGATAGAATTCTGCACTAAACCCGTCTGGACCTGGGCTCTTTTTGGTTGGGAGACCTTTAATGACTGCTTCTATTTCCTTAGGAGTTATGGGGTTGTTTAACTGGTTTATCTGTTCCTGATTTAACTTCGGTACCTGGTATCTGTCTAGGAAATTGTCCATTTCCTGAAGATTTTCAAGTTTGTTGAATATAGGTTTTTATAGTAAGATCTGATGATTTTTTGAATTTCCTCTGAATCTGTTGTTATGTCTCCCTTTTCATTTCTGATTTTGTTAATTTGGACGCACTCTCTGTGTCCTCTCGTTAGTCTGGCTAAGGGTTTATCTATCTTGTTGATTTTCTCAAAGAACCAACTTTTGGTTCTTTTGATTCTTTCTATGGTCCTTTTTGTTTCTACTTGGTTGATTTCAGCTCTGAGTTTGATTATTTCCTGCCTTCTACTCCTCCTGGGTGTATTTGCTTCTTTTTGTTCTAGAGCTTTTAGGTGTGGTGTCAAGCTGCTGACATATGCTCTTTCCTATTTCTTTCTGCAGGCACTCAGCGCTATGAGTTTTCCTCTTACCACAGCTTTCATTGTGTCCCATAAGTTTGGGTATGTTGTACCTTCATTTTCATTAAATTCTAAAAAGTTTTTAATTTCTTTATTTATTTCTTCCTTGACCAGGTTATCATTGAGTAGAGCATTGTTCAATTTCCAAGTATATGTGGACATTCTTCCTTGATTGTTATTGAAGACCAGTTTTAGGCCGTGGTGGTCCGATAGCACACATGGGATTATTTCTATCTTTCTGTACCTGTTGAGGCCCGTTTTATGACCAATTATATGGTCAATTTTGGAGAAAGTACCATGAGGAGCTGAGAAGAAGGTATATCCTTTTGCTTTAGGATAGAATGTTCTATAAATATCCGTTAAGTCCATTTGGCTCATGACTTCTCTTCGTCTGTCGACATCACTGTTTAATTTCTGTTTCCATGATCTGTCCATTGATGAGAGTGGGGTGTTGAAATCTCCCACTATTATTGTGTGAGGTGCAATGTGTGTTTTGAGCTTTAGTAAGGTTTCTTTTGCATATGTAGGTGCCCTTGTATTTGGGGCATTGATATTTAGGATTGAGACTTCATCTTGGTGGATTTTTCCTTTGATGAATATGAAGTGTCCTTCCTTATCTTTTTTGATGACTTTTAGTTGAAAATTGATTTTATTTGATATTAGAATGGCTACTCCAGCTTGCTTCTTCTGACCATTTGCTTGGAAAGTTGTTTTCCAGCCTTTCACTCTGAGGTAGTGTCTGTCTTTGTCTCTGAGGTGTGTTTCCTGTAGGCAGCAGAATGCAGGGTCCTCGTTGCATATCCAGTTTGTTAAATATTTCAATTTTTTAATCATATGACTGTATAGGTTTCATCCATCTTTCTGTACATATATACAAAAATACTATATTACATCAATATTCTATATATATATGCATGGATTTATACAAATATGCAATTTGTAACTAGATTACTATGTAAGGGAGAATTTGCATTTGTATTTGTATTCTCATTTCATTTAAAATACAATGATCTCTCTTTTATTCCTGTTCTATTTTACAGCTGAATACAACTTTATCGTGTACAAACACCATACTTTCTTTATCCATCCATCAGCTGCCAGGCATCAGAACTTGACTCTGTTAACTGCCTGTTAAGAATATTTTCAGAATACACCTGAGGGTATTCTCTCCATGATAACCTGATCTATTCCATTGGGTATATGTCCTGTTGTTCTATAAGATACATCATGTGAAAGTTTTATTTTATTTTACTTTATGGAATTTCTGTGATGATTTCTGTACTGGCTGCACTGGTAGACTAATTCATACCCTTCTCCCCATTTTTCTCAAACAGTTGACTGCTAAGATTCCCTTTGCTGCAAAGTTTACTGTGAGCATCCCAGGAAGCAGTTTTTCTGTTCCATGCCACTTTTTTTGTGAGACATCAGTTCTCAAGGTAACATTCAGAGAGTCTCTCATACCTGCTTTTTGATGGTGATTAACTGTCGAATGTGAAAAATCAAGGAAGTCTACTCTCTTCACTTTCAGCTGATAAAGAATCTCTCAGGGATCTAAAATACTTAAGGATGCCCAAATATTGCATTTCCATAGTTTTGGAATTGTCTTATGAAGTCTGAATGATTATGAAACATGTAGGGATAATTGATGTGTAGGGAGTGCTGTATTATATTTTAATTCAACACTTACAGATGATGGAAGGCTTCCCTAAACTCTATTTGAAGCCAAAGATGTAGATTTTATTTTTAAAGGTCAGCCACAAAAATATGAATATTTTAAAACCAAGTCTATGGTTTGGGAAGGAGGGGAGTAGACTATCTCTGTCCTCAGCAAAGTGTGAGAATAAGGCTAGTGCAGCTCCTGGTTCACACAACACAACACAACCCCAGCCACCCTTCAGTAAAACTCTTTCACAATGATGAGCCAAATAGGTGGCTATCTTTCCTAAATTATAAGAGATTTAAGAGATGATGAGGTAGCTGGGATGAGAGCAGCAATGTAACAGTCCCAAGTCTTGATATTTTTAAATGTGGGTGTTCCATATGTCAGAGTCTAGTGGTTTCCAACTTTGCTGCTGAACGTTTGCAGGAGAACGATGATTCTGTGTTTGCTTCATGAGGAGAGATGGTATACTTTCTTAAATTTTTCTTAACTCCTGAGCCTGTGATGAAGGGAGAGTCTGTTGGGCATTTTTTCCTCACTTTTTATTGGATATTTCATGTATTTACATTTCAAATGTTATCCTCTTTCCCTGTCTCCCATCCCTCTCTACTCTCCCCCTGCTTCTATGACAATGTTCACACTCCCACCTACCCACTCCCACCTCAACGCCCTAGCAGTCCCGTACACTGGGGAAACAAGCCTTCCCAGGAACAAGGGCTTCTCTTCCTTTTGTACTGACTGGTTGTTGGGCATTTTTTAGAGTCATATCTGGAAAAATCTAATTGATAGCCACAGCAGTCACTGAGTCACTAGACACCAAAGAATAAAGGAGGTGGATTACACCCTTCTTTCTCTGACAGGAATGGTTATTTAGCTGAAGTCTACTCTACATTCTCCTTTGGACTAAATGGCTTCTATGTTTCCTCCTAATGTGCAAGTGTCTAGGAGCTTCTGAGTTACTGGAATACAAATGAAATTTAGCTCAAAGTGTTTCCGGAAAAGTGGAGGAACAAAAGAAATATGCTTGAAATAAATCTTGGCCATGACTCTTCTGTGTTCAGCTCTCTGTGAGTCAGCTTAGAAAACAGCCACGGTTTTAGAAAGTGGTGGGATGATGGCAAGTAAAGCCACTGTAGAACAAGGTTTGATTCAGGTATCACTTCTTCTCTGCCCTGGGCCACATGGCCTCAGGAAAGAAACTGAACAGCACCTACTCCTTTTTTACATACAGAAGTGGAATACAATTTTAAGGTGAAAGCTTGTATTTGTTCAACTCACTTACTTGTTATTGACTCATTCATAGAGCACCACCTGATTACTGTGTACTGTTGGTTGATTACTAAAGCAAGCATCATTTTATCAGTTGAAAGAGCATACCTGTGAGAATGTCAAGATCGGACTGAGAGGTTACGAAACTTACTGTTGTTCTGTATCCGAAGCGTTTTCATTCCCATAGCTTTCATGGCAATGTTTTCTCATACCGATCCTTTGTTCTGATCTCAGCCTGCCCACTTGTATCCTTTATAACATAAATTCATTGTACTCAAAGTATTTCTAATTTATCTCTTCGTCTTCCACCTGATTTTTAGAGCTACATTTTTTTTAAAGAAGTCATTCTTTTTCTATCTTTCTTGGCTGTGACTGTTGACTGGACATTCTTGCGAAGCTAGGCATATGACCTATGTTATTTAGAGCATTCCATCTTTCTTGACCTTTCTATTTGGTCCAAGGGAAACATTTTACCAAAATATTGGTCTTCCTTTTTATTGATCACAGGCATTTTTAGAGAGGGTTTCTTTTATTTGTATATAGATCACCAAGTTTTAAGTTCAAATAGATTGTGACTTTCTACACATAAAGAGATAGGGCTCCTCCCCCAAATGAGATGTCAAAGATCCTAAAACTTGAACTACTGGACCAATAATAGACAATTAAAGACAGGCAGATCATAGATTTCTCAGTATTGTGAACTAAGATCTCCCTTATTTAAGTTCAGCTTCTTTTGTGTGGAAATCAAAGATCCTAGAATTATCTATCCTTCAAAGTCAACCTCAGTTTTCACTTCCTCAATGTATGTGTGTGTATGTATGTATGTATGTATGTATGTATGTATGTATACTTCTATGTGTATGCCCACACACAAACACACACATAGACATATATATCCATTCCTTCATCAGCTTGTACTTACTGCCTACCAGTAGGGAGTATTTTGTTTCTCTTAGGTTGATTGTTGTCTTGTTTCGCCTGCGTTTACAGCTAATTTTTGCGTATCTGTTTACCTGCTCAGCCCATCTTAGATCACCTATTTTAGAAGTGAGTTGCTTTATATATTACTCCTAATTTAGATATTTTAATGATTCACTGTTGCTAATCATTAAGATCTATAATATGTCAGCACTTCACCCGCGGATCCCGGCCCGCAGCAGCTCTCTGCTCCCAGACCCGGTGAGAGAGAGACCCAACCGCCTGGTCAGGTGGGCACTCCTGAGGCTGCAGAGCAGAAGAAACCACCAACACTGCTCACCCCTGCCCACATCCCTGGCCCAAGAGGAAACTGGATAAGGCCTCTGGGCTCCCGTGGGGGAGGGCCCAGGAGCAGCAGGACCCCTGCCTGAGACACCGCCGGAACCTGAAAGAAACAGACCGGATAAACAGTTCTCTGCACCCAAATCCCGTGGGAGGGAGAGCTAAACCTTCAGAGAGGCAGACAAGCCTGGGAAACCAGAAGAGACTGCTCCCTGCACACACATCTCGGACGCCAGAGGAAAAAGCCAAAGACCATCTGGAACCCTGGTGCACTGAAGCTCCCGGAAGGGGCGGCACAGGTCTTTCTGGTTGCTGCCCCTGCAGAGAGCCCTTGGGCAGCACCCCACGAGCGAACTTGAGCCTCAGGACCACAGGTAAGACCAAATTTTCTGCTGCAAGAAAGCTGCCTGGTGAACTCAAGACAAAGGCCCACAGGAACAGCTGAAGACCTGTAGAGAGGAAAAACTACATGCCCGAAAGCAGAACACTCTGTCCCCATAACTGACTGAAAGAGAGGAAAACAGGTCTACAGCACTCCTGACACACAGGCTTATAGGACAGTCTAGCCACTGTCAGAAATAGCAGAACAAAGTAACACTAGAGATAATCTGATGGCGAGATGCAAGCGCAGGAACACAAGCAACAGAAACCAAGACTACATGGCATCATCGAAGCCCATTTTTCCCACCAAAGCAAACACGGAATATCCAAACACACCAGAAAAGCAAGATCTAGTTTCAAAATCATATTTGATCATGATGCTGGAGGACTTCAAGAAAGACATGAACACACTTAGGGAAGCACAGGAAAACATTAATAAACAAGTAAAAGCCTACAGAGAGGAATCGCAAAAATCCCTGAAAGAATTCCAGGAAAACACAATCAAACAGTTGAAGGAATTAAAAATGGAAATAGAAGCAATCAAGAAAGAACACATGGAAACAACCCTGGATATAGAAAACCAAAAGAAGAGACAAGGAGCTGTAGATACAAGCTTCACCAACAGAATACAAGAGATGGAAGAGAGAATCTCAGGAGCAGAAGATTCCATAGAAATCATTGACTCAACTGTCAAAGATAATGTAAAGCGGAAAAAGCTACTGGTCCAAAACATACAGGAAATCCAGGACTCAATGAGAAGATCAAACCTAAGGATAATAGGTATAGAAGAGAGTGAAGACTCCCAGCTCAAAGGACCAGTAAATATCTTCAACAAAATCATAGAAGAAAACTTCCCTAACCTAAAAAAAGAGATACCCATAGACATACAAGAAGCCTACAGAACTCCAAATAGATTGGACCAGAAAAGAAACACCTCCTGTCACATGATTGTCAAAACACCAAACGCACAAAATAAAGAAAGAATATTAAAAGCAGTAAGGGAAAAAGGTCAAGTAACATATAAAGGGAGACCTATCAGAATCACACCAGACTTCTCGCCAAAAACTATGAAGGCCAGAAGATCCTGGACTGATGTTATACAGACCCTAAGAGAACACAAATGCCAGCCCAGGTTACTGTATCCAGCAAAACTCTCAATTAACATTGATGGAGAAACCAAGATATTCCATGACAAAACCAAATTTACACAATATCTTTCCACAAATCCAGCACTACAAAGGATAATAAATGGTAAAGCCCAACATAAGGAGGCAAGCTATACCCTAGAAGAAGCAAGAAACTAATCGTCTTGGCAACAAAACAAAGAGAATGAAAGCACACAAACATAACCTCACATCCAAATATGAATATAAAGGGAAACAATAATCACTATTCCTTAATATCTCTCAACATCAATGGCATCAACTCCCCAATAAAAAGACATAGATTAACAAACTGGATACGCAACGAGGACCCTGCATTCTGCTGCCTACAGGAAACACACCTCAGAGACAAAGACAGACACTATCTCAGAGTGAAAGGCTGGAAAACAACTTTCCAAGCAAATGGTCAGAAGAAGCAAGCTGGAGTAGCCATTCTAATATCAAATAAAATCAAATTTCAACTAAAAGTCATCAAAAAAGATAAGGAAGGACACTTCATATTCATCAAAGGAAAAATCCACCAAGATGAAGTCTCAATCCTAAATATCTATGCCCCAAATACAAGGGCACCTACATATGCAAAAGAAACCTTACTAAAGCTCAAAACACACATTGCACCTCACACAATAATAGTGGGAGATCTAAACACCCCACTCTCATCAATGGACAGATCATGGAAACAGAAATTAAACAGTGATGTTGACAGACTAAGAGAAGTCATGAGCCAAATGGACTTAACGGATATTTATAGAACATTCTATCCTAAAGCAAAAGGATATACCTTCTTCTCAGCTCCTCATGGTCCTTCTCCAAAATTGACCATATAATTGGTCAAAAAACGGGCCTCAACAGGTACAGAAAGATAGAAATAATCCCATGTGTGCTATCGGACCACCACGGCCTAAAACTGGTCTTCAATAACAATAAGGGAAGAATGCCCACATATACGTGGAAATTGAACAATGCTCTACTCAATGATAACCTGGTCAAGGAAGAAATAAAGAGAGAAATTAAAACCTTTTTAGAATTTAATGAAAATGAAGATACAACATACCCAAACTTATGGGACACAATGAAAGCTGTGCTAAGAGGAAAACTCATAGCGCTGAGTGCCTGCAGAAAGAAACAGGAAAGAGCATATGTCAGCAGCTTGACAGCACACCTAAAAGCTCTAGAACAAAAAGAAGCAAATACACCCAGGAGGAGTAGAAGGCAGGAAATAATCAAACTCAGAGCTGAAATCAACCAAGTAGAAACAAAAAGGACCATAGAAAGAATCAACAGAACCAAAAGTTGGTTCTTTGAGAAAATCAACAAGATAGATAAACCCTTAGCCAGACTAACAAGAGGACACAGAGAGTGCGTCCAAATTAACAAAATCAGAAATGAAAAGGGAGACATAACTACAGATTCAGAGGAAATTCAAAAAATCATCAGATCTTACTATAAAAACCTATATTCAACAAAATTTGAAAATCTTCAGGAAATGGACAATTTCCTAGACAGATACCAGGTATCGAAGTTAAATCAGGAACAGATAAACCAGTTAAACAACCCCATAACTCCTAAGGAAATAGAAGCAGTCATTAAAGGTCTCCCAACCAAAAAGAGACCAGGTCCAGACGGGTTTAGTGCAGAATTCTATCAAACCTTCATAGAAGACCTCATACCAATATTATCCAAACTATTCCACAAAATTGAAACAGATGGAGCCCTACCGAATACCTTCTACGAAGCCACAATTACTCTTATACCTAAACCACACAAAGACCCAACAAAGAAAGAGAACTTCAGACCAATTTCCCTTATGAATATCGACGCAAAAATACTCAATAAAATTCTGGCAAACCGAATTCAAGAGCACATCAAAACAATCATCCACCATGATCAAGTAGGCTTCATCCCAGGCATGCAGGGATGGTTTAATATACGGAAAACCATCAACGTGATCCATTATATAAACAAACTGAAAGAACAGAACCACATGATCGTTTCATTAGACGCTGAGAAAGCATTTGACAAAATTCAACACCCCTTCATGATAAAAGTCCTGGAAAGAATAGGAATTCAAGGCCCATACCTAAACATAGTAAAAGCCATATACAGCAAACCAGTTGCTAACATTAAACTAACTGGAGAGATACTTGAAGCAATCCCACTAAAATCAGGGACTAGACAAGGCTGCCCACTCTCTCCCTACTTATTCAATATAGTTCTTGAAGTTCTAGCCAGAGCAATCAGACAACAAAAGGAGATCAAGGTGATACAGATCGGAAAAGAAGAGGTCAAAATATCACTATTTGCAGATGACATGATAGTATATTTAAGTGATCCCAAAAGTTCCACCAGAGAACTACTAAAGCTGATAAACAACTTCAGCAAAGTGGCTGGGTATAAAATTAACTCAAATAAATCAGTTGCCTTCCTCTATACAAAAGAGAAACAAGCCGAGAAAGAAATTAGGGAAACGACACCCTTCATGATAGAACCAAATAATATAAAGTACCTCGGTGTGACTGTAACCAAGCAAGTAAAAGATCTGTACAATAAGAACTTCAAGACACTGAGGAAAGAAATTGAAGAAGACCTCAGAAGATGGAAAGATCTCCCATGCTCATGGATTGGCAGGATTAATATAGTAAAAATGGCCATTTTACCAAAAGCAATCTACAGATTCAATGCAATCCCCATCAAAATACCAATCCAATTCTTCAAAGAGTTAGGGAGAACAATTTGCAAATTCATCTGGAATAAAAAAAACCCCAGGATAGCTAAAGCTATCCTCAACAATAAAAGGACTTCAGGGGGAATCACTATCCCTGAACTCAAGCAGTATTACAGAGCAATAGTGATAAAAACTGCATGGTATTGGTACAGAGACAGACAGATAGACCAATGGAATAGAATTGAAGACCCAGAAATGAACCCACACACCTATGGTCACTTGATTTTTGACAAAGGTGCCAAAACCATCCAATGGAAAAAAGATAGCATTTTCAGCAAATGGTGCTGGTTCAACTGGAGGGCAACATGTAGAAGAATGCAGATCGATCCATCCTTATCACCCTGTACAAAGCTTAAGTCCAAGTGGATCAAGGACCTCCACATCAAACCAGACACACTCAAACTAATAGAAGAAAAACTAGGGAAGCATCTGGAACACATGGGCACTGGAAAAAATTTCCTGAACAAAACACCAATGGCTTATGCTCTAAGATCAAGAATCGACAAATGGGATCTCATAAAACTGCAAAGCTTCTGTAAGGCAAAGGACACTGTGGTTAGGACAAAATGGCAACCAACAGATTGGGAAAAGATCTTTACCAATCCTACAACAGATAGAGGCCTTATATCCAAAATATACAAAGAACTCAAGAAGTTAGACCGCAGGGAGACAAATAACCCTATTAAAAATGGGGTTCAGAGCTAAACAAAGAATTCACAGCTGAGGAATGCCGAATGGCTGAGAAACATGTAAAGAAATGTTCCACATCTTTAGTCATAAGGGAAATGCAAATCAAAACAACCCTGAGATTTCACCTCACACCAGTGAGAATGGCTAAGATTAAAAACTCAGGTGACAGCAGATGCTGGCGAGGATGCAGAGAAAGAGGAACACTCCTCCATTGTTGGTGAGATTGCAGACTAGTACAACGATTCTGGAAATCAGTCTGGAGGTTCCTCAGAAAATTGGACATTGAACTGCCTGAGGGTCCAGCTATACCTCTCTTGGGCATATACCCAAAAGATGCCCCAACTTATAAAAAAGACACGTGCTCCACTATGTTCATTGCAGCCTTATTTATAATAGCCAGAAGCTGGAAAGAACCCAGATGCCCTTCAACAGAGGAATGGATACAGAATATGTGGTACATCTACACAATGGAATATTACTCAGCTATCAAAAACAACGAGTTTATGAAATTCGTAGGCAAATGGTTGGAACTGGAAAATATCATCCTGAGTGAGCTAACCCAATCACAGAAATACATACATGGTATGCACTCATTGATAAGTGGCTATTAGCCCAAATGCTTGAATTACCCTAGATCCCTAGAACAAATGAAACTCAAGACGGATGATCAAAATGTGAATGCTTCACTCCTTCTTTAAATGAGGAAAAAGAATACCCTTGGCAGGGAAGGGAGAGGCAAAGATTAAAACAGTGACTGAAGGAACACCCATTCAGAGCCTGCCCCACATGTGGCCCATACATATACAGCCACCCAATTACACAAGATGGATGAAGCAATGAAGTGCAGACCGACAGGAGCCGGATGTAGATCTCTCCTGAGAGACACAGCCAGAATACAGCAAATACAGAGGCGAATGCCAGCAGCAAACCACTGAACTGAGAATAGGTCCCCTATTGAAGGAATCAGAGAAAGAACTGGAAGAGCTTGAAGGGGCTTGAGACCCCAAAAGTACAACAATGCCAAGCAACCAGAGCTTCCAGGGACTAAGCCACTACCTAAAGACTATACACGGACTGACCCTGGACTCTGACCCCATAGGTAGCAATGAATATCCTAGTAAGAGCACCAGTGGAAGGGGAAGCCCTGGGTCCTGCTAAGACTGAACCCCCAGTGAACTAGTCTATGGGGGGAGGGCGGCAATGGGGGGAGGGTTGGGAGGGGAACACCCATAAGGAAGGGGAGGGGGGAGGGGGATGTTTGCCCGGAAACCGGGAAAGGGAATAACACTCGAAATGTATATAAGAAATACTCAAGTTAATAATAAAAAAAAATAAAATAAAAAAAAAATAAAAAAGTATGTCAGCACTTGTGCTAATTGATGTAGAAGTGTTATCTTATTTAATTATTAGAATGTTAATCTTAGAAAGATTTTAATATTTTCTTTTGTGGAATAACTATATGGAACATGTTTTACAATGAAATACATGTTAAAACTGCTTTGTAATATCAACATACAATTGATACTTGCATGTACATTTTTAATGATGTGCTATTCACTATAGTCAGAGCATTGTACTACATTAGGTGTTTATTGTGAGATGACAGAATAAGTGAAATATAGAACTCATACACACAGCAATTTCTGCAATTGTAAAGAAAAATTAAACTACAGTTATTGCAAAATCATCATGGAACAAGTAATAAATAATTGAAATTAAGTAAAGTGGACATAGAAAGATCACCACATCATTTTTCTTATATGATGAATGTGGCTTTAGAATTTTGTGTGTGCATATACATATATATTATACATATTATATAATATATATTGATAAATAGGAAAAATCAGTTTAGGGAAAGTAGCCAGCCTACTCATTCCTAGAGTAAGTGAACAAAATGGTGGACTAGAAGCCAGATGTTTTACTTAACAGTTAACTTCTACTTATATGTGAGTACATGTTAATTTTATCCCTCTGGGTCTGGGTTGACTCACTCAGGGTGACTTTTTTTTTCAAGTTTCATCCATTTGCCTGGAAATTTTATAATGCCTCTGTTTTTACAGCTGTGTTATACTCCAAGTGTAAAATATACTGCATTTTCTTTATCCATTCTTCAGTTGATGAGTATCTAATTTGTTTCCATTTCTGGCTACTATAAATAAAGCTGCAATGAACACAGTTGAGAAAAATCCATGTAATCAAATGGATTGTCCTGTGAACATATGCCCAGGAATGGTATAGCTGGTTCTTGAGGTAGATTGATTTTCAATTTTCTGAGAAATTGCCATATTGACTTCTGAAGTGGCTGTACAAAGTCCATAGACCCAGAAAGGCTAAGTAACAAGGAGTTCTTAAGGGAGAGGGGACAAGACTCTCTCCATGGGACGGAGATACAATAGATTTCTCAGGTGGACTTGGGATTGGTGGGGTTTGGAAGAGTAGAGATCAGGTTTGGGGAAGGAAGAGAAAAATACTGGAAGAAATGACTGGAATTGGGGAGAGCATTTGGGGGCAAGGTGGAAAATTAGTGCAATAGAAGCTTCATGGAATCTACTAGAGTAACTAACCCTAGTAAAGTCTCTGAGTAATGGGGGACATATAGCCTGAACAGGACATCTTCTATAGCCAGGCAAAGCCCCAGATAGAGAAATTATCTAGGTCACCAACCTAGTCACAAAACTAAAAACATATAGTTTTTCCTGCCTGAAAATTGTTCTAGGCCTGGGGTCTCACAAAATCATCATCAAAGAGACCAGAAAGACTTCATATAGTAACTGATGAGAAAAGTTGCAGAGTACCAGAGCCAAACGTTAGACAGAGATCTGAGAGTCCTGTGAAGGAGGGGGAGGAAGGATCGAAGGAACCAGAAGGTTCAGGGTTACACCCTGAGAACATGGCCCACAGAATCATCTGGCCAGGAAACATGGGGGCTGTAGATATTATAGAGGCTCTAAAGGTCTTACCTAGGTCTTATGCATATATATATATATATATATATATATATATATATATATATATATATATATATATATATATATATATATATATATTTACACCCAACCATTGGGTGTAAGTATCTGTATTTGTCTTAGTCAGCTGCTGTTTGGGCCTCTCATAGGACACCATGCTAGATTCCTGTCTATAAGCACACCATAGCATCAGTAATAGTGTCAAGCTTTGGTGCTTCCTATAAGATGGATCCCAAATTGGTCTAGTCACTACCTTTCCCTCGGTCTCTTCTACATTTTTGGCCCTGCATTTCTTTTAGTCACTAATAATTCTGGGACAGAAATTTTGACTGTTTTGTGGTAACCCCATCACATATATGTCTACTGGAGGTAGACACTTGGAGTTCCCTCTCCTCACTGTTGGGCATTTCATCTAAGGTCACTCTCATTGAGTTCCAAGGGTCTTTCACTCTCAGATCTATGATGCCTTCTTTCTAGAGGGCCACCCTTCCTCCCACTTCCCAAGGCTCCACATTTCCATTCATTCTATTGGCCCTCTGGGCTTTTTTCATGTTCTCCCCACCATACCTGATCCTGTTCCCCTTTTACCCTCCCCCTCTGCACTCCTACCACGGTCCATACCTCATTCTGGTTCCCTTGATTATTTTCTTCCCTCTTCTAAGTGGGATTGAATCATCCTCACTTGGGTCTTTCTGCTTGTTAAACAAAACTCAAGTCCAAGTAGATCAAGGACCTCTACATAAAAGGAGACACACTGAATCTAAGAAAAGAGAAAGTGGGGATGAACCTTGAACTCATTGGTACAGGGGAAATTTTCCTGAACAGAACTCCAGTGGCTCAGTCTCTAAGATCAACATTTGATAAATGGCACCTCATGAAACTGAAAAAACTTCTGTAAGTCAAAATACATAGTCAACAGGACAAATCACAGCCTACAGATTGGAAAACAATCCCAAAGTCTGCTAGAGGGCTAGTATCCAAAACATATAAAGAACTCAAGAATATTAAAAGCAGTAAAGGAAAAAGGTCAAATAACATATTAAGGCAGACCTATCAGAATTACACCAGACTTCTCAATAAAGACTATGAAAGTCAGAAGATCCTGAGCCTATGATATACAGACCCTTAGAGAACATAAATGCCAGCCCAGGCTATTATATACAGCAAACCAAGATGGAGAAACCAAGATATTCCATGACAAAACCCAATTTACACAATATCTTTCTACAAATCCAGTCCTACAAAGGATAATAGATGGAAAACTCCAACACAAGGAGGGAAATTACACCCTAGAAAAAGCAAGAAAGCAATCTCCTTGCAATGAAACCTAAGGAAGAGAGACACACAAACATAATTCTACCTCTAACAATGAAGATAACAGGAAGCAACAATCACTATTTCTTAATATCCCTCAACATCAATGTACTCAATTCCCCAACAAAAAGACATAGACTAACACACCTCAGAGACAAAAACAGACACTAACTCAGAGTAAAAGGCTAGAAAACATCTTTCTAAGCAAATGGCCCAAAGAAACAAGCTGGAGTAGCCATTCTAATATTGAACACAATCGAATTTCAACAAAAGTTATCAAAAAAGATAAGGAAGGACACTTCATATTCACCAAAGGAAAAATCCACCAAGATCAACTCTTGATCCTAAATAACTATTCTCCAAATGCAAGGGCAACTACATTCATAAAAGAAACCTTACTAATCGTCTTGGCTACAAAACAAAGAGAAGAAAAGCACACAAACATAACCTCATATCCAAATATGAATATAACAGGAAGCAATAATCACTATTCCTTAATATCTCTCAACATCAATGGCCTCAACTCCCCAATAAAAAGACATAGATTAACAAACTGGATACGAAACGAGGACCCTGCATTCTGCTGCCTACATGAAACACACCTCAGAGACAAAGACAGACACTATCTCAGAGTGAAAGGCTGGAAAACAACTTTCCAAGCAAATGGCCGGAAGAAACAAGCTGGAATAGCCATTCTAATATCAAATAAAATCAATTTCCAACTAAAAGTCATCAAAAAAGATAAGGAAGGACACTTCATATACATCAAAGGAAAAATCCACCAAGATGAACTCTCAATCCTAAATATCTATGCCCCAAATACAAGGGCACCTACATACGTAAAAGAAACCTAACTAAAGCTAAAAACACACATTGTACCTCACACAATAATAGTAGGAGATTTCAACACCCCACTCTCATCAATGGACAGATCATAGAAACAGAAATTAAACAAAGACATAGACAGACTAAGAGAAGTCATGAGCCAAATGGACCTAACAGATATTTATAGAACATTCTATCCTAAAGCAAAAGGATATACCTTCTTCTCAGCTCCTCATGGTACTTTCTCCAAAATTGACCATATAATTGATCGAAAAATGGGCCTCAACAATACAGAAAGATAGAAATAATCCCATTCATGCCATCAGACCATCACGGCCTAAAACTGGTCTTCAATAATAATAAGGGAAGAATGCCCACATATACGTGGAAATTGAACAATGCTCTACTCAATGATAACCTGGTCAAGGAAGAAATAAGGAAAGAAATTAAAGACTTTTTAGAATTTAATGAAAATGAAGGTACAACATACCCAAACTTATGGGACACAATGAAAGCTGTGCTAAGAGGAAAACTCATAGCACTGAGTGCCTACAGAAAAAAACAGGAAAGATCATATGTCAGCAGCTTGATAGCACACCTAAAAGCTCTAGAACAAAAAGAAGCAAATTCACCCAGGAGGAGTAGAAGGCAGGAAATAATCAAACTCAGAGCTGAAATCAACCAAGTAGAAACAAAAAGGACCATAGAAAGAATCAACAGAACCAAAAGTTGGTTCTTTGAGAAAATCAACAAGATAGATAAACCCTTAGACAGACTAACGAGAGGACACAGAGAGTGTGTCCAAATTAACAAAATCAGAAATGAAAAGGGAGACATAACTACAGATTCAGAGGAAATTCAAAAAATCATCAGATCTTACTATAAAAGCCTATATTCAACAAAACTTGAAAATCTGCAGGAAATGGACAATTTCCTAGAAAGATACCAGGTATCGAAGTTAAATCAGGAACAGATAAACCAGATAAACAACCCCATAACTCCTAAGGAAATAGAAGCAGTCATTAAAGGTCTCCCAACCAAAAAGAGCCCAGGTCCAGACGGGTTTGGTGGCGAATTTTATCAGACCTTCATAGAAGACCTCATACCAATATTATCCAAACTATTCCACAAAATTGAAACAGATGGAGCACTACTGAATTCCTTCTATGAAGCCACAATTACTCTTATACCTAAACCACACAAAGACCCAATAAAAAAAGAGAACTTCAGACCAATTTCCCTTATGAATATCAACACAAAAATACTCAATAAAATTCTGGCAAACCCGAATCCAAGAGCACATCAAAACAATCATCCACCATGATCAAGTAGGCTTCATCCCAGGCATGCAGGGATGGTTTAATATACGGAAAACCATCAACGTGATCCATTATATAAACAAACTGAAAGAACAAAACCACATGATCATTTCATTAGATGCTGAGAAAGCATTTGACAAAATTCAACACCCCTTCATGATAAAAGTCCTGGAAAGAAATGGAATTCAAGGCCCATACCTAAACATAGTAAAAGTCATATACAGCAAACCAGTTGCTAACATTAAACTAAATGGAGAGAAACTTGAAGCAATCCCACTAAAATCAGGGACTAGACAAGGCTGCCTACTCTCCCCTTACTTATTCAATATAGTTCTTGAAGTTCTAGCCAGAGCAATCAGACAACAAAAGGAGGTCAAGGGGATGCAGATCAGAAAAGAAGAAGTCAAAATATCACTATCTGCAGATGATATGATAGTATATTTAAGTGATCCCAAGAGTTCCACCGGAGAACTACTAAAGCTCATAAACAATTTCAGCAAAGTGGCTGGGTATAAAATTAACTCAAATAAATCAGTAGCCTTCCTCTACACAAAAGAGATACAAGCCGAGAAATAAATTAGGGAAACGACACCCTTCATAATAGACCCAAGTAATATAAAGTACCTCGGTGTGACTTTAACCAAGCAAGTAAAAGATTTGTACAATAAGAACTTCAAGACTCTGAGGAAAGAAATTGAAGAAGACCTCAGAAGATGGAAAGATCTCCAATGCTCATGGATTGGCAGGATTAATATAGTAAAAAAGGCCGTTTTACCAAAAGCGATCTATAGATTCAATGCAATCCCCATCAAAATACCAATCCAATTCTTCAAAGAGCTAGACAGAACAATTCATCTGGAATAACAAAAAACCCAGGATAGCTAAAACTATCCTCAACAATAAAAGGACTTCAGGGGGAATCACTATCCCTGAACTCAAGCAGTATTACAGAGCAATAGTGATAAAAACTGCGTGGTATTGGTACAGAGACAGCAGATAGACCAATGGAACAGAATTGAAGACCCAGAAATGAACCCACACACCTATGGTCACTTGATTTTTGACAAAGGTGCCAAAACCATCAAATGGAAAAAAGACAGCATTTTCAGCAAATTGTGCTGGTTCAACTGGAGGTCAACATGTAGAAGAATGCAGATCGATCCATGCTTATCACCGTGTACAAAGCTTAGGTCCAAGTGGATCAAGGACCTCCACATCAAACCAGATACACTCAAACTAATAGAAGAAAAACTAGGGAAGCGTCTGGAACACATGGGCACTGGAAAAAATTTCCTGAACAAAACACCAATGGCTTATGCTCTAAGATCAAGAATCGACAAATGGGATCTCATAAAACTGCAAAGCTTCTGTAAGGCAAAGGACACTGTGGTTAGGACAAAATGGCAACCAACAGATTGGGAAAAGATCTTTACCAATCCTACAACAGATAGAGGCCTTATATCCAAAATATACAAAGAACTCAAGAAGTTAGACCGCAGGGAGACAAATAACCCTATTAAAAATGGGGTTCAGAGCTAAACAAAGAATTCACAGCTGAGGAATGCCGTATGGCTGAGAAACATGTAAAGAAATGTTCAACATCTTTAGTCATAAGGGAAATGCAAATCAAAACAACCCTGAGATTTCACCTCACACCAGTGAGAATGGCTAAGATTAAAAACTCAGGTGACAGCAGATGCTGGCGAGGATGCAGAGAAAGAGGAACACTCCTCCATTGTTGGTGGGATTGCAGACTAGTACAACGATTCTGGAAATCAGTCTGGAGGTTCCTCAGAAAATTGGACATTGAACTGCCTGAGGGTCCAGCTATACCTCTCTTGGGCATATACCCACAAGATGCCCCAACTTATAAAAAAGACACGTGCTCCACTATGTTCATCGCAGCCTTATTTATAATAGCCAGAAGCTGGAAAGAACCCAGATGCCCTTCAACAGAGGAATGGATACAGAATATGTGGTACATCTACACAATGCAATATTACTCAGCTATCAAAAACAATGACTTTATGAAATTCGTAGGCAAATGGTTGGAACTGGAAAGTATCACCCTAAGTGAGGTAACCCAATCACAGAAAAACACACATGGTATGCACTCATTGATAAGTGGCTATTAGCCCAAATGCTTGAATTACCCTAGATGCCTAGAACAAATGAAACTCAAGATGGATGATCAAAATGTGAATGCTTCACTCCTTCTTTAAAAGGGGAATAAGAATACCCTTGGCAGGGAATAGAGAGGCAATGATTAAAACAGACACAGAAGGAACACCAATTCAGAGCGTGCCCCACATGTGGGGCAGAAGTGCAGGCTGACAGGAGCCGGATGTAGATCGCTCCTGAGAGACACAGCCATAATACAGCAAATACAGAGGCAAATGCCAGCAGCAAACCACTGAACTGAGAATAGGACCCCCGTTGAAGGAATCAGCGAAAGAACTGGCAGAGCTTGAAGGGGCTCGAGACCCCATATGAACAACAATGCCAAGCAACCAGAGCTTTCAGTGAGTAAGCCACTACCTTAGGACTATACATGGACTGACCCTGGACTCTGACCTCATAGGTAGCAATGAATATTCTAGTAAGATCACCAGTGGAAGGGGAAGCCCTGGGTCCTGCTAACACTGAACCCCCAGTTAACTATGTTGTTGGGGGGAGGGCGGCAATGGGGGGAGGATGGGTAGGGGAACAGCCATACAGAAGGGGAGGGGAGGGATTAGGGGGATGTTTGCCCGGAAACCGGGAAAGGGAATAACACTCGAAATGTATATAAGAAATACTCAAGTTAATAAAAGAGAGAGAGAGAGAGAGAGAGAGAGAGAGAGAGAGAGAGAGAGAGAGAGAGAGAGAGAAAGAGAGAGAGAGAGAAAGGAGAACAGACCTCTTTAAGCAGGCACTTGGGAGATTTTGCAAATGTTAGATTTTATTTTCATTTTCATTTTATGAAGCTAGTTCACTTAAAGTGTAAGAAACTACAGACAGATTTTCTGTATAGGAAAAACACAACTGACTATTTAGGGGAATAGAATATCATTGTATATAATGGCAGAATAAAAACAGGCGATTACAGTATCACACCTGTAATTAGTAATGAGGCTCCTTCCATCTATTATTGTGGAAAACTTTCCTTAAATGACAATTTAAATGATATTTTATTTCGTATGCCTCCCCACAATTTGTTTATTCTCAAAATCCTAGAAATACATTTGTAAGGAAATAGTCATAAAAGGCAGTTATTATTTTTCGTAAATAATCTTAACCCAGAAAGCTTGTTACAAGATATTTCTGAGAAAAGCCACAATAACCCCTCACTAAGTACTTATACTAAATCATTAACAATAATAATGATGATGATAATAATAATAATAACAACAACAACAAAAATGTTTCTAAAACTTCCACAATAACTGAGGACATAGCAGAAAGCCTAACATCGGATAAAATGGAAAGGTTGAAGCTCTAAGCAGAGGTTTTACATATGAGGTGTCAAGCACAGAATATAGGAGATTCTCAAAGATGGCCACCAACAAATTTCTTCTACTCGTTTTCAGTAGATTCTTGTTTTCCACTGTTGAACCCAAGCTTTGCTCACCTCTTTGTCTGACCAACAGAATGTGGACCAAGATGTCAACTGTAATCTTAAGGGAAACAGTAGATTCTGCTTTCAGCCTCGTGAATCTTGAACCATTGCCAACAATTAACCCTCCAATAAAGGGAAGAAGGAGAGAGAAAGAGAAAGAGAGAGAGAGAGAGAGAGAGAGAGAGAGAGAGAGAGAGAGAGAGAGAGGCTGGAGTTTTTTCAATGGCAGAGGCCTCCTGTGGTCACTCTGCCCAGAAAAGACCACCCAACCAAATCACAGGGTAAAAACAGTACCCTCTCCAAGCCTACTCAACTAGCAGATCTTTGATCCAAAAGCTGAAGGAATGAATGATGCCTAAAACAGAGACAAAAATGTAAATGAGTAGCAATGAGATCAGGGAATATTTCCAGTGTGCATGCAATGAAGGGTAGTAGACAATAAGACCCCTGCTTGGGCTATTGGCATGGATGAAAGACATGAGTAGTGTTAGCTTTGGGAAAGTTTACCATCCAATTGCAGGGGCACATATGTGAAACAACCATTTTCATAGCATAGGACAGGAGCTGTGCTAGAGGTATACACATGGTGTGACACATGGTTTCATAGTAGAGTATGGATTCACCAAGAAATTGCAACTACCTGCTCTCCCAGAGAAAGTACGCAGGTTTACACAAAGAAAACCAAAATGTTAAGAGGCCATTTAAGCCCTGTTCAGAAAGCCAAGTAGAAAATTCCCAAGCCAGAAGGTAGGCTAATGAGGCAGGAAAGATGACATTCATGTGTACAGAAAATGTGTCCCCTCAAGACAGTCCTAACTTCATGTACAAGAGATCGTATCACCTGTTAAGCCATAATAAGACAGATAAAAAAAAATCTCCTTTGTGGTAAAAAATAGTTTGTTCTTTGCCTAAACTCTCACTCTGCCTCCAATTCTGTGTTACAGAGTGACAGAGAAAATGAGATGCATGTGGCAGATAAGACATTTTAAAAACAAAAATGTGAACACTTTAGCGTCCTTATTTCCTTTCTTGCTATAGAACAATGCAAAATAAAAATGTATCTATTTATCACTGTTCAAAAAAAAAAAAGAAACCTTACTGAAACTCAAAGCACACATTGCACCTCACACAATAATAGGAGATTTCAAAACCCCAATCTCATCATTGAACACATCATGGAAACAGAAACTAAACAGAGACATAGAGAAACTAACAGAAGTTATAAACCAAATAGATTTAACAGATATTTGTAGAACATTTCATCCTAAAACAAAAGATTATACAGTCTTCTCCAGCACCTCATGATACCTTCTCCAAAATTGACAACTTAATCAGTCACAAAACAGGCCTCAACAGATACAAAAAGGTAAAAATAATCCCACGCATCCTATCAGATCATCACAGAATAAGGCTGGTCTTCAATAACAACAACAACAACAAAACAAACAAACAAACAAACAAAAAACAGAAAGCCCACATATGTAAGGAAGTTGAACAATGCTCTACTCAATAATAACTTGGTCAAGGAAGAAATAAAGAACTTAAAGACTTTTTAGAATTTAATGAAAAAGAAACTGGAGAGAGCATAGATTAGCAGCTTGACAGCACATCGAAAAGCTCTAGAACAAAAAGAAGCAAATACAACCAAGAGGAGTAGAAGGGAGGAAATAATCAATCTTAGGACTTAAATCAAAGATACAAAAATAGATACAAAAAGGATTACAGAAAGAATCAACATAACCAGGAGCTGGTTCTTCGAGAAAATCAACAAGATAGATCAACTCTTAGTCAGACTAACCAAAGTGCACAGAGAGTGTGTCCAAATTAACAAAATCAGAGATGAAAAGGGAGACATAACAACAGAGTCTGAGGAAATTCAAAAAATCATTAAATCCTATTACAAAAGCCTATATTCAACCAAACTGGAAAATCTGGAGGAAAATAAACCATATAAACAATCCCATAACTCCTAAAGAAATAGAAGCACTTACTGAAAGTCTCCAAACAAAAAGAGCCCAGGACCAGATGGGTTTAGTACAGTATTCTATCAGCCCTTCACAGAAGATCTCATATAAATACTGTCCAAACTATCCAACAAAATAGAAACAGAGGAGCACTACTCAATTCCTTTTTTGAGGCCACAATTACACTTATACCTAAACTACACAAAGCTCCAACAAATAAAGAGGATTTCAGACCAAATTTCCTTATGAATATCGATGCAAAAATACAAAATAAAATTCTTGCAAACCAAATCCAAGAACACATCAAAACGATCATCCATCTTGAACAAGTAGGCTTCATCCCAGGGATGCAGAGAAGGTTCAATATACAGAAATCCATCAACGTAATACATTATGTTAACAAAATCAAAGAAAAAAAGATGACCATTTCATTAGATGCTCAGAAAGCATTTGATAAAATTCAACACTCCTCCATGATAAAAGTTCTGGAAAATTTAGGAATTCGAGGCCCATACCTAAATATAGTAAAAGCAATATACAGCAAACCAGTAGCCAACATTAAACTAAATGGAGAGAAATTTGAAGCAATCTCACTAAAATCAGGGACTAGACAAGGCTGCCCACTTTCTCCCTACTTATTCAGAATAGTACTCCAAGTCTTAGCCAGAGCAATCAGAAAACAAAAGGAGGTCAAAGGGATATAGATTGGAAACAAAGAAGTCAAAATATTACTATTTGCAGACGATATGATAGTATACTTAAGTGACTCCAAAAGTTCCACCAGAAAACTCCTAAACCTGATAAACAACTTCAGCAAAGCGATTAAGTAAAAATTAACTCAAACAAGTCTGTAGCCTTCCCTTACTCAAAGGATAAACAGGTTGAGAAAGAAATTAGGGATATGACACCTTTCACAATAGTCACAAATAACATAAAATACCTTGCTGTGACTCTCATCAAGCAAGTGAATGATCTGTATGACAAGAACTTCAAGTCTCCACTGAAAGAAATTGTAGATCTCAGAAGATGGAAAGACCTCGTATGCTTATAGATTTGCAGGATTAATATAGTAAAAATGATCATTTTGCCAAAATCAATCTACAGATTCAATGCAAACCCCATCAAAATTATAACTTAAATCTTTATAGAGATAGAAAGAGCAATTTGCAAAATCATTTCAAATAACAAAAAACCCAGGTTAGCAAAAGATATCCTCAAGAATAAAAAAAAAATTCTGAGGGAATCACCATCCCTGACCTCAAGCAGTATTACAGAGCAATAGTGATAAAAATACTGTATGGTATTTGTACAGGGACAGGCAGGGAGATAAATGGAATAGACTTGAAGACCCAGAAATGAACCCACATATATCACTTGATCTTTGACAGAGAAGCTAAAACCATCCAGTGGAAAAAATATAGCACTTTCAACAAATGGTCCTGGTTCCACAGGAGGTCAGCATGTAGAAGAATGCAGATCGATCCATGCTTATCACTCTGTACAAGGCTTAAGTCCAAGTGGATCATGGACCTCCACATCAAACCAGATACACACAAACTAATAGAAGAAAATGTGGGGAAGAGCCTTGAACACATGGGCACAGGGGAAATTTTTCTGAACAAAACACCAATTGTGTATGCTCTAAGATCAAAAATCGACAAATGGCACCTCAGAAATCTGCAAAGCTTCTGTAAGGCAAAGGACACTGTCATTAGGAAAAATGGCCACCAACAGATTAGGAAAATATATTTACAAATCCTATATCTTATAGATGGCTAATATCCAAAATATACAAAGAACTCAAGAAAAGAATACTTAAAGAACTCAGAGAGCCAAATAACCCTATTAAAATGGGGTGCAGAGCTAAACAAAGAATTCTCAGCTGAGGAACATTGAATGGCTGAGAAGCACCTAAAGAAATGTTCAGCTTCCTTAGTCATCAGGGAAATGCAAATTAAAACAATCCTGAGATTCTACCTCAAACCAGTCAGAATGCCTAAGATCAAAAACTCAGGTGACAACAGATGCTGGCAAGGATGTGCAGAAAGAGGAACACTCCTTCATTGCTGGTGGGGTTACAAACTCTTACAACCACTTTAAAAATCAGTCTGGAGGTTCCTCAGCAAATTGGATATTACACTACGTGAGGACCTAGCTATACCACTCCTGTGCATATACACACAAGATGCCCCAACATATAACAAAGACACATGTTCCACTATGTTCATAGCAGCCTTATTTATAATAGCCATAAGCTGGAAAGAACTCAGATGCTCTTCAACAGAGGAATGGATTAAAAAAATGTGGTACATCTACACAATGGAGTACTACTCAGCTATCAAAAATTATGACTTCATGAAATCCATAGGCAAATGGAGGGAACTAGAAAATATCATCCTGAGTGATGTAACCAAATCACAGAAAAACACACATGGTATGCACTAATAAGTGGTTATTAGTCCAAAAGCTCAAACTACCCAATATACAATCCACAGACCACATGAAGCTCAAGAAGAGGGACAACCAATGTGTGGATGCTTTAGTTCTTCCTAAAAGGGGAAACAAAAATATTCAACAAAACAAAAATATGAGGTGATATGAAGACAAATTTTCGAGCAGAGACTGAAGGAATGGCCATTCAGAGCCTGCCCCTCCTGTGTATGCAGCCCGTACACACACACACACACACACACACACACACACACACACACACAGACACACACACACACAGAGCCACCAAAACTAGATAATTCTGATGAAACTAAGATGTGCATGCTTACAGGAACCTAATATAGCTGTCTTATGAGAGTCACAGCCAAACCATATCAAATACAGAGGTAAATGCTAGCAGCAAATCATTGAACTGAGAATGGGGTCCTCATCAGAGGAGTTAGAGAAAGGATTGAAGGAGCTGAAGGACTTGCAACCCTATAAGAACAACAATAGCAACCAACCAGAGTTCAGAGGGACTAAACCACTTACCAAAAAGTATACATGGACAAACTCATGGCTCCAGGTGCATATGTAGCAGAAGATGCCCTTGTTGAGCACAAATGGAAAAAGAAGACCTTGGTTCTTCCAATGCTGGACACCCCAGTGTAGGAAAATGTCAGTGAAGTTGCAGAAAGGGGTATGGTTAGGTAGGGAGAACACCCTTGTAGAAGAATGAGAGGGGTATGGGGTAAGGTGGATTAAGGCAGAGAAACTGGGAAGAGGAATAACATTTGAAATGTAAATAAAAAATATACAAAAAAAAACCCTCAAGAAGCTACACTCCAAAAAACCAAAGAACTAAATCAAAAAATGTCATGTAGACCTAAACAGAGAATTCAGAACAGAGGAATCTTGAATACCTGAGAAGCACTTAAAGAAATGTTCAAAGTTCTTAGTGATCAGGGAAATGCAAATTAAAAGGACCCCAAGATTCCACCTTTCACTAATCAGAATGACTAAGATAAAAGGGGTTGGGGATTTAGCTCAGTGGTAGAGCACTTGCCTAGTAAGTGCAAGGCCCTGGGTTCGATCCCCAGCTCTGAAAAAAGGAAAAAAAAACTCAGGTGACAGCACATGTTGGCTACTATGTAGAGTAAGAGGAACATTCCTCCATTGAGGATGGGTTTGCAAACTGGTACAACCATTTTGGAAATCAATCTGGAGGTTTGAAAATTTTCCTCAGAAAATTTCAAATATGTCTACATGAAGACTCAGCTATATCACTTTTGGGCATTTACCCAAAAGGTGTCCCAACATACCTCAGTGGCATGCAATTCACTATGTTCATAGCAGCCTTATCTGTAATATCTAGAAGCTGGAAATAACCCAGATGTCCCTCAAACAAATAATGGATACAGAAAATGTGGTTCATTTCCTCAATGGAATATTATTCAGCTATTAAGAACAAGGACATCCTGAGTTTTGCAGGCAAATGAACGGAATTAGAAAAAATCATCCTGAGTGAGGTAACCCATACCCAAAAAGACATGTACTCACTAATAAGTGTCTATTAGCCAAAAAGTACAGAATATCTAGGGTACAACACATAGGATCTAAGAAGTGTAACATAATTTCTTGATAGCAGTACATAGCTGTGTGGGCCAATGGTATCACCTTTCTTATCATATACTTTTATGCTTGGCAAAAACAAAAATACAAAAAAAACCAAAAACAATGAACATATGAATTCTTAGAACACAAGTCCATGTAGAAAGGAATTACTTATAAAGGAGGGAATCCCAGTAAATTCACAAGAGAGAATGGAAACATTTGGTATGCCTCATTTTTTTTTAAAAACAACTACAAAAAGCCTCATATATAGAGTTTCTTAAGGTAAAAACTGACAGTTTCTGAAACCACTCAAGTCTTTTCTTGGGCAGACATAGTTGCTTGTATTAGATGGGATAGACAACATTTTATGTGGCCTTCCATGGCAAATAATAATAAAAAAATTAGTACATTCAAATCATAGAATATCATCTTCTAACACTAAACTTTACCTGGCATGAATGAGGTTAATTAGATATCCAGAAAGTTTTAAAAAAATATTCAGCACCTTTTGGGAAGTGTACCAAAGGAAAGAACTCAGTGGAGAAAAGCTGATAATTTGGAGAACATGTGGGTCAAAGAGGTATTGAGTGTGCAATGCTTTATAGAATGTGAAAAGAAGGCAGAGAGCTTGGCCAAGAGCATTCCTAACACATGGACTTCAATTTTGACTTCCCTGGGGTGACACTTTTTGCAACTATCACACTGGATACATATGATTTTGATGGAACAAAATCATCTTTCTCTCTCTCTCTCTCTCTCTCTCTCTCTCTCTCTCTCTCTCTCTCTTTCTCCTGTGTGAGTGTGTGTGTGTGTGTGTGTGTGTGTGTGTGTGTGTGTGTGTGTGTGTGGTAGGTATGTATGTGTCAAGATGCTAGGTGGTAGGTATTAAAATCATGGCCTTGTACATCCTAAATGAGCAGTCTACCTCTTATATATAGGGACATCGCATTGTCTTTAAAAAAAACATTAAAGCAATACCATATCTATGTGAGATACTACATATTAGATGCAATGTAGCATTTGGTTCCCTAAAGACCCACCAAGAATTTTTGTCTTAAAATTTGCTAAAATATTAGGTAACATAGCATTACATAAGAAACTTGTAAGTTATCCAATGTACCATCCCTAATACTGATTCTTTTGTTCTTAGATCCTGTGCATCCCCATGAACTTCAGAGAAGCTTTGTGAGGCCTAGCTTAGATAAATGCAGTGTCTCCTCAGGATATTGCTGCCAACCTTCCATTGAATTGACCAGAGAAAATAGCCCCCCCCAACTAAGCCTTCCCTCTTCTATGAGCATTTTTTGTTCTCTTCCCTTGGTTTTGCTGGAACCTGCAACTCATTTTCTACCATCTCCCTTGTCTTCCTATGGATCGTGAGTTTCTACAATTTGATTCCAAATCTACACTTGCCAGCTGACTTTAGGAGTGGATCAAGGTATTGGTAATTTTCTTTCTTGGCATCGCTTAGGCTCCATCCCCATACACTGTGAATATCGGAAATGAAGATCTCAGCAATTTTATAGAAATTCTATTCCTGGAATAGGACCAGTTTATATACCCATCCCTGATGCCTAGATTTCATAGCTCCTTTCTTGAAACTCCTTGGCAATCTTGCAATGGTTATTGGAAAGTATAGTTTTGAGTTTTCTTGACCAGGTACAACACTTACACAAGAGTTATCGCTTAGTATGTGAATTAATGACTTTGTAGAACATGTATAAAAAGAAATGTGTGCCATAATGTCTTTAATTGCAAACATGATATAGTGAAGCGTCATTTGGGAAGCACATGTCAATTAAGAGATTGCTTCAATAAGACTAGCCTGAGGCACTTCTGTAGGGGAATTTTCTTAATAGTTAATTGATATATGAATGAATAGCACTAGCTCCTGGGCAGGTGGTCCTAGACTATAAAAAACAGGTTATATAAGCTAGGAATGGCGTCAATAGCAGTGTTTCTTAGTGATTCCTGACTCACAGTTCCTGCTTACTTTCCCTTTCTGTCATCCTGGAATTGTAAGGCAAGCAACCCTTTCCTCCTTGTGGTGGCTATTCTTGATGGCATCTGGAATGAACTACCGTCAAGAAATGGAGGGTACATTTGTGATCTTGATCTTGAGACAGGCAGGCAATGCCTTTTATCTGGTTCTTGAGGCTGGAAGACATAGACTTTTGATCCTGACATTGAGGTAGGATGACACATGCTTTTGATTAGGATCTTGAGGCAATAAAATGCCCTCAGTCAGGGCTACATTTGTTTGAAGCTACAATAGGACAGTGTATGAGGGAAGGTACCTTCTTTTTCTACTTGTCCTCACCTATAATATTGCATCCAGTCATTCACTGGAATTCGAGCCTACTTCTTTGGGATTCCAGCATATACAGACCAGTTGAGAAACCGAGGTTTATGGGATTGATCAATTACTAAATTCTTGGATTTCCCATTCATAGTTAGTCATTGCTGGATTAGTTGAGCTGCAGTCTATAAGTAATTCCAATAAATTCACTTTAATACACACACACACACAGACACACACACACAGACACACACAGACACACACACAGACACACACATACACACATACACACACATACACACACACACACACACACACACACACACACACACACACACACACATTACACTCCTCTGAATTATTTTGGCCAGAGAATTTATCCTAGGAACTGAATGAGCTGAAAACAGGAATTTGCACCAGATGAGTGTAGTGTTGCTAAGATAGACTTGATGATCTGTTAGCTTTTATGTCTTAGAATATTTACTTGCTAGGAGGATTGTGATAGTATTTGAAACTTTGATCTTGAAAATCTATTGAGTAAGACTGCCGGCAGCACTCCTCCTTGGTTTCCAAATTTGGTTCCTGCTTGAGTTACTGCCTTGACTTCCCCTAATGATGACCTGTGACCTGGAAGTGTAAACCAAATAAATCTTTTCTACTCCTAAATTGTTTCTGGTCAGAGAATTTTATCACAAGGACAAAAAGGGAACACAGAACAATGCTCTATCAACACTATCTAGGTAGGTGGAATCTTTTGTGTGTATGTTAATTTTTAAAAGCATGTCACAGACCCTAAGAGAACACAAATGCCAGCCCAGGTTACTGTATCCAGCAAAACTCTCAATTAACATTGATGGAGAAACCAAGATATTCCATGACAAAACCAAATTTACACAATATCTTTCTACAAATCCAGCACTACAAAGGATAATAAATGGTAAAGCCCAACATAAGGAGGCACGCTATACCCTAGAAGAAGCAAGAAACTAATCGTCTTGGCAAAAAAACAAAGAGAATGAAAGCACACAAACATAACCTCACTTCCAAATATGAATATAACAGGAAGCAATAATCACTATTCCTTAATATCTCTCAATATCAATGGCCTCAACTCCCTAATAAAAAGACATAGATTAACAAACTGGATATGCAACGAGGACCCTGCATTCTGCTGCCTACAGGAAACACACCTCAGAGACAAAGACAGACACTACCTCAGAGTGAAAGGCTGGAAAACAACTTTCCAAGCAAATGGTCAGAAGAAGCAAGCTGGAGTAGCCATTCTAATATCAAATAAAATCAATTTTTAACTAAAAGTAATCAAAAAAAGATAAGGAAGGGCACTTCATATTCATCAAAGGAAAAATCCACCAAGATGAAGTCTCAATCCTAAATATCTATGCCCCAAATACATGGGCACCTACATATGTAAAAGAAACCTTACTAAAGCTCAAAACACACATTGCACCTCACACAATAATAGTGGGAGATTTCAACACCCCACTCTCATCAATGGACAGATCATGGAAACAGAAATTAAACAGAGATGTAGACAGACTAAGAGAAGTCATGAGTCAAATGGACTTAACGGACATTTATAGAACATTCTATCCTAAAGCAAAAGGATATACCTTCTTCTCAGCTCCTCATGGTACTTTCTCCAAAATTGACCATATAATTGGTCAAAAAACGGGCCTCAACAGGTACAGAAAGATAGAAATAATCCCATGCGTGCTATCGGACCACCACGGCCTAAAACTGGTCTTCAATAACAATAAGGGAAGAATGCCCACATATATGTGGAAATTGAACAATGCTCTACTCAATGATAACCTTGTCAAGGAAGAAATAAAGAAAGAAATTAAAAACTTTTTAGAATTTAATGAAAATGAAGGTACAACATACCCAAACTTATGGGACACAATGAAAGCTGTGCTAAGAGGAAAACTCATAGCGCTGAGTGCCTGCAGAAAGAAACAGGAAAGAGCATATGTCAGCAGCTTGACAGCACACCTAAAAGCTCTAGAACAAAAAGAAGCAAATACACCCAGGAGGAGTAGAAGGCAGGAAATAATCAAACTCAGAGCTGAAATCAACCAAGTAGAAACAAAAAGGACCATAGAAAGAATCAACAGAACCAAAAGTTGGTTCTTTGAGAAAATCAACAAGATAGATAAACCCTTAGCCAGACTAACGAGAGGACACAGAGAGTGCGTCCAAATTAACAAAATCAGAAATGAAAAGAGAGACATAACTACAGATTCAGAGGAAATTCAAAAAATCATCAGATCTTACTATAAAAACCTATATTCAACAAAACTTGAAAATCTTCAGGAAATGGACAATTTCCTAGACAGATACCAGGTATCGAAGTTAAATCAGGAACAGATAAACCAGTTAAACAACCCCATAACTCCTAAGGAAATAGAAGCAGTCATTAAAGGTCTCCCAACCAAAAAGAGCCCACGTCCAGACGGGTTTAGTGCAGAATTCTATCAAACTTTCATAGAAGACCTCATACCAATATTATCCAAACTATTCCACAAAATTGAAACAGATGGAGCCCTACCGAATTCCTTCTACGAAGCCACAATTACTCTTATACCTAAACCACACAAAGACCCAACAAAGAAAGAGAACTTCAGACCAATTTCCCTTATGAATATCGACGCAAAAATACTCAATAAAATTCTGGCAAACTGAATTCAAGAGCACATCAAAACAATCATCCACCATGATCAAGTAGGCTTCATCCCAGGCATGCAGGGATGGTTTAATATACGGAAAACCATCAACGTGATCCATCATATAAACAAACTGAAAGAACAGAACCACATGATCATTTCATTAGATGCTGAGAAAGCATTTGACAAAATTCAACACCCCTTCATGATAAAAGTCCTGGAAAGAATAGGAATTCAAGGCCCATACCTAAACATAGTAAAAGCCATATACAGCAAACCAGTTGCTAACATTAAACTAAATGGAGAGAAACTTGAAGCAATCCCACTAAAATCAGGGACTAGACAAGGCTGCCCACTCTCTCCCTACTTATTCAATATAGTTCTTGAATTCTAGCCAGAGCAATCAGACAATAAAAGGAGATCAAGGGGATACAGATCGGAAAAGAAGAGGTCAAAATATCACTATTTGTAGACGACATGATAGTATATTTAAGTGATCCCAAAAGTTCCACCAGAGAACTACTAAAGCTGATAAACAACTTCAGCAAAGTGGCTGGGTATAAAATTAACTCAAATAAATCAGTTGCCTTCCTCTATACAAAAGAGAAACAAGCCGAGAAAGAAATTAGGGAAACGACACCCTTCATAATAGACCCAAATAATATAAAGTACCTCGGTGTGACTTTAACAAAGCAAGTAAAAGATCTGTACAATAAGAACTTCAAGACACTGAGGAAAGAAATTGAAGAAGACCTCAGAAGATGGAAAGATCTCCCATGCTCATGGATTGGCAGGATTAATATAGTAAAAATGGCCATTTACCAAAAGCAATCTACAGATTCAATGCAATTCCCATCAAAATACCAATCCAATTCTTCAAAGAGTTAGACAGAACAATTTGCAAATTCATCTGGAATAACAAAAACCCCAGGATAGCTAAAGCTATCCTCAACAATAAAAGGACTTCAGGGGGAATCACTATCCCTGAACTCAAGCAGTATTACAGAGCAATAGTGATAAAAACTGCATGGTATTGGTACAGAGACAGACAGATAGACCAATGGAATAGAATTGAAGACCCAGAAATGAACCCACACACCTATGGTCACTTGATTTTTGACAAAGGAGCCAAAACCATCCAATGGAAAAAAGATAGCATTTTCAGCAAATGGTGCTGGTTCAACTGGAGGGCAACTTGTAGAAGAATGCAGATCGATCCATGCTTATCACCCTGTACAAAGCTTAAGTCCAAGTGGATCAAGGACCTCCACATCAAACCAGACACACTCAAACTAATAGAAGAAAAACTAGGGAAACGTCTGGAACACATGGACACTGGAAAAAATTTCCTGAACAAAACACCAATGGCTTATGCTCTAAGATCAAGAATCGACAAATGGGATCTCATAAAACTGCAAAGCTTCTGTAAGGCAAAGGACACTGTGGTTAGGACAAAACGGCAACCAACAGATTGGGAAAAGATCTTTACCAATCCTACAACAGATAGAGGCCTTATATCCAAAATATACAAAGAACTCAAGAAGTTAGACCACAGGGAAACAAATAACCCTATTAAAATATGGGGTTCAGAGCTAAACAAAGAATTCACAGCTGAGGAATGCCAAATGGCTGAGCAACACCTAAAGAAATGTTCAACATCTTTAGTCATAAGGGAAATGCAAATCAAAACAACCCTGAGATTTCACCTCATACCAGTGAGAATGGCTAAGGTCAAAAACTTAGGTGACAGCAGATGCTGGCGAGGATGTGGAGAAACGGGAACACTCCTCCATTGTTGGTGGGATTGCAGACTGGTAAAACCATTCTGGAAATCAGACTGGAGGTTCCTCAGAAAATTGGACATTGAACTGCCTGAGGATCCAGCTATACCTCTCTTGGGCATATACCCAAAAGATGCCTCAACATATAAAAGAGACACGTGCTCCACTATGTTCATCGCAGCCTTATTTATAATAGCCAGAAACTGGAAAGAACCCAGATCCCCTTCAACAGAGGAATGGATACAGAAAATGTGGTACATCTACACAATGGAATATTACTCAGCTATCAAAAACAACGTGTTTATGAAATTCGTAGGCAAATGGTTGGAACTGGAAAATATCATCCTGAGTGAGCTAACCCAATCACAGAAAGACATACATGGTATGCACTCATTGATAAGTGGCTATTAGCCCAAATGCTTGAATTACCCTAGATCCCTAGAACAAACGAAACTCAAGACGGATGATCAAAATGTGAATGCTTCACTCCTTCTTTAAAAGGGGAATAAGAATACCCTTGGCAGGGAATAGAGAGGCAAAGATTAAAACAGACACAGAAGGAACACCCTTCAGAGCGTGCCCCACATGTGGCCCATACATATACAGCCACCCAATTAGACAAGATGGATGAAGCAAAGAAGTGCAGGCTGACAGGAGCCGGATGTAGATCGCTCCTGAGAGACACAGCCAGAATATAGCAAATACAGAGGCGAATGCCAGCAGCAAACCACTGAACTGAGAATAGGTCCCCCGTTTAAGGAATCAGAGAAAGAACTGGAAGAGCTTGAAGGTGCTCGAGACCCCAAAAGTACAACAATGTCAAGCAACCAGAGCTTCTAGGGACTAAGCCACTACCTAAAGACTATACATGGACTGACCCTGGACTCTGACCCCATAGGTAGCAATGAATATCCTAGTAAGAGCACCAGTGGAAGGGGAAGCCCTGGATCCAGCTAAGACTGAACCCCCAGTGAACTAGACTATGGGGGGAGGGCGGCAATGGGGGGAGGGTTGGGAGGGGAACACCCATAAGGAAGGGGAGGGGGGGAGGGGGATGTTTGTCCGGAAACGGGAAAGGGAATAACACTTGAAATGTATATAAGAAATACTCAAGTTAATAAAAAAAAAAGAAAAAAAAAAAAGCCTGTCACTATATGCTACAAATTTTAATATGAAAGTAGACTTTAAACTATTTAACAAAGTATTTTAAACTGGCAGGTTATGTCCCTTTATATTTCTTTGCTGTTCAAATGTGTTAATATTTTTATCTATATGGAAATTTTAGACTGTGTCCATCCCCAGCAATGGTAAATATCACAATGTACATTCTGCCATTTATTTTATATAGTTATTAAAATTATTTGACAGTACGTTAGTGTGTCAACGTGTGAAAAATAACACTTTGGACCATGTGGCTTATAAAGCATCCTATAAATGACATTGTTTTTATTAAAATGTCAAGAGATTCAGATTTGTGATTTTTATCTGTGATCTTGTTTTTTAATTAAAAATTTTAATTAAAATATAATTACAGCACCTTCCTCTACCTTTTCTTCAATCTAACCCCTCTTGTGCCCCCTCCAACTCCTTCTAAAATTAGTGGCCTGTCTTTTTTGTTGATTATATAATTGCACATACAGATGTATACATAAATATATAAATCAACTTCCAGAGTCTGTTTAGTAGGGCTTACGTATATATTATTGCAGAGCTGACCATCTTCTATTGAATAACTAGTTACAGGTTTCAACCAGGAAAAGGCTAATACAATCTTTATCAGCAGCAGTCATTAGTTGACTGTGGTTCTTTGCTGAAGTTGGAGCCCTGTGGACCAATATCTATTGGTATTGCCATGTTTTTAAAATAACAAAATATATTAGTGCAGATCCAGGTCTCACCGTAGTTTAGTATTCTCCTTTTATCACTTTATTTTACAAGGCTGAGAACGGTTATTGCTATCTCACTCTAGATGGATCACTGTGAGTAGAGATTGAGGATAATACAAAACAAGTACCTGTTACTGACTTTCTTGTTCACTTTCAGCAGTTAATTCATTTAATAACATATGTATTAATATACATTTTCGTTCAAGAAACTGAGGAAATTTTAACTGTTCTTTCCTAAAAGGAAAACTCTGATATGTTTTTCTCACCCTTTTATTGGCGTGGTCTGCACATACGTAGAGAGTGAGACAAACTTTCCTGCAAAGAGTGCAAGTCATTTCTCTATTAGTTTTACTTCATAATGTGTGTAATCATAATAATAGACATAGATATAAGTTCCAATACATAAGAATTATTAGATTCCCATAAGATTGAAAATCTTTTAAATACATGGAACTATATAAACTATATACTAATTTTATGCACCTACTTATTCACATATGTAAATTCTTTAATTATTAACACACATATAAATTTCATTATATACCAATACAAATAATATGCATGATATAAGTGTGTTAAATAATACTCTATAGTAGGAATAACAGGTGGATACCAAATGGATTAGCTGCAAAAACAACTTGGAGAGGAAGAAGATTATTTGGCTAACATGTTTCAGTCACGCTTCACCAGAAAGAGAAGTCAGAACAGGAATTCGAGGTAGGAACCTGGAGATAGGAACTAACACAAGAAGGCACAGAGGCGGACCACTTACTGACTTCCTCCACCTGTCTTGCTAAGGCATTTTCTTATAAACTCAGGAAGTCATGCCCAGGAACAACACTACCTGTAGTAAGCTGTATTCTTCCAAATCACTCATTCATCAAGAAAATGCTTCCCAGACTTGCCTAAAGTAATTTATAGAGGAATTTTCTCAATTAAAATTTTTCCACTGAAGTCTCGCTCAGTGGTTCTCAATCTGTGATTCTTGACCCCTTTTGGGTTTGAAAGACCCCTTCGTAAAGCTCATATAAGAACATCCGAAAGCAAAGATATTTATAGTATGATTTGTAACAGTAGAAAATTGAAGTTATAAAGCAGAAACAAAAATAAGTTTATTGTTGGAGTGGGCAGGGTCAGAGCCAGTGCTATAGCTTGTGTCCTGTTGGCAGAACAGATAAACAAAGAGAAAATAAAGCAAAAGGAAGACTTCCAACAACTGAAATAAAATAACACTAGGGCTATGTATGAAAAACACATTTCCTAAATAATAGCCCATATCTTGTGAATGCTGGAAGAGGACCACTGTATAAGGATGAACATTGAAATTGTATCTTGACAAAGTTAAAAGTATCAAGGAGGTTGGTGCCAATAGACTATTTAGCTCATTTTGCTACAAAGAAATAGAAAATTAGGAGAGTTCTTTCATTAAAAGGACATAGTAGTTAAGCTCAGTGAATTCATGCACAGAGACCATCAAGAATTAAACGATAGGACCATGAAAGTATATGGATCTCTTCTAGAACAGTTAATTTTGAAAGTAAGTCTGCTCATGCAGCTCGGAAACTAGCATATGTAGCACTCTCTTGGGGTGCCCCCTTCCACCACCTCAGACTCCTCTTTCTCCCTGCAGTGGCTTCATGGTCTCACCCCTCTCTTCCCTAACAGTTGCTGTTCACAATTCAGGCATCTGTTTATAGCCTGGAGCTCCCTGACAGCTCCTGGATTTCTACATTTCCTGTGACTCTCTAACAGCCATCTGTGCAGTGAGATTCAGAGGATCATGTAACTGTGTTCCTGTATACAGAGTTTGAAAGCACCACTTGTGTTCAGGAAGTCTAGAGACCTGATCCAGCTGTTGCACACATTCTGGTTCTTATGTTTATAATGTGCAAATGAATTTAATAATAGACACATCATACAATGTAAGGACTTAGGGAGATACTGTCCAAAATATTATTTATAGATATGCCTTGTATAAAAATCATAATAAAGGCAGGGAATTAATAATACAATGATCTTAAGATTGTGTCCAGTCCATACACCTACTATTTTATCATTCATCTCTCTATGATTATCATCATCGTCGTCATTTTAAGGGCCCAGAGGTCTGCACAGTTTCTGTCAGTAAGCATTCAAGTTTTAGGAGCCTGATTGTGAACCAATTATGTGTAAGCCATTTTTCACCACAGTGATAGAATATGTGATGAAAGAATATGTCAAAATGCTATGAAAGTTCTCTGCTTGAAGGACATTGTTGCATAACTTTTTGCTCAGTCCCCTTCTCTCATCTCAACATCCATCAGCCCTATTTGGTTTGAAGTCAGTATTTGAACATTCAGACATAAGGTGACCTCAGTGAGTACAGGACCTTATCCATGCTGGGAAACAGGCCAGCTCTAGAAAACCTGTTTATGAGTAGCAACTTTTGCACCTTTACCTCCACATAAAACATCTCAATGCCTGTAGGAAGTTTGTTATTATTTTATGGGCATGCCAAAATACAAGGTATTTGTGTAAGGACATGTATCTTGCCAAAGCTTTGACTGTGTGCATGAAGACATAGGATGTACACAAATATGCACAAGTATCTTAAAAACACTTAGCTAGCTTGAAAGTTTCATTTAATGCTGTCTATTCTTTGCTGTTTGTCTTAAAACCTTGGTTAGATGTAATCGTTGTAGCCACTACAGTTACATAAGGATATTTTCATTCAATTTTATAATGTCACAGTTCTGATCTCAAAAATTCTTCAAACCGTTTGCCAGAATAAGCTTCTACTATTTTAGAGTGGAGATGGGAGTAAAGGTTGGCAAAGGCTGAGGAAGTTAACTAGACTCCTAGAGCTAACAAAGGTTACCTGAGCTTGAAACCAGGTGTTCTTTCTTTCCAACTGTCTCCTGGTAGCTTGAGCCAGTGTGCCTTGATTAATGAGCCCTGCATTAGTTGAGCTGAAATCCTGCAAGCATCAGCTGCTGGGCAGCACCTGAGCTCTTAAAAACCTTTTCCGTTCACTAAGTAGTGTCATTTATAAACTTCCATTACAGGGGATGGGGGCAAACTGTTTAAATGGCTCTCTGGAACCCAGCTAAAGCCTCCTTTTCAAGTGAAATTAAGAAGTCTATATTAGAAAAGAAAAAAAACTGGGAGGAATCTAAATATCCAGTAATAGTAAATCATGAGTAACATCTTATATTCACAACATAGAAACATAACACACAACTAATGACTTTATATAGATGTGTATTAACTTGCCTGGAAAAATGTAATTTTTAATTAGATGGAAATACTCGGCCTCCTAAAATGTTTTATACCATATGATGTCCTGTGCATACTAAGAAATACATAGACTTACTAAGTACTGTCATTGGTTAAACATGATTGGGTGGTAAGGTTTTGCATAGTTTCTCAGTGTACAACTAGCTTAAAAAGAATACAATAAGAATTTTCCCATCACCAGAAAGGACAAAGAACTAAGAAACTTTAACTTAATGTGTAGTATGTTTTCACAAATACAATCAAATACAGGCATAAAGAACAATTCAAATGAAGTACACTTGTAACTTTCAGACTTTCTTGCCAACCTCTGGCATCAATTACTGGTAGCGCTTAACCAACAAAAATGAATTAAAATTGTACTGATCCTTAGTGCATTCAAAGTCTTTTCTGATTTTCCTGACTCCTATCCCAGTTTGGTTTGGATGTTTTTTGATTGACCTACATTGTCATAATGTCTTTAGTTTTGTTTCTTTCCCAGTATTCCATTAAGTAACACTGCATGATTTCTTTCTGACTTCCTTAAATTTAAACTAAGGACTCTGAATTGTCAATAACCACACCCAAGTTTATGCTGAGGCCAATGAATGAGATATCTCAAAATATTCCTTGGGAATAGCCATTTCTGTTTCAGGACAATGAACAAAGGTTCTGGGTTAAACAAACAACAACCAAACCAAACGAAAGCAAACCAAACCATACAAAAAAGACCCATGAGAGAATGCCAAATACCTAGTTCTAACAATAACAGAGAATGTTTCAATATATCTTTGATACTTTCAATTGGCTAATCATTGCATACCTACCACATATAATTCAAGCTTTACCGGATGCTGTGGCAATCTTAATAAATACCCAAGGTTATATAACTTTAAGCAAGGGCTTTATTTATCTCACAGTTCTATAGAATGAAGATCAAAAGGTTACACACTATAGTGAACTTACAGTCTGAAGATGGCCAAGCACTACATGGCATATGAAAGAAAGAAGGCACACGTACCCTATTTTTCTAGGTTTCTGAGAAAGCCACTAGGACCCCTTTATGGAGGCTTCCTTGTGATATCCTTAAAATCCTAATCACATCCCAAAGGCTTTATGGCTCCTCAGTATTGATTACTATAATCAGAATGAGTTTGTGATCACTGGCAAAGTGCATGGTGTCTCAGCATGTGAAACTGGAGTGGTGATCCCACAAATGATTTCTTTTCCAGAGGTTCATATTTTGCTCCACATTTTGTCATCCCACAATTGATGAGGACCTTGCTTAAGAATCAAAGGGAACAGGGCAAGGCAGCAAACTAATTCTTGGCTTTATTCTTTTGCTGAAGTCAGGTCTGCCCATAACAGGTTGGAAGTATTTTAAAAGCTGAATTTTTATTCATTCATTAAACATCATTAGCTTTTCCTGCTGTCGCTCTTCACACAGACAGAGTTACTTATATGTGTTTGGCTTCTTTAACTGGAAGAAATATGTGATTTATCTATAACATCTTATGCTTTTATTTTTATAATTTTTCATGCTGTAAACGTGCACTGTTTTACTGTTTCCCTTTAATTGATTTGCAGACTGATGGAATACTAGGTTAATTCCAACTCGATATATCGTCATTGTCGACAAAACTCATAAACTTTCCTGAACACATCTCTTGTGGGTATTTTTATACTGTGGCCATATAAATAGCTAGAAGCTGAGCTAATGGGTCACAGGCTGTCTCCAAATGTGGATCCGAATGAGATGAGGCTGGAAAGGGAGATGTGAGTACTTCCTGTGGTGACGTAATATGCTATGCCTTCATAAGGATTTGCTTACACAAGTGTGCCTATTTAGCAAAGCTCATGGGATGAATACCCTTAAGCTTGTGCATTTCATGATTCCATGCTTTTTTTTAAATCCTGGCGATTGAAACCAGGACTTCTTGGATGCCATACAAAGGCTGTTTTCTCTGTTACATACCCAGCTTCAGCTTGTGCATATAAAAGTGTGTGTTAAATTTATTTAGAAAATGAAAACCATAAAGAGTTTTGAATTTTAGTCAACTATATTGTACTGTAATATTGAGGAGGAATCATAGTAGTTACTATCTGAAAAAGAATTTGAAATGCAACAGAAATATAATAGTTTGAGGGACAATAGCAACACACAGAGTAGAGCAGAGACTGAAGGAAAGGCCATCCAGATACTGCCCCATCCCATCTGCCTACACAAAACCCAGAAACTATTGATGATGCCAAGAAGTGCTTACTGACAGGAGCCTGGTTTACCTGTCCTCTGAGAGGCTCTGTCAGAACCTGACCAATATAGCTGCAGATGTATGCAGCCAAACATCGGACTGAGCATGGGGATCCCAGTGGAGAAGTTTTGGCAAGGATTATAGAAGCAGAAGGAGTTTCCAACCCCATAGGAAAAACAACAATATCAGACAAACAGATCCCCAGAGCTCCATGGGGCTAAACCACCAACTAAAGAGTACACCTGGGGGCACCCATGGCTCCAGCTGGCTATGTGGCAGAGGACTGCCTTATCAAACATCACTGGGAGGGGAGCCCCTTGGTCCTGTGGAGGCTTGATGACTCAGGGTAGGGGAATGCTAGGGTGCTGAGGCAGGTGAGAGGGTAGGGGAGCACCCTCATAGAGGCGGAGGTGGGGAGAGGATGGTGCTTGTGCAGGGGAAACTGGGAAGGAGGATAACATTTAAAATGTAAATAAATAAAATAACCAATAAAAATGAAAAAAGTTACAATTTTTATGCACATGTAAATTACCTAATAAATTCTATTTAGTATATTTTGTGCATTCTGTTTCATTCATTTTCATTAAAAGAAAGTGTCTTTTTTTTTCTTTTTTTTGGAGCTGAGGACCGAACACAGGGCCTTGCGCTTGCTAGGCAAGCGCTCTACCACTGAGCTAAATCCCCAACCGCGAAAGTGTCTTAATAATAATAAAAAATATGTATACGTGGTTGACCACTGCAGAACTTGTTCAGTATTTGGGAGGCATGAAAAACAAAATTTAAAGTGTTGAGAAATGATAAACATAATTCGAAAAAGATTTATTTATTTTTATTTGATGTGTAGGAGATGTTTTGCCTACACCTTTGCTTGTGCCCTCCTTGCATGCACTGCCCATGGAAGCCAGAAGAGAGCATTAGCTCCTCTAGAACTAGAATTAGAGATGACTGTGAGCTCTCACATGGCTGCTGAGAACTGAACCTGGGTCATTTGCAATAGCAACAAGTGCTAATGGACATTGATCCACTTTTCCAGCCTTGGAGGTATAGCTTTTATCTCCTGTTTAAAATCCTCTACTAGCTTGTAAACGTCCACAGATTAGAGTCTTTGGGGATATGCCTAGATATGCCTCTTTGGGGATTGAAGTTACCCTGACCCTCTCTGGCTTTTTCCCAGTGATAGTGGGTTCTTCAGCATTCCTAGTTTGCTTCAACTTTGTTCTGGCCTCAGAGATATCACATGTCAGTCTATTTCTGTATAGGATGTTCTCCTTTAAGATAGTTGTGCAGTGAGCCACTCGGACAACTCCATTATGTACTTGTCTGCTCAACTGCCTCTTTGTCTATCTTACCCTACTTCTTTGAATGTTTGTGATTCTTAATATTAAACCTGAGATCTTGAGGATGCTAGACAAGTACTCTACTTGCTACATGCCCATCCCTGGGAACTTATTTTTAGATGTCTTTCCTTTTTTCAATGTCCAGAATAGCATTTTGTATGAACAAGAGCTTGCAAATAAGTAGATGATCAGACTTTTAAAAAGTATATATCTAAGTAGTTGGATCATAAGACGTATTTTAAAACAAACATTTTATATTAGAACAGTTTAGATTACAGGATAAACGCAGAGATGCAGATTCGTTGTGCATTTCACTGCCACTGTCCTGTTTAATGACTGTCCTATATGCATGAAATACAAATACTAAAATTAATGGACCAACTCTGATACCATTTTATTACCTAAACTCTATACTTTACTCATATTTCTGTAGTTTTATTTAATGTTCTTTCTTCCTATTCTGTGATACCAAGTGGCATGGGGAGTTATATTTAGCTGTCAAGTTTCCTTAGGCTGCTGATTGTGACAGCTTGTCACACTCTCTTTGTTTTTGATTATCCTGACAATTTTGAGGAATCCTGGTGATGGACTGTATAGAGTGCTCCAATAGGGAGCTGTCCATAAGATGTTTTAGAAGACATGAATTAGCTTGGGAAATCTTACTCCCTCAGGAACTGTGACACATACCCAATGATCCAAAACATTTGTACCATGTTCAAGCATAGATATATTTTACAGGGCTTGTCTGTTTCTGTTTGCTCACAGGCACTGTGTTAAGGAGTACATCTCTTTGCTCATCTTATCTCTGTGATGCTGAACTCTCCAAGCACCAAGTGATGCCTGACCACACAAAATTCCTGTCAAAGAAGATCTCTAACATGAGCTTTCTTGACAGCAGATTTGCTATCTTTACTTCTGCATTTACAGTATGCACACTGTCAGTCCCATCACAACCTGCTCTAGCTGCCTACACTTGAAAACATTAAAAATAAAAAGCAGACAGTACTATTATTTTGATTCGCATTCAAAACAGTAGCCCCAAGTGTAACAATCTCCCTAGCCAAAACAACAACTCTCCCAAAGTGATTTGGGAGAGAATAATGTACTCTTTGCACATATGTAGGAGAAATATTTCTGAGGCACTTTCATTTGTAAAGAGGAAACAGCAGGCAGGATGCGATGACCTATGCCTTTCTGGGTTCTTTGGTGGAGTAGAAGAACAAACTGGTCTACACCGAACACTGAGCACTTTCTTCATCACAGGATATTTGAGGTAGCCTTGAGGACGATGAATGATTCCTTGCATTTTTCATGCTTTCTCCCCCTATAAATAATCTTCATCACCCACATGGGTGTTACCAGCCAGTGTACAAAACCAGATTCATCTAGGAATGTGCATTTTGGTTGATTTGTTTTCTTCCATAACAAAATGCTCCATTCTATACTTTATGGGTAATTTATTATGCCAAATTTAGAAAAAAAAGGGTACATTACATTGGCTAACAAGCAGTTTTACCCTCTAGGAAGATTTTCTTCATTCTAACACATGATTTTACCAACTGTGGGCTTTGTATATCACACCATATATAAGAATCCGTTGCCTACTTCTATTAGCTCTCAGTCTCAAGGGGGTGACTATGTTCATTTTGTCCAGCAATGATGACTCGAAGCTGGGGCTCTCAATTGTTTGTGTTTAGTAGATACATATGGCTTAGAGTGGATTTCTGTGAACCATGAGCATTATTTATACAGGCTTTGTTGTTTGTGGACAATTGAATTATTTTCTAACTTAAAACAATTTGAAACAAATTTTAAAAAAATTCTCTCAGTACAGGCAGCCGGGAACCATGTCTTTTGGTGATAAATAAGCAATTTTGAGTGAATGGAAGAACAGTATGTTGTTAACTATGCAGGAAAAGTATACTGTGGACTGTATAATGTTCTCAAGTCTATAGAAAGGCAAATGAGCTTACAGGTACATCCCATTTCTGAATGACGCTCCAAAGATTTGAGAAAGTCTAGTTCTTTTCAAATGCTTATGCTCATTACAAAATAAATTATGTCACGTGTTCTAATTCATCAGCATAGGAACTCACATTAGAAGTTGCTATTATTCCTTAATATGGAATAAAACCAATTTTATGTGCGTATAAAATGCAGATGAATAATGAAGTTGACTGGAAGTCACAAATCATGGATTTGCAGGCACCATGTCTTGTTCCCAGGAGAACTGTTCTCCTCCATTAAATTACTTCTTCATTTATTTTCTGCTCCTTGAGTATGTATGGGGATGTGTTTTGTGCACATTGTGTGTGTGTGTGTGTGTGTGTGTGTGTTTGTGGTGTACACGTATGTATGCTTTGTGTGCTTATATGTAAATAGGATGACCAACACTGATGCCAGGAGCCTTCTGTTGCTCTTACCGTAATATTTTGGAGTCTCATTAAACATGTTAGTAAGTTAGACTGGAGCTTCAGTAAGCTCTGAACATTGATTTTCCCTGGCTCTATTCCTCTAAGGTTATAATATTTTGCCATGGCATTCAGCTTTTGACATGATTGCTGGGAATTCAAACTCAGGATTGCATGCTTACAAATTATATACTTCACCAACTGAAGCATCTTTCCAGCTCCTCCTGGATGAAGTTCTTAGTAGGCCCAAAGACAGAAATATTAATCAGCTTGGCAGTGAGGAGACTTGTAGATGCCTTGATTGACATTCATGGGGGCTTGCCTTTTTCTGACACAGAGATCTTCTGGACATTCCTTTGTCCTTTGTACGAAAAGACATATTTTAAGATTTGTGAATTTCATGCACATAGATAAAACTCTCCCAAATAGACTATTGTCTCCTAGTCATAGGGTAGTCATTGGAGAAGACCTAATTTTCCTTTTTGTATTTAATTTAAATAGTTTCTTTGACCAGAATGCATGAGGATTGGAATTTAACCATTTCCATCCCTCCCACTCTTCACTCAAAAATCTCCTGAACTCCCACCCCCGTTAAATTTATAACCTATTCTATTTAATTATTAGACAGACATGTGCACACACATATGTACACATATGCATGAATATGAGCATAGCCTTTGTAGTCTTTTAGCATCATCACCATGTGCATACATTTAGCACTTACTGTTTGAGATTAGGTAACATATCCAAGGAAGATGGGAGGACTTGTCCCTGGAGAAAACTGATCTTCTGTCTCTCAGCAGCTATTGATTGCCTATAGCGCTTCCTTAGGAATGGGACCTTGTGGAAATAGCCCCACTTGCATTGGCATGAAACCTACATTTCTGAATATTGGCAGGGCTGTCAGACTACCCAAAGAGGTTACATTGGCAAACATGTTTTTCATATTCATGACATGGTTTTCATATGTAAAATGTGTTTTAATATCCAATCTGAAGCCTCTTTTCCACTATATGACCAGAATTTAAACATAAATCTTTTCATTCCCCTTAGACTAGTTCCCCTATCATAGCCTTTTTCTGTGTCAGCTTCTTTTCGTGATATTCATACCAGCTGGGGCACTGTCATGTGGAATACTTTATAAATTTCAATTTAATTTTTCCAAGTATACATGTCTGGTTGTTTTCTCTATTTAACTCTTTCTTCCATCTGGATCATGATCACATTAAAATTTTACTATTCTTGTATGCAATAAATTACACATTAATAGGGTAGTTATGGCTGGGGAGAAGAAGATATTTGTGATTTGCACTTAGAGAGATTTAATCAAGTTTACCATTCTCAAAAAGTCTGTTTTGCATATAAATAAGAAACCTTAAAATCGATCTGTTTTGCTCAATTATAAAAGGCTTCATTTGGAAGCCTGAGGGTAATTTATTATACTGAATCAAAAAACAGGGAAGATGTGTTGTATTATTTTTAATCTTATCAAGTGCCTGCTATATTTAATGACAATTCCTGTTTATCATAATTATTATAAGTTGTCTAAACTAACAAAATGAGAAGACTATGTGAGATTTTCAGATGCTAAACTTATTACTGGGCATGGTCTCAGATATCAGCCATCTGCTTTGGGTGGGCAGTCATTCCACGTGTTCGATTTTTGTCAGACAAGCAGACTATAAGACCAAGTTCCTGAAATCTTCTGCAATGATCTACGTAAACAACAAAAGAAGAAGAAAATCATATGTGATAGTTTTCAAGAATTTATTCAAAGGCTTACAATTGCTTTCCTTCATAATTAAAAGTTCATTTCTATACAGAGCAGGAAATGAAACAAAGTCTCCTCTAATATTTAAAGCAGTGATGATGATGATGATTGTGTGCGTGTGTGTGTGTGTTTGTGTATCTGTGTGTGTGTGTGTGCTTGTGCATGCATACAAATGGCTGGATGAGAAGTAAAGATGAAGAGGACAGAGTAAACTACTACATGTGGGATTGTTATAAAGTGATGTGGCCCTTGGTATGCCTCACTGTCATCTCATCATGTGATGTCTCCACCATGAGATGATACAGCAAAAGAGCTGACATCAGATTCCACTGGACACACCCTTGGACTTCTTGGCCTTTAGAATCATGAGCAGGATAATTTGCATTATTTATACAATAGTCTGCGTCAGTCTGTCATGGCAGTAGAACTAGGAGAGGATAGTGGATGAGGAAAGGTTGTATGGCTTAGAATCATAAGCCTGCTGTATAGTACTTTAGTTCTTGAATGATAGAGATTTCTTTTATAATTCAAAAAAGGTATCAGTCCATTTCCCATCTGCAACCCCCATAAGAATGAACATCAGCAGTATTATTACAGTGTCAGGACTATATTTTACCTCTACACATATTTATTTTCTGCACAAAGAGGAAATATTAAAAGCATCATTCATGAAAATAAGCAAGCTAGGGTTTAATATTTCTGTTTTCATAATCACAAGTAGAAAGCAATATATGTCTACTCAGTTTTGTCCCATACTTTTACCCTGGCAAAAATCAGCACATAGGAAAAGAAATAAACCTAGACGTAGAAAAGACTTGGAATGCCTTTCAGAAACATTGCACGACGAGCTGGCAAGTTCGCCTTTCTCCTAGAAACAGACTTGGCTTGTGTTGGGTGGTTGGTGGCTGACATTTTGATAAATAGAGGTATTAAAGTGTGCATTAAGCAGGCATTGCATTTCGGTAAGGATTTTCCTTGCATTTCCCTCACAGATGTAGATGTGCTTTAAAGTAGAAGGAAAAATTTCATCATAGTGGCTTCACATTTAAGTAACTGTTCATCTTGCCAAAAAAAAAAAAGATTGGTTATTTGCCGTAGAAATATACAGAACTGGTTCTAAACTGGAAGCCAGAGTCTATGCCTTGTTGTTCAAATCTTTGATTAAGGGGCTTGTTAAGGGGCAGTGATTAAGCTTAGAACACAGGAAAGAAATGGCTTGCTTGATTGGTACCTAGTTCAGAGAAGTTGTCTAGGGAAACACTATGGAATGAAGGAAAGAGAAGGATAAATGAGGTATGTCCAAGACATAGTTTTGGGGAACCCTCCAGTATCTTCTAAGTCACCTGCACACTTTAAATCAGAAATCACATTTTGTAAGCACTACCTCCTTGACATTCTTCTTAAAGGTTTTTTTTCCTTATTTTCTTGGAATCTGTGAAGTTTTAACATGTCGTACAAAACCCTAATTGTTTTCTCTAAATGCAGTTGTCCATCCTATCTAGACACTTACATACCTGAACCATTTTGAGCATCAGTAATTACAGGGTCATAATTCAACAATTCTTACCCACAGCTAAATATTTGAATTCCAATGAAAGCTTCCAAAGAATGCCCTACAGAGTCCAACTTCATCAATTTAAATCAGTTTCTTATTTTTAGCAAATATTCTAGACGCTTCTCAAATTTTGTGTAAAGTTTAATGATGTAAACTTTGAGACTTATTCTTTAGGATGTAAGTAGTCAAAGGAGATGCCAAATGATGAGTTTTGCTTATCTCTTCTATATTGTCTAGGGTTTTCCCTTTCTCAAAAGTAAATGTCAATCTTTATACCTGTTTTTTTTAAGCTATTCACTTTGCATCCCACTCACTGCCTTCCTCCTGGTCACCCCCTCCCACAATCCTTCCCCTATTTTCCCCTTCTTCTCTAAGTAGGTTGGGCCTCCCTGGGTATCCCAGCAACCTGGTACTCCAGGTCTCCCTGAGGCTGGGCACTTCCTTTCCCTCTAAGGCCAGGCAAAGCAGCCAGCTAGAACAATATATCCCACACACAAGCCTGTGGGATTATCTTCATTCCAGTTTTTCAGATCCACATGAAGACTAAGCTGCACATCTGCTACATATCTGTGGGGAGGCCTAGGTCTAGCCCATGTATGGTCTTTGGTCGGTGGTTCAGATTCTGAGAGTCCCAAGAGTCCAGGTTAGTTGCTTGTGTCTGTCTTCCTGTGGACTTCCTATCATACCCTTCTGTACCCTAAATTCCTCCTCCTATTCTTCCACAGGAGACTGCAAGATACATCCAAGTCTGTTTCTATCTGAGTCAGCTGCTGAGTGGAGCCTCTCGGAGAACAACTTGCTCCTGTGTGCAAGCATAACAGAGCACCAATAAAACTGTTGGTGCTTGCCCATGAAATGGGTCTCAAATTGGGCTGGATACTGGTTGGCCATTCCCTCAATCTCTGTTCTATCCCCTATAACTGCATTTCTATTATACAGGATAAATTTTGAGTTGAAAGTGTTGTGGGTGGGTTGGTGTCTCTAATGCTCCCCTGAGGTTCCTAAGTGGCTACAGGAGGTGGCCTTTTCAGGGTTTAAATGTCAATTTTTGATGATCAAACATTGGTGTGTCTGTAGTCTATGACTGTGTTTTTATATCCACAAAGGACATCAGTAAAACTACCATATTATTTTATACTCTTTGAAGTACTCATATATAGGAGGACTTCTCTGATATTTCTTATACTCTATGAGTCCATGTGACTTGTCAACTGCTGTTTCATCTGTGTTTTATTGATGGGTATTAAAGAAATACGTACAGCAAACATGTGTATGCTTTAATGAACACAGTCTTATAAACAGAACCTGCTGGATTTTTATATAACCTTCTTTAAGGTTTAATACAGAATATGACATAATCTAAATTCCACAATTTTGATAAACATGTAATTTAAAGAATGGAGTATGATAACTGATATCTTTAATTTAATAGCATTATATATGGAATGACCATTTGGATTACAGAATTCTTGATATGTAGAGGGGGGGAAGTTTTGAATTTTCTTTTTTCTTTTTTTTTAAATATTTTTATTAGATATATTTCTTTATTTATATTTCAATTTATTCCCCTTCCTGGTTTCCAGTCCGTAAGCCCCCCTCCCCCTCCCCCATATGGGTATTCCCCCCATATATCGCCTTACTGCTCCCCCCATATTCCCCTGCACTGGGGGTCCAACCTCGGCAGGACCAAGGGCTTCCCCTTCCACTGGTGCCCCAACAAGGCCATCCTCTGCTACATATGCAGTTGGAGTCAGTCCATGTATAGTCTTTAGGTAGTGGTTTCGTCCTGGGAAGCTCTGGTTGGTTGGCATTGTTGTTTTTATGGGGTTGCAAGTCCCTTCAACTCTTTCAATACTTTCTCTAATTCCCCACCCCCAAGGGGGTCCTACTCAAATTTTCTAAATAATTATTCATCTCTTGGAAAGATGCACAACTATGTACTAGGATTACATTTTGAAGATGCTTATCAGGTATTGATACCATTGATACGGTGTTAAGTCAATTTAAGTTTTGTGAAATTTGGGCTTATAAGTACATTTATGCTTCTCATTGTAAAAATAACTAGATATTTAATAAGCACAAAGGATTTCCAAATATCTACCATGCCCTAACATGTTCTGTCATTCAAGTCTTCTGAGATCATTGGCATTCATTTACATTAGAAGTGTTCCTCTTAAGATTCCAGTAGACATTCATCTCTAATCTCTTAACAATTTCATGCTTTTCAAACTATGGATCCTGAACCGAAAGTACTCTTATTACCAAAAGAGTTTTTAGAAGCATTTTTTTTCTTAAGCTCCAACTGTGGCTTACTGAAAGAAATCTGTAAGCAGTCTGTTTTCACAAGTTCTCCAGGAGATTCTGTAGAACACTGGCCCAGCATGATGACAGCAATTACAATTAGACTTCTGAATTACAGTGCCAGGACAGGTGTTTCTCTAGAGAAATCATGTGAAGGAATGTTCAGGAAAATAAGGGTTTCAGGATTTCTCTCTAACATTTTCACTCATTCAGCAGATCTTGTATGTGCTCTGTTGTCTTGGTGTTTTATTACTATGGAGAGATATCATGGCTAAAGCAATTCTTGTAAAGGCAAACATTTAACTGTGGCTGGCTTAAAGTTTCAGTTTCAATCCATTATCATCATGGCAGGAAGCATGGGAGCAAACAGCCAGACCTAGTGCTGGAAGTGCCCAGCATTCTACATCTTGATCAGAAGGGCATCAGGAGGATACTGTCTCCTGAAGGAAGTCAGGAGGAAACTCTAATTCTATCCTGGGTGGGGCCTAAGCTCCTTAGAGCCCACCCCTGCAGTGACAGATCAACTTTCTCCAGGATTAGCCTGCTAATAGTGCCAGTCTCTGGGACAAGCATATTCAAACCACCACATCTGCTATATGGATGTCAGAGCAGATTACCTTGGCTATTCTGAACTGGAGTCAAATGAAGGGATGAGTGGGTTGGATTGTCTCTGAGATTATAATTCTATGGGCATATTATTCTTTTCCATTTTGGTCTTCCCCCACCCCAACCACGTTTTCTGCTGAAAGCAACATCATTTGTCTCATAAGGGATTAGGTTTTCATTAGAAATTTAGAAAAGTACAATGTGAAAGCAAATAGTTCCAGGCCTTCTCTTTGTATGTAAATCAGGATTTGGGGGTCTGATTATTTCCTTGTTTTAAATACAGTTTTAAGTGGTGTTGGCATTAGCAAAGACAATATAAGTAGGATTCCAGGCAATGTTAAAAATCAAAACAAAACAAAACAAATCATGTATCATGTAGCTTATGGTGGCAAGGATATGAGAAAACAGGAACACTTACTCATTCCTGGTGGGAGTGAAAACTTAGAAGGCAACTATAGAAATCAGTCTGATAATTAATTACTCAAGAAACTCGAATCAATCTGCCTCAAGATTCAGCTATACACCACACTTGGATATATACCCAACTACAGAAACACTGATTCGTTCATGCCGTACTCACAATAATGAGACATTGAAAACAATCTAGACGTCAATCAACTGTTGAATGGATAATAAAAGTGTAATGTGTTATACAATGGAATATTATTCAGCTATTAAATATAAAATTATTAGATTTACAGGTAAATGGATGGAGCTAGATAAATTTATTCTGAATGGAAATACCCAGACACAAAATGACGAATATTTTATGTTATCTTTTAAGTCTTCAATAGGCATGCTATGAGCCACATAACCACAGAGTAGAAGTGTTAAATGAGGAATGGGATGGGTTAGAGGACCAAGTGAGAAATGTTGGGAGGAATAACTAACAACCAAGGAGCATTTGAGGGGTCATATGGAAACTATAGTGCTATAGAAGCTTCCTAAAATGTATTTATACATGAAAGAAATACAAATCAAATCACAAATTGGTAGGGAAGAAAATTCCCAAACAAGACATTTTTAAAATCAAATAAAAATTCTGTTGCCAGAAAATAGGTTAATTGATCCAAGGAAACCCCCAAATATATCATGCTATTTTCAAAGATATCAGTTGCTCTCAACAAATTGGTTGTAAGACCATATTGCTAAAGGCAACAGTTACATAAGGTATTAAACACAGGAGTCCACCTAGTACCTACCTAGAGCATTTACCCATATTGACTAGTATTCATGGTGCTGGGAAGTGTGTTTGCTTGCCTGTTTATTTTCTCGAAAAAGAGAAAGAAAGACAGTAAGTAGGTGTGGGCGGGTGGGGAGGATATAGGAGGAAGGAGGAGTTGGAGTTTGTGAGAGACATTTTATTGTCTTCCTATTGAACTATTATTTTTTCTTAAGCCGAAGTTAGTTTCCACATCTTCCAGGCTACAGGATTTTAATTAACACAATTTACTGATTATTGATAAGGTCCACTTGCAATTATTAGGACTTTTGCCACAGCTCTAAAATGATACTAATGATTCAGAGCCAAAAGTTTCAGCCACTTACAAAATGACTTTCTATCAGAGAAAATGAGCTAAGAAAACTTGAATAAACACGATGAAAAAAAAAAACAACTGATGTTTTCTCCATTTTAAATTTTTTACTCTTTGATTAAAAGCACTTCTGGAGAGGGCTGAGTGCACACATGATAGTAAAGTGCAATCTTTTCCTGGTTTTGTGATTCTTGATTCTGAGCCTTGAGCCAGAAGCAATTGAAGTGTTTTGTTTTAGGGCCAGATTCTGCTACTCAGAAAAGGCCATGTAATGGTAGTTAATGGAACATACAAAATGGTAAATGCCACACAGATTCAAATGTAAAGATTACCTCTCAAAAGACCCGGTAAAAGAGAAATGATGAAACTTATCTATTTTTTTTAAGCACAAATAATGCTATGTAAAAGTAGGAATCTAAAATTAGGGTGTTTGGTCACCTGTTGAGTATTGTCTCTAAAGTCCTGTAGGACACAGAGTTTAAACCTGGTGAAAAAGGTCAAGACAGTTCTCAGTTTCCACATTAAATTGCTTAGAAACACTCTTCAGCTGGGAAGTTAGGTTTTAGGAATCCTGCTGTGAAAGTTAGCAATTGAAATGTAAAACGTGTGAAGTATTCAGTTTTAGAAGTACTGATTTGAAAAGATTATGGCATTTGTATTTTACCAAATGAGGTTCTTTTAGTGGACTTAAATATATGTCTTGAATACTCTGGGCTTAAATGAAAAATCTTCAAAATATCAGTTCATTAAAATTTAGAGGTCAGAGTCTCAGACACTTCTGGCAGTATGCCCATATGAAAAATCTCTAGGATAAAGAGACCGCATGTCATTATGATAGTATTTATGGTGGTCACTCTACATGTAAGAGCATCTGTCATGTATTCTTAGCTCACATAAATGCCACAGCTCTTCCCTGATAATATTGTCTCCCTGCTGTGGTCTGGTCCTTCCACCCTTCTTTTGTAGAAACTGACCTTGCAATGGAATCGTTTTTTTTTTTTTTTTTTTATCTTCTAAGAATCTCCATGGAGGGGATACAATCTTCTCTATGATGATTGATGTCTCTTCCATACATTGATTTTGGTGATTCTCTTTTTTGCTTCACACTCTATATTTTTTAATGTTGGTACTCTACATTCCATCAATTAATTTTAGCTCTGTGAATATCTGTCTCATTGTTGCATTCAGTCATTGCAGACCTTTCCGCAAAATACTGGCAATTCATAGCTTATATTTTGGGGCTATTTCAACATATATTATCTCTTCTCATAGATAACTCTACCAACTACTGAAAATCAGTAATGAGATTCCTAATACATATCCAGAATAAATATGGTTGTGCACCATAATTCAACTGACACAGAAATCTCAAACTCAGCATGTTACAGGGTAGTGGTAATGGCCAGAGTTGATTTTGGCATCCAAACGTCTACCTATGGACCTTATGGTACATAATACCCTTAGCATACTATTTTAGATTTTAGGATTTTGTTGTTGTTGTTGGTTTTTTTTTGTCTAAAACATTTGATGATAAATCTATACAGTTTGTTGGATATTTTAGTATTTTGGGACATTTTATGATACTTATGTGTTAAATAAAATTTAGTTATATTTAAGTACATTTCTTTTAAATTCAGTGATGTTTTATAACATGATTATTAAAATATCTACCATCTAAAATCAGAAAATTATTGAATTATCATTGGCGCCACAATCATTGCAAGCTACTAATTTTATGTTTCTCATTTCTGTGTTTTGTTAGTTTTTTTTTTTCTCATAGTTATGACCAGATACAATGGTACAATGCAACTCAAGGGAGTAAGATCGTTTACATCACCATTTGTGGGAACAGTTCCTTATTCCATGGAAAGATTAATGATGGAGTTTAAACCTTTTAATTTCTTTCATCTTGATAGAACAGTCCTGGATTCTAGCTCATTAAATGGTGGTATTCATATTTAATTTGGGGATTCCTAATTCAATTTTTTTTCTGGGAATATCCTCATTGATATGTCTGGAGGTTTTTTTCCTATGTGACTTTAGAACCACAGGGTTTTGCTGTTGCTGTTTGTTTGTTTGTTTGGTTGGTTGGTTGGTTTTGTGTTTTGTTCTTTTGTATAATGAACAATTAATCTTCACGAGTCCATTACCTGTCAATTTGCACCAAACCCCTACATGAAATTCTAACATTTAATCCTGGTCTCAAAAGTGTCATGCTTATCTTACAATGCAAAATAATTCAGTGTATATTGAAAAGTCCCCCATGTCCTAAGTATTACATTGATTTTTTCAAAAGCCTATATATAGCCTATCTACTGAGATTTAGGCAATGTTTCAACTATGATTTTCTAAAACAGCAAGAAAAATAAAACAAAGCCAGTTACACACTTTCAGTATATAATGGCATTGAGTAGACATGCATATTCCAAAAGGAAGGAATAAAGTCACAGCAAAGAAATTGAAGGCCAAAGCAAATCTGAAACAAAGGGACAAACATACCGTCTTGCAGCTTCATGCCTGGTAGAAGGGGGTCTTAGAGGCACATTCTGCATTCTACTTCCTTCCTGGTATCTTCAGTTTAGTCACTTGCTGCCTATGTAGTCTGTTCAAGGCCAGCTCCATTCTGTGCCAGAGTGGTTCCTCTGTCTACTTGAAAAGTTCCCAGCATTTCCCCACACCCGGAGTGCTCACTACAACCCATGCATTGCCTTCGCATCTTCTTCAACAGCTTTCTCAGGAGTTCCACACAGGTAATCTCACTCAGCTATACACTACCTGGTCTCAATCAGCAGGTTTCTGAAAAATTAGTGCAAAGCTTTGGAACCCTATAACTTTTGCATTTTATATCATCATAAAACAGGCGCTATGTGGAAGACACCAAATTTTGCTGTAGCACAAAATGTAATCTTCCACTCTGATCTCAGCTACTTGGGTACTTTTGCCTCAAAAGTCCTGGGAGGGCAGTTTTGGATCAGGAAATCTTTGAAATGTCATATGTTCAGGCTGTAAAAGTGATTTGTCACTTTCTAATCTTGAATCTTTAGTGGGTGGGGCTTTAGTCCTTGGAGGCCTTTCTGATTGGTTCATGACAGAGCAAGATGGTCATCGTATGATTTATTATTTGTTTGGTAACTATAGGACTAATGTTTATTGCTGCGAACAATAGTGGGCACACTTGTACATCTTACTCATATATTTGTAGTGATTTAAGTTCTGACACCCTTTGTCGAATGCCTACTGGATCAAAAAGATGGAAGCCTACAACTGTGATGTGTGAAAGAGTGTGAGGCCATCTTGAGACGTACATTTTATTTGTTGCTGGGAGGAAACTAATATAAAATTATCAATTCAGGTAATTCAAATGAGAAAGATTCTTGGTTATCTAGATAAGAGAAAATCTCAGTGACATGTACTGAAGAACAGTTAGGCAATGATCCCTCTTAATGAAGGCAATGGCTAATGGTAGCCATTAACTTGTCTATACATATTTTCTCTGTATGTACAAAACATTAACCCCTTTATTGTGCTTTTTAACAACAAAATGTACATTTCCCCCAGATCTTCCATTTTTTAATTTTCATTATTATTACCAATAAAAACAACAGTTATCAATAACACTGCTAAAGGCTGAATATTATGTTCTTTTTTTTTTTTTTTTGGTTCTTTTTTTCGGAGCTGGGGACCGAACCCAGGGCCTTGCGCTTCCTAGGTAAGCGCTCTACCACTGAGCTAAATCCCCAGCCCCGAATATTATGTTCTTGATACTTCCTTTGCCAATATCTATCTTCACTTTCAAATTCCGATTTGCTTACATTACCAGAACACTTGTCAAACACAGTTATAATTTTGAGCAAGTTGTACCATGTGACCTCTGGCCCAATTCCTACAAGTCCTTGTTTCCGTGTCGTAACTCATGGGCATACTCTAGAGCTGCATCTCTCCTAGCCTGCTAGACTTCTGATCTTCCACCACAATGGCCCTCTTCACCTTAGATGATCATCTCCCTATTTCCCAGCTTGAAGCACTACTGTTTACATCTTAGTGGAGTAAGAGAGCACAGCAGTGGAAGTTGGTGCTCATGTTTATCTATTTTTCTTAATTCAATCCAGGACTTAAGCCTATGGAATAATAATGTTGTCCCTATTCAAAGCATAGCCTCCCTTTCCAGTTAAGCCTCTCTGAAAACGTATTTGCATACATTTCTTGGCTGCGTATCTTCTCAGTGGTTTTACTTGCATAGACTCTCATCAATGTCTATTTTACTGTCTTTGAAGATGGGCATATCTTCCAAAGAAAGATAGGTGTGTGTGTGTGTGTGTGTGTGTGTGTGTGTGTGTGTGTGTGTGCATGTCAGAAAGAGAGAGAGAGAGAGAGAGAGAGAGAGAGAGAGAGAGAGAGAGAGAGAGAGAGAGGAGTTATTTACCTTGGAAAAACGGAAGACAGATTCTTACTAGATTTTTACAATACTGAAGAAATGTAGAACAGGAGAAACCTTTTAATAAACACAGTTGGATACAATGTGAGTACTTAGGGAGGTTGGCAAGCTGATGCTAATTGAATAGAACCACAGAACCACACAGTTGATGTGACTGTTAAAATAACCTTTTCTTTCCCTAGAGCTGTTTAATAAAAATGCAGTGTTTTTTTATGTATATACTAAATGTTGCTTTATTGAAGAACGTAAAAGCAAGTTAATAACAGTATGCTTAGGGTTCTGGAGGGAGACTGTAGTAATGGCCTATTTGAAAAGAATAATAATTACACCGTGAACCCAGTCCCAAACTGGAGGTGCTATTCCAATGTGTGACAAGCAAATTCAGGTGACATTCAAGGTCACACTATCTTGCACAGTTTTAATAAACACAAAGAAAGCTTCAGATCAACTGAAGACTTCACAGTTTTAACATTGGGAGCTACTTGGGTGTTCTGGACACAGATGCAGATTAGATATAAGTACCATCCCTTTTAAGATTAAGAAGGCATAAAATGACATATAAAATATGATAAAAACAGAACATATTGATTTTTAAATTATTTACTTTATTTTAATCTATAATATAATTATAGTATCCACCCTGAACTCTCTCATATATTCCTCCTTGTTCTCTTTCAAATTCAAGGCCTCTCTTCTCATCAGAGAAAGATATTAACTTATTTTATTCTGAAAGGAGGATTAGGAATTATACTCATATTTTAAAATGTATTTAGATTTTACTTATTTAGTGAACAAATTAAATTTGGGAAGAATATTTATAGATATATAGTTTGGTGCTATTCACTATATTGTAATATTATTAGCATAAATTATTTCATATAACTTTCAATATGTAAACAAGTAGTTACTTTTGAATTATCATTATTTACAGTAAAAAGTAAAACTCTTTAAAATATGCTGCCAAAAATTGTCAATTATATCAGGTGGATTGTGATTATTCTTTCCATGCAAAATATTTTTATATATGAAATGTTTTAAAATATATGTATAAACTCATTTTAAACATGGTTACTTATGTAAAAAATAATTAAATTCAAGGTCAGATTATTGTGTGGAATCCAATAATAATTTACAAAAAAGAGAGTATTTCTTATTAGAATTTAAAACAAAACTATTTTTCTCTATGTGGGATTGTTTACATAATATCAATTGTTCTTTTCTTGTTTAAAGTTTCCACACTCCTTGTAAAATCTATGTCCCTAAAATCACATAGCTACTTTCCAATAGAGACTTCACTGAGACTTGGGAAGGAAACATGGAATCATAGTAATTGTCTTTATTTAAACATTTCATTCACAAGTTAATCGTTTACTTTACACTACTACAGAACAAACTCGGGAAGGTACTATTAGATTGCATGTTTTCTATCTCTTATCGAGCTTAATAGTGGACATTTCTAGAGCCAATACAAGTGTTATCGTCAATTCTTAAAACTAATGGATTAAGAAAAACATGCCTTCCCAGTACTAGAATATGCGGGATTTGTATGAAGGAAAAAAATTGTACCAAGAGGCAGTATACATTTGAAAATGTGGGGAATAGATTAATTTGAAATACCTTTATGAGCAAGAGCATTTACCATGATATACAATATAAAACCTTTACAAAATGTGGTACGAAACTTTCTCACTCAGAGCAGAAAACAAGAGGTTATCTCCTCTTACTCTGAATTTGAACCTCTTTTTGAAAGAAATAGCTAATGCAATTACATAAGAAGTGCACATTACCTATGTTTTGCTGGTTTCTTTTTTTAAGATTTATACTTATTTATTTGTTTGTTTCTTTATTTGAGGATTTCATGAAGTTATAACCCCCCTTTGCATTCTGTCGACACCTTCCAATCCCTCCCAGGTCTCTCCAACCAGCCCTCTTCTATATTACTTTTTGTAAAATATATACAAGCACAAACACAGCCTTTTGACACTAACTATTGTACCGTACAGGTAACCACTTATGACTGTGATTCCATTCCTGAAAAACTATAACAAGCTAGCAAAATTAGGACTCTTACTCCTGGGGCAGCCCTTGCATCTTCTGCAAGTAGTGTAGTCTTCAGAAATTCACCTCCATGCATGTTTTGCAGGTTTTGTGAGGGGAGTCGCATCGCTGAGAGTGCATGGGAGCAGGATCACTGTCATATCCAGAAGACAAATTCATATAATCGGCATCCGGCATCTCCAGCTCTAACAATCCTTCTACCTCCTCTTCTGAGATATTTCCTGAGCCTCACATATAGTGGCTGTGTTCCAGATGACCTTTGGTGTGGGGTAATTAATTCATTATCTTCATTTCATCTCTGTGCTTTGACTTTTGAAAAAAGTCTAATAATCTGTGTCTACTGCAAAAAGAAGGGTGTTTTTTTTATGTAATGTGAGGGCTGCTCCAGTCTATGTGTAATTAATTAAAAGGTAGTTAGGAACTCTATTGCCTTAGTAATATGGTACATTTCCTACAAGGCTCCTGACCTCTGGGCCATGAGTTTTTGTGTAGGTTTGCAGTATAAGGTATGAGTATTCTTCAACTGAACTTGTGTTTCATCTAAGAATAACAGATTCAAATATAATGAGAAACATCTAGACAGTTATAGAAGAAATTAAGATGCTCAGTTATTGCTATTATAAATATTAGAAAACAGGCAAAGGATATTTATTCTCTGAGGATACATCGGGAAGTGGTAGAAAGAGAACTATTACTTCTCAGGCACAACACAAACGTCCTATTTTATGATAGAAGTAGCTGATCCTCTAATCTTCATTGAATTAAAAATTTCTGTACTGAACTGCAGTATACTGTTAAGAAAACAAGGAGAATACAGATAGAAATGAGTATAAAGTAAAAATCTAATAAAAGACTGTTACTTAACATATATACCCTTAAAAATAAAAACAAGATAAGAAAATAGTATAAAACGTGATTAAAATACAAATAGATTTTCACTATAATACAGATGCAAACTTTTATTCACAGACAAAAGGTCAACATGGTATGTCTTTATGGACCACAAATTGGAACCACTGAAAGAAGATACTATGTAACAATTAGAATGCCCATAGTTGGTAACAATGACAACATCAAGTGTTGGCAATGCTGAGGAACAACAAGGGCTTTTCTATTTCATGATTGTTGGAAAAGAGAAATGTCAAGAAAGTATTTTGGCAGCTTCTTAATAAAACCAAATACACATTTACAATAAAACACAGGAATCTTTTTCTTTGGTGTTTATCCAAAAGTGTTATAAAGAATATTAAAAATTAAAAACAATGGCACAGGTATTTCTAATAGCTTTATTCCTAATTGTGAAACACTTGGAAGCTCCTTCAACAGTTTCACAGATAAAGTATAGATAATGCAGACAAAGAAATATAATTCAGATAAGGTCATTCATTGCACAATCGAAATGTGCAAGAAACAAACATGTATTAGGGATTGAAGGAAGCCAAATTAGCAAGGCAGCAAAGTAGAGGAGTCCAATTAAGTGACATCTAAAAAAGAGAACCTATGGAGGAAGAAAGGAAGGACCCCTCAGGAGGACAGAGAGATAAACAGGCAGAGCATAGAGGAATTAGGGTGAAAATTGAATTTTATGAATGTGATGTTGTAGGAATAATAGTGACTATGTGGTTATATAGTTCATCCAATACTTAGAACCACTTACACCAAAATGAACCCAAATGAAGATGGTGAACTTCAAATTATAATGTGTGACATTAGGTCAAAGACTAGACACTGCTAAGATATATGGAATGTTGGCACTGCAGTAGCATATTAATTTGCAGGAATATAAGAACCCTCTATAATTCAAATTCTTAGGAGAAAAGAAAAGCTAACCTGTGGTTACATGCAACATAAAAATCTAGTTACTGTTGTTGCTGTAAACTCCTGCGTTACAAGGACTAGCACCACTCAGGTTCCAGGACTATCTGCCAGAAAATCCAACCATTTCCTCTTGTCCATCACCATTATGTTATCAAACTGGAAGTCTTTGAAGTTCATGTGGATGGTTCAACAACTTTGATTATTTTTAGACAAAGGAAGGAGCAAACTCTACAAGATACTCATTCCAACAAGAGAGATTAATTTAGTAATTATAAATTAGTTTCTATAATTTTGAAGCACAAAAAATACTCAAAGGTGATGATATAATTAATAGTAATTCAGTGAGTCCAGAGATTGTTTTGTGTCAGTCATTGTGATTTTTTTCAGCTGCTGTTTATTGACATTCAGGTGGATACTATAGCAACAGGTCTGGAGACACTGCAGAATACAATGGGGGAACTGGAGTGTCTGCAGTGACAGCGGTGGAGTGCACAAGGTGGAGGAGGAAGGCCAAAGCTGTTGGGAAAGCAAGTCAGGCCTAAGGCCAAAAGTCATTAGCCTGGAACCCTGGGCCCCATTCCCTCAGATGCTGCTTTTGCTGTCTCCTGATTCAGGTTAGGGAATGGGAATTTTCTGGACAACCTTCTACAGGAGCAAAGTACACAGAGATAACGCTGCCGTTCTGCGATAAAGTCAGAGGGTTCCAACCCTGCATTCTTCCTTGGCCTCTGTCTCAGGTAGGGTCATGAAAAACAGCTGGCCTCTATTGCACGTTTCAGAGGCATGAATCTTCCCCGTGTCCCAGCCCACCAGCGCCACACTATGGCTCAGGGTGAGCACTGCAAGCGTTGCTGGCCTAATGGATAGGATAGGGGAGGGGAGGGGACAGGGACTGGAATAGGGGCTCCAAAGGGACATTAAGGTACAGGTACTACACACTTGGTGCTGGTGAAGCCAGAGACTGGACGCCACCCGGTCAGCACATCTCCCTTCTTGACGAAGCCACCGTTCATGGCCAAGTTTACACGAAGGTCAACATCCTGTAAGGCATCCTTACACAGCACAGGGAAGCCTTCTGGGGATTGCGTGTCACGGCAATAGTAGCAGCGGAGGGCAACGGTACCTGGCCACTTGTTGAGCACTCCTACCAGACTCGGTGAGCATGATAATGGCCCAATGCAGCAGAAGGAGGCCTCCACAGTGCCCACTGCGGCAGATTCTGTGGGGTTGCTGGTAATGGGAGCCAGGCGGCGTAGTTCTTGAGTAACTCCAAGTGATAGATGGCAGCCTCTGCCTCTCGGGCAATTTAGTTCTTCTACAAACTCTGACATATGTATTATATTACTTTTATAGAAAAGAGTCCACAGAATGGATTTTCTTTGACAAACACGTATTTCTGTCTGTCATAGTAACACAGATGGACTTCAGCCTCAGGGCTCACAAAAAAGACTTTGTCCTGATATTCTGTATTTACTAAGTACTTAGTGTTCAGACCATGTGATGGTCTTGATTTTTTTCTTTTCTTTTCTGTTCTTTCTTTCTTTCTTTTTTTTGGGGGGGGAATTCTGTTTATAAAGCAGACGAAACATATAAGTTCTCAATAAAATAAATCCTCACTGAACAAGAGAAACATTGTTCTAGTTATCAGACATGTCTGCAGTTGCCTAGAATAAGCAAAAGCATGAGGAAAGAGTTACCTGCCATGCACAAAGACAGAAAAAAAACTTGTCTTAACAAGTTGCAGCTTGACAACAACTGTAGTTGTCAACAAGTGGTCCAATGGCAAGCCCTAGAAATTATTGCATTTTCTGGTATTTTTTTTTTATGTTTGGCCATACTATTGGCAGTGAAACGGTATATTTGTTGGAAATATCTCCTTGTAAAGCATCCATTTTTTTCCTAAGAAATATAGCAGCTCATCCAGAAACAGACACATACACAACCCAAACACACACACACACACACACACACACACACACACACATGACACATATAATCCCCCCACATACACACACATACACACAAACACACACACACACACACACACACAAACACAAACACAAAGCACACAGATGTCCTGAAGTCTATAATTTTTTTCTTCTCATAATCTAAATTTTCTATCTTCCATTCCAGTCTTTGTTCCATTTTGAACTAATTTTTGTACAATGTGAGAGATACACCAATAGCTCAGTCTTTTTTCTGCATGTAGAGATCCAATCATGCAAGGTAAAATAAACACATATATTGGTGATAGAAATGTAAACTTGCCCAGCCAGCATGACTACCAGCAGGGAGATTCTTCAAATACTAAAAAACAGAACTAGAATATTATCCACCTATATTAAGCCTAGGTATGCTCACAAAATAATAGAAGACAGTATAAAATAAAAATAACTATATACTTACTCCTTTTTATTTTAACAATATTCACACTAGCAAAACTTGCTTATAACATCATGATTATAAGGAAGATTATTTATTCAGAAGATAAATATCCTCCATTTCCTTTTATATAAAAACATGTATTTTTTTTAAATTGCATTATAAAAGAAGGGAAACTATTTGGAGAGAGAAAAGAGATCACTGTGATCATGGAAGAAAAAAAATAACCACAGAATTTATACAGCTACTTGTGCTGGAAGGTAGAAAAGTTCTTTTGAATAGGGAAAATAGATAGAGAGAAAGAGATACAATGGTGTTAAGAAGAAAAGGGAAAGCCAGTACAGCAGGATTAAAGGGAGAAGCCAATGCCAGAGTAGGGTGAAGGAAGAACAACCAACACAGAAGACGTTTTGAAAATCTGTATGGAAATGGACAATGGTAGAAGATTCCTAAAATACATATGTGTATGAAAGGGATTTACATGGAGTCACAATATGTTTGAGGAGACAATTTTCCAGCTAGGAAATGTACACCATCAAGTAAAACCTGCAATGTTAGGCATGACTTACATCTTGTTGACACTGTTGAATTAGCCAAGAAAATTAGACTATGAATCTGTTAAAGTAACAGCTATAAAATGACTCCTATTGATGAACTTCTATACCCCCAGGTCAATGCATCACTTAGCTACAAACTAACAAGATTCTTGCAGGAGTTCATAATGCAGAGAAATCCAGAATTAGATTATGGGCAGAAGGAGAGTCTCTGGAGATCTCAGCCCTCAATGGGCCCTCAATCTCAGCCCTCATCAAACCTCCCCATTGAAGCTCAGGAATCTATGTGAAGAAGACGGGGAAAGTTTGTAAAAACCAGAGCTTGCGGATGATTAGACAGAAACATCATTTTCTACAAATAGATCTCACGCACATATGAACTCGCAGAGACTGTGACAACATGAAGAAGATCTCCACAAGACAAACTGGAAAAAAATTCAAGCACCAAGACGGGGAAATGGACCAAAGAGCCCACTCGTACTCAAGACATTATTTGCAATGGATATGTGTTGGAAAAGAAAAGAAAATTTTTTTCTCTGATGGAATGACACTGGCATCAACCATACTCCAGTGTATGCTATACCCAGGAGCAGTTTACCAGCACAAAGTGGACTCCATTTTTGTTTGTGTTCCTGTTCTGTTTAGTCTTACTAGATTTTGTGGTTTCATTTTTATCTCAGTTGTTTGGAAAGAGAACAGGAAAGAGTATGATGTTGGGCTTGTAGAGAAGAGAGGAGAGTCTGAGAGGAGGAGTTGGGAAAGAATAAGGAATATGGTCAAACATCTTGTATGCAAAGGTTTCTTAATAAACAAGTAAAAGTAAAAAAAATTAGTCTTATAATTTGTAAATGGTATCTGACTTATATTAGTTTGTGGAAAATCACTAGGATTCATGTAAATTTGAAAGCAGTTTTACTTTTGTTGTCCAGAGATGTTGAGATGTCTGAACACTGAAATGGCTCATTGATAGGAATAGTGATATATATATATATATATATATATATATATATATATATATATATATATAAAATCCTGTGTGTGATCTCACACATACAAACAAACCTAATGAAGGAGAAAAACAGATTAATATATGGCATTAAAAGAGAAGGGAAGCTATTTGGGAAGAGAAAGGAGATTGGTGGAGGTAGAAATAGGGTAAGGGAAGATAACAGAGTAATATATATGATAAAGATTACTATGTTAATATATGAAACTATCTGAATTTTATGTTTATGGAACTAACATATATGATTTCTACTGCACAAACTGAACAAGAGAACAATCTTTTGCAAAGGAGAAGCATTAATTGAACTTGCAAAGATAATTTTCCTGTAGTTAGTGATTTAGCACTGGGAAGGACAATATGGTTTTTATGGTTGCAAGAAACCATAATCTAATTTTGCCAAGATTTTTATTTAATCAGAAATGTGTTATCACTTTTAATCCCCCTCTATTCCATTTGAATTACATTAGAAATATTCTATGGGCGGTTCTACAAACAGCTCATCCCATATACTACTGGTCACCTGCATTGTTTAAATCACCTTATCATTAGTCCCAAGAGTCAACTAAGGGGTTATTTTTACAGAATATTGTAATCTGACATTGCTGAGTATAAATCATTCACCACAGTCAGAGCTATTCATTTCACAGTAGACACTGTAAACGTAATTAGCATGTCAAGTTTGGTTCACCCAGTAAGAGGTAGGTTTCAAATATATAGATCTGTATAAAGAAGGCAGATGGGCCAAAAACTAACCTAATGTCTTCAACTTAAACTTTCACATTGTGAGGTCTGAAATCTACCTGAAACAATGGAAACCAGTTTCTCTTCATGTATCCCTACTGTGAGATTGTGAAGCTAAAATCTAGATAGTCTATCATACTATCTGAGACTGCAAAGCTTTGTGTTGTTCTTATAAATACCAGGATATAAACCTCATCAGGGTTGACTACACTCCATTTCCTTGGTAGAGCAGACCACATTGGCAGTGTGTGTGTGTATATATATATAGAGAGAGAGCCAGATGTTGACTTCCAAAGATGTCTTTAATGTCATTGCATTTTGGTTCTTTCTCTTTCCCCGAGGTACTCATTCAAAAGCTATCTTGCATCCCCCTTCACTTTCAGGTTAATGTGTCATACACAAGCAATCAATTCTTGGAACCAAGTTGTAAGCAACTGGTCATAATTTTCTGTGAAAATTTTCTTGGAAACCCTTTATAGCTAGGCTGCTTAGTTATAGCACAGCTAAAGAAACTGAAGGACCAATACTCTTAACTCTTCTCCCAAAGGGCAAGTTCAATACCATGTTCATAGCTAGTGAAACTTAGCATCAAGGACATGGCATCTTGAACTCTAGGAAAACCACTGTCTGATGCATAAATTTATTTGGTCTTTAGAAAGTCCATGAAGGGACACACTGGATTGGTGAAATAACGTGTGTGATTCTTCAATTTATAAGAGAAGAAAGGACATTTCAGAAATGTAAGAAAAAAGGGGCTTTTTCATTTTTGGTATTAATGAATAAAGACATACAGATTCAAATATTTAAATTAATGTCATGGCATGACCATATGTAATACAGATAGTGAGTTAACAGGTTGATTGACAAAGGTCCACATAATCAGACACATTTACATATGAAAATCATATACCTATAAAAAATGAAAGAACATATAGAACCATAACTTGCTTTCAAATCAGTAGGCTATGAATAATAGGCATTTGTACCTGTGAAAGTGGAAACATGGAACAAACAGAATTTTATGGTTGTTATCAAATTGCTCAAAGATGTGCTTTTTTTTATTTTTAGAATTCCTGACTTAAACAGAATTATTTCATGCTTTTTACATCCATTGTAGAGGTGCAATTTTATGATCTTCTTTACATGTCTCAATGCTTATCTACTTCAGCTACTTTTTAAGTTTCAGGACAAACATGGCCCTGTTTGTTTATTTGTTTGTTTATTTATATTTATTTATTTTGTGCAACACCCTGTAACAACTACTTAGCTTATAAGTGATTTAATGAATAAATAATTAGTATATAAAACTGATTCCTTATGATTAAGGGAATTTCTATAATTAGGAACAAGGATGATTCATTTAAGGAAGGCCCAGTTATAATTCCAGTTTTCATCCGATAAACTGTTACAATATCTGTCTCTGTTTTAAGACTTAAGGATAGCCTGAATCGAAAATGCTGACTCTCATTTTCCTTGTACACAATGCTAAACTGTGGGGCGGGGTAATGATTTTTAGAAGGAGAAGCTGACAATATACTTATGTTTATTTTTCCCAATAACTTATGTGGGGAGTGTTTCAGTAGCCATTCTGACACTTTTAACATTTATATTACCCTTTCTTAAAACCTAGCATCACCCTAGCATCACTACTTATTTTTAATAATGGTCGTTAATACTATTTGAATTGTATGCAGACATATATACATTTCTTCTCTGAATTTCCCCTGGTGAATATAAAATTATGTGTGTGATGTTTTCAGTACTTTCCACTGTGAGAGAATCAATACCGAATTTTATTCTGTTTCTTTGTATTATCTAATAAGGAGAAATACTTTCCCTACATTTAGAGTGTGTACATTTATATCTGTATTTATATATTAAATACTTGCTAGTAAAATAAAGATATTGTAAAACATAATAAAACATGTCTTAGGAAGCCTACATGAGATAAATGCATTTTGATTTAGTTAGATATAAAAGCCACAGACTAAACGATTTAATATCTCTTTTTCTTTCGGGCCAAATTCAATTTCAGATTCAGATTAGCTAACATTTACTTCATGCCTACAGTGTATCCGCCTCTTAGGGAAACAATTTTGCATGTATTACTTTGTATAAAACCCAGATTCTTCAATGCAGAAAGAGGGGGCAAGAGAAGCTAAATTCAAGAAGACTTGGAAATGAGCCAGAGAGAGGACTTGCAAACAAGAGTCTATGAGCCTATGTAAGACAAGACAGTTGCTTACTTTAAATGCATTGTTAGTACTATACACTCAACATAATATGAAGGGTTTCCTATAGCCTACCTGTTGGTAAAATGCTGAAAGCTTTAATTTGACATAGCAAAGGCAAGCACATTGATGTTCATTGTTTCTACATAATATAGACCTGAAGATCATTGCCAGAGACATTAGGAAAACAAAAGAAATAAAAACCATCGAAATCAGACAGTTATCATCTTGTTTTCAATATTGAAAGCAAGATATTGGTCTTATTTTCAAGTGACATGATTCAAATATATATTAAAATAACAAAATGCTATAAAACATCTTAGAATCTATAAGTAATTAAAAAAGTGTGCAACTGACATAATATTAGGGTTGTTCTTTACACTAATAATTTGAATAGGAAATAAAAATTGTTTAATATATTATAGTACACAAATTAAATAGTATTTAGGAATAAATTGAACTAAGAGTAAATTAGTTATCCATATTGATAAATGAAATTGCATTAAACACAAACAAAAGAAGATGAATTCCATATTTCTGAATTTAGCAACAATCTTGTTATATTTTTGAAATACCTAGGTATTTGAAATATTGTATGTCTGAATGCCAATTATTTTTTTCATTAATAAAAATATTGCAGATTCGACATATTCAAATTAATCATGAGACTGGAAAAATTTTTTCCATGTGGCCTTTTCGATTGTGCTTAGAAGGAGAGGTATTTGTGAAATACTTGTGGTAACTTACTTAGAATCAGTCAGAAATTTTCTGTACTCACTATAACTTTGTATATATACATAAACATATATATTATCAAAAATATATTTCTAAAATAAATGCCACCACCTTTTCAAAAATGTAAGCAATCGTGTAGCAAATAATGTACAGTAAAAGTATGTACTATAGACAAGATATGGGTGTGTCTCTCCGAATCTTGTCATATCCAGTTCCTTCAGGTGAGGATAAACTTCATCAGCAGGTGTGGGAATGTATGTTCTACTCCTTGCACCTCACCATCACAAAGTTTTCAAGCCTATTTTCCATTCCCTGTAAATCTCTTGTGGTAAACAGTCCATTATCTTTTACCACACGTATCCTGAAAATTTCACACCCATGTTTCTTACTCAGTCTTGGGCTTCCTAAATGAGTCCTCTTAATTTATTATTTCGCAAGCATACAGAACAGTGTTTGCCTCAGATCTATTACAGGCCAGCTCATCTTCCTTTAATTTTATTGAGTATTTCAATCTCTTTCCTGAATCCAAATCCTACTTGGACTGGATTTGACATTATGTTTTCATTTAAGCTTTAGATCCTTAATCTTATTACTTCCTGTTTTCCTAAAACTGGAGTGACTAAGCTCCTTAGGAGAGCAGGAGCAGATTCTGCACAAAGCCGTTTAGCTACATTTACTCTGCTCTTCAGTTGAACTCTTTCCCTAGAATTTTATCCCTTAAAAAACATCTGGGAAATTAAAAAGTTCAAAAGCAAGGCCTTGTTAGGGGTGTGGCACTGCTGGGACATCTCACTGCTCTTTGGCTTACTCTGTCTTGTCTATAAGAAAGACATACAAGCACATCATACGTAGTCAGCAGTTTGGTTTCTCCATTTGGTGTTTTGCTGTTTTAAGAAGTCCCTGCAAGGATTTTGAACAAAAAAAAAAAAAGAGAAATATTAACTTTCTTTTGTAATAGAGATGCTTTATCTGAGAGGTGGTAAATCATTTGTTCCAAAATAAACTGTTCCTTAAGAGAAGATCCTTAATTCAAATTCAGATCTGGTGGACACCCATCTTTGGCTTTATGAACTTTACATATAATCTGAAAGCTCCAGGAAGGCCTGAGAAATGTTTGAGTTGGCCCAAGCACTCTTGTTCCAGCTAGACTACAGGATCGAGGGTGAATCTCTTGAATTCATGCACTCCTGGAGGGTCTGCTCAGGGGCTAGTGTAATATGTGAAACGATCCCGAAAAAGGCATGAGAATTCTCTCTCTCTCTCTCTCTCTCTCTCTCTCTCTCTCTCTCTCTCTCTCTCCTCCCCCCTCTTTGTGTGTGTGTGTGTGTGTGTGTGTGTGGTTTTTCCCAAGTAAAACTAACTCCTATATTGCTAAGGAATTAGGGCCAATGAATTGCTTTCTATTTCTAAAGAAACCACACACAAATGTAATTCCTTTATTTTGCAGTTGCTCCTCTATTAAACCACTGTTCCTTCCACTCCTGGGAGTTTGTAAGCCAGAAGCAATTGTTTCTCTGCTGATCAGGTCTCATTTGTCACTTTGCAGACAGGCACTTCTATTTGCTTATAATACAACCAAAATAATTAGCTGTTTACCTGCCAGGTTGCTGATGATTACGTACAACAAATGACCACAATGAATAAATTCAGACATTGCTGAAAGAAAAAGGCTAGGTAATTAGGCAAGACTTTGGCCATTGATGTTCACCTAAGACTGAGAGTCTGAACCTCAGAATTTGCATCTATGATTAGAAGGGACTTGCCTGGTTTCTTTTGCCATGTCTGGCAGACTCAGGCAAACCGGATATCATTTGCAACTCTGCCATTTAAAGCCACGTGATTAGTGGATTTCTAAAACTCTGTGAAAGATAGTTAATGCATAGGTTGTTTTAAGGATAAAACGAGGCAAGGTATACAAATCAGCCAAAGACACATTAGTGTCTTAAGGCATTGTCTTTTCTCTACTTGCCTTCACGTTTATATTACAGACACTTGAGGATCACTCAATTCTGAGAACTTTAATTTGCCTATCTGTTAGTATTTTTAAGTCTATAATTGTATTAAGGATAAAAAAGATCACACATGTACCGTTCCTAGCATTCAGCAGTCTCTTGCAAATGATTATTTAAAGCATTCTCTGAAGATAATGCTACATGTATACAGGTTTTGCAGCTATTGACAATGATAGCAGTGTTGATGAGAAAATATTCTTGGAAGTTGCCTCTACTAATAGTTGTCTTACAAAACACCTCTTTCCTTGGTCACATATTTCATCATTCTACCAAAATAACCAGAGAGTAGTCTGCAATTCTCTAATCACATAAGATGGATTGGAGCTCTAATCCAAACTTCATCTACTTGCCTCTCAGTGACTGCTGCTGTAATTCTTCGCCCGTGACTGGTGATTATCGTCAGTTCTGGATATCCATAATTGCCTTGTTTTCTGCTCTATTGCAAATGCAAAAACATTTTCCATTCATTTCTCAAGATGATCTTTAAAAATTAAATATGATGTTCAACAGCGTGGTCTATTGCTTTCTGATTCACGGATGCCTGTAACAGTCACTCTGCTTGCCTTACCAACAAACAGGAAAGAAGAACCTACTGTGTGACAGGTACTCTTAGCACCTTAGCAAGTGTCACATGATTCACATGCCACCCCAAGGAATATATACTACTATCCCTTTTCATTTAATTATTTCTGTGTCAAGACACTGGACTCTAGTCTGTTTTTCTCTGATTTGACAAAAAACCAACAGACTCAAAATTTGAATGCTTGGGCAACAGTAACTGTTCATCATGGCAAGGAAAAACATCCCATTCAAACCAAGTCAGGAGTCGCTCCACTTCCCTCCACTACTATGTTTCCCAGAAAGTGTGAAAAGGACAAGATAGAAGCTCACACCCAGTACGTACCTCATAGCACCTTAAGGCTGAGGTCTCCTGGACAGCCTGGGAGCGAGTGTTCCTCTGTCCATGCTGGCTGCTGTGTGGAAGTTCTTGTCTGAAGGAGGTTCTTTTATACTTAAAGGAAAAGTGAGAGCTATGTACATGCTTGACTTAAATGTGGTTTGTTTAAACTTGATTGATATTTTTCTGTTTCTTCAGGCACAATCTCATGCAGATTGAGTTGGCTTTAGGTGTTCCAGGAAGCTGAGACCAGTCTTAAACTCAGGATGCATCTACTCTCATCTGCCTCTAGTTCCTAATCGCTAAGGTGACTGGCAGTCACCATCAAGCCTGGCTGTTAGCAGCTAAATTTAAATTTTTGACTTTGCTTCTTCCTTTTGCTTTACTATTACTTTTCCTCCTACATGCACACCTTAGTTTTTACATTTCAAAGATAGGAACGATTACAGCATTCTCCCAGGTAAGACTTCGGAGAAAAGAAACATGAGGCACATGGTTTGGTTCTGAGTTGTTATTGCCCCTACAATAACATGGTGTTTCTTTGCAAGAGTTGCTGACTAGCCCATTTCATTGTCAAGAATTACTCTTCTTGTCTCCTCTCACTTTGTTAAGTGAAGACGACTTGTCACCTCTCCCCTAGGTCTCTTTTCTTTCTTTCTTTCTTTCTTCCTTCCTTTCTTCCTTTCTTCCTTTCTTCCTTCCTTTCTTTCTTTCTTTCTTTCTTTCTTTCTTTCTTTCTTTCTTTCCTTCCTTCCTTCCTTTCTTCCTTCTCTCTCTCTCTTTCTTTCTTTCTTTCTCTCTTTCTTTCTTTCTTTCTTTCTTTCTTTCTTTCTTTCTTTCTTAAGATAGAGGCAAAGCAAAGGAAGATTCATAACCAGAAACTATATTGCTTCTAAATGTCAGTCAGTGACATTTTCTCAGGAGAATCCACCCTTCTGCATACTCCCAAAGAACATTATTGCAGAGGAGAAGCAACTTAAGGATAGAGGCAAAGTTGGTGTTGATATTTCTGATGAGTGGACTAGTATTGCCTTTAAAGAAAAAAGCATTTGCGAGTTTTGTAGGCAGGAAAGAAACTGAATGCAGCTGCTCTTTCTTTTTCTGATCGTTCGTTGCACATTGGGTTTTACCAATCTTATATTTACCCATTAGTGAAGAGTTTCTTTAACCTTTATGAAATAATTACAAATAGATTTTAAGCATTTAAAAATACTTGAGGATAACTTGTGGGCAGGGATTATTCTATTTGATTCTGTAAGAGAAGTGTGGGATACATGTAATAAGCACTTTTAACCGAAAAAGGTCATGCTCACCTAAAGGTGATGTGTACCCCTGAGAATAGAGAAGAGGTCCAGAAAACCTACAAACTTGCTCACCTAGTGTTTGCTTAGAACTAACCCTCCTCTCCTCTGACAGAACTGATTGTCTTTTTACATGCACTGAGTCCAGATTTATTTATACTAGGAAACTAAAATTAGACTCTTTTTGCAGTATTCCACCTTAAAGCTTGTAATTAATAAAAACAAATACTTTTGAGCACTTAATGGTTAAGCAATACTTACTAATTGCATTGAAGATTGCTTCCCATACATATAATCACCATAGAAACTCAATCTCCATTTTACATAAAAAAGGTTAGAGGTAGAGTGTGATTCTATATACTGATCAACATGACCAGGACTTGATCTCAGGTACTGTGCATCTTCACAGTCTTCCTTTTGTATACGTTTATACCGCATAAGTCATACCATTCTTGAACAAATATATTGCTGCTAAATGTGAAAATATAGGTCTCTAATTCTTGACAGACTCATGTATAAACTGCAGATTATCTCCACCTTTTAGGTCTCAAATGAACTCATAAGTGAAGTCAAACTATGGAGGGTCAGGCTCATTATAAATAGTGTACAGATGTTTGTCTTAACAACTAATGCCTGGTCTCTGTTAGAAAAAAAGTCTTGACAGATTGTGTGACATTACACTTGTCATTTTAGGTTATGAGGATAAGACTCCAATAAAGAATGGAGCATGAATGGGATCTCAAACTGTAGGTGTAAGAGTATTATCACTAGGAGGTGTGAGGGTACTTTCTATGGTATACTTCTTGGCATTTATGGGAAGGCTTTACACAAGAATAATTCAATTAAAGGCTTCATTTGACAGCAAGGGCTGTCTTGGCTTGAACCTCTTTGTGGCACTGGGAAAAAGTTATAATGAACACATCAAGTTATTTATTGAGGGAATGGTGGCACACACCTTTAACCCCAGCATTCAGGAGGCAGAGACTGGTAGATTTCTAAGTTTGAGAATAGGCTCTAGGCAGCAAGTACCAGCATACACAGGGCTACTCTGAGAAACAAAATAAAACAAAATAAGTTATTTATTAAATTGGATTAATAACCTTCCATAGGCTAAGATACATGTATTTGTGAATATGGGTGCATTTCTCAACTTACACATGAGAAAATCCTGTCTCACAGGCAACTTGTGAGTCACTCACTGGCCTATGAAAGAGCACATAACCTCTGAGTTGTATTTCATTGAGTTTTTTTCCACCTAGGTTTCCCTGTTATTACTGCAGACCCTGTAGGAAACATGGGATGGCCTGGAAAACATTTGTGACAAAAATGTGAGGAAACATTTTTGGAAACAAAAAGTTTATCAGTGCTTTTGTGAATGGTACATTAGGAAAAGTCAGTGTGAGATAAATATTTATGGTCTGCAGGCACTAAGCACAGCTGTTGCATGATGGAAATTCAGGAATCGCCAGCCTCTAGGTGCTTAAAGCTTTGCTATAGCAAATAAATACAAGTCAGACATGACGGCTCAGGCCTGTAATCCCAGCACTTAAAGAAGTAGGCACCCTATCTATACAGAAGGACTCTGTTTCACAAAATAGAGCTACACCAAATAAAGATGGAAAAGTTCAGAGTCATTCTTGTAGGTACTGGAAGAGGAACATATATGAAGCACTGTAAGAAGGAAATGGATTATACACTTGGTCTCAAAAAGAAATGTATGAAATCTTAGTTTCAATCACGACATGTAGCTTTTGTGAATCGTATGCACTGTGATGATACTTGTCAAACCCTAAGTTTATCTTTCTATGGACTAAAAATAATACAGTTTTCAACTTATTCTCCTAACCGTGTCCCAAACATGTGGTCTGCAACTTCCCTAGAAAGTATGATAGGGTTGACTATATTATGAGGAGCCCCCAAATAGTTTTCACTGCACCTTTTATTTTTTTTCTCTGAAAATCCCTCCTTTTATTAACGTCCACACGTCTATCTATGTTAAAAATCACATAACAAGGCATGTCTCTTTTCAAAAGGGTTGCTTCTTAGATGGGTTTTGAAAGATTAAAAATGAAGCGCAAATCTGGTAATGTTACAAAGAGAGGGAACAGAACAAACAAGAAACAGAAACAAACTGTCTTTTGTGTTTGAGGACCCAGATGAATAACTTCAGAAGGACTAGTGTGGGCTAATGATCTCAAATTTCTATGTCCTAAACAAATAAGTAGACTAGTTCCTGAATTTTATCAGGGCTAAGAGTTTGGTACAGGAGGACCACATGACAGGAGGAGTATTTACATAAATATAACTCCTAATCTAAGGAGAAAATACATTGTCTTAAAGCAGGCCATCTAAGATTACATGGGGGGTCACTAGATAGGTAGCTTTTAATTTCAGTGTATTTATTTACATGCATATTAGAACAATATGATATGTTAAGGTCTATAATTGTATGGGTGTTAGGATTTAGAATGAAGCTATAACAATAAGCCAGAATGAGAATAGACTAAAAAGAAAATATTGAAGATTAGTGACCAGACAGTTTACATACTGTAAATATAGAAAAGAAGGGGAAGCACAAAATTTACAAAAAAGATGGATTGCTAATTGCATAACTCCAAGAGAGCTGGAAGAGTTTCCAGGACAAAACAAAGAGGGAAGCTAATAGAGAGGAAAGGAGTGAAAGGGGACCAGAAAGGAGAAGGAATACAAAGTGGTGTCTAATCTAAGAAGTCATCTTGATTAGATTTGGCAAAAAGTAAAGTACACAGCCTTTGGGCACTCCTGGAAGGGACTTTCTTGATCAGATTGTTTTGACTCTCCCTAATTGTGTGCAGCACCTTCAGGGTGACAGTGTAGATTAAAGGACAGGGGAGGAAGGAAGTTGTTGGGTAACCAGTTTGTCTTCATTCTCACTGGCAAGTCCATCTATCCTGCTGCTGTGGCATTCCATAGCTGATATTAGAACCAGCTTCTCAGACTTAAGTCACAGAATGAAATCCAGCATTTCCCCATGGGTGTTGGAGATCTTTAGCTCACAGTTGGCACTACTGAGACATATAGTCTCATAGATTATGCAACTGATGGACACTTTGGCATAGTGAGAACCACTGTTTGAATTTCCAGGTCATATCTTCTATATCTATCTATTCCCCCCTTTACTTGACTATTTATTTGTATTTAATGTGAGTTTTGCTGGCCAGTATGTAAGTGCTATGCTGTAGAGGTCAGAACAGGACATCTGATTCCCTGTAACCAGATTTACAGATGGTTATAAGCAATCATATAGGTGCTAGAAATCAAACCCTGGTACACAAGAAGAGTAGCAAGTGCTCTAAACTGCTGAACCATCTTTTCACCACCACAAATTCCTTTTTAATATACATTTATCCTATTAGTTATGTTTCTCTAGAGACCCTGACTAATACAGAGAGGAAAAATTTATAGTATATGTAATTTTTCTACCACACACACACACACAAAATAATGCGACTCAGAAAAAAGCTTATATTTGGTATCTGTCCAGGTGATACCAAATTCTCAACAGAAATCCAATAAAACCATAACCCCATAGTGCCCTATCACTTCTATCCTTTCTTATCATACTAAAGATTGATAATGAGGAATCCCAAATTAAACAGCAACAAGTGGGAATCTGATCATGTAAGGGACACCAGGAAAAGTTAGGTTTCAGTTAATCATTTTATCTTTAAAAAGTGCTTAAAGATGAGTAGTAGAGGTAGTTGTTTAGTAAACATGGACAATCTTAAAGGAGAATAAGGAAATTTTATATATAATAGAACTTAATGGTTAAGAATGCTTGGATATTTGAGGAACTGACTTCTGAAAACATCAATTTGTTATCTCTTTTATAATTGAATTGCTAAGAAAAGAATGCATTTTCCCTGGAAAAAAGTAAAATAAATTTTATTAATGATGAATGGCCTTTAGAAGCAAAAGCTTTCTAAAGGACCTTACTATAGGATTAATTTTTCTTGAGCAAGCAGCGTCTCCCCTTTCTAAAATTGATCTAATAGTGCACCAGGGCAGGATAGTGGGGCTATTAATTCTCACCTCTCCAGAAGTAATCAGCCAAATTAAACCCAATTACAGTCAGGGGTCCATGATTTCTCTCCTCTGTTCTTGGAAAAGTTGTAGGCTCCTAGTTTTTTCCCCAACCTGCCTTTTATCTTGTGTTTGTTTCTTATCCTCTTGTAGTGCTCTGTGCAATGGAGCTTTTAATTAGAAATTAAAGCAAATCCGGTACATGCATCACACACCATCAACAGGTGGGGGTCTAAGTCCATGAAGCTATTATGGAAACAAAGGAATTCCCCAAGAGTGAAAAAGATGATCATTTTATATCTAAGAACTTCTGAGTATAGCTATGTGTAGCTCACTCCTGAGTAAAGTAGAGATGACTACAGAAAAGGATGAAAAGGGGTAACTGCATGCCATTGTGCATTCTAATACTTGCCATAAAAGCCCAGTAATGGAATCATTCTTAGGGTTCATCAGTAGATGACTACATAAATAAAATATGGCACACCTAGGCACACGTGCACACACACACACGCTCACACGCGTGCGCGCGCGCGCCCACACACACACACACACACACACACACCACACACACACTTACAGCAGTGGAATGCTGAATATTAAAACTTGCTACAATATGGGTGAACACGAACAATATGTCCTTTAAAGAAACCATAGCTCTTCCTATTTGGGGTTGAGAATGCTGGACCATTCTGAGGAAATGCAATGACTGCTCTTTCTAAATCCTGATCATAACTCTGATTTTAATAAATAATCATGTGATGAATTTCGTGAGAACATTAAGGATCTAACACTATCTTAGGCATAAGCCTGACAAGTAATAGAGAGATGTAATAAACATTTAACATGAATTTTAGAACTACAAACATTCAACGAGCATACAATAAAAGGAACCCAGTGCTGTTAGCAGGTATTTTTAAATTTAAAGGAATAGATGTGATTTTCTAGGATCAGGGACTACAGAAAGGGGGCAAGGAAATATGTGAGAGGAAGTTAGAGAATTGGATTGTAGAATTCCATTAAGAGACAGTAGCTTGCAAAAGTACACCACAGAGGATGGAAACTTAAAAGATGAAAGACAGAACATAGTAAAGGTGTCATATATGACTCACGGTGTCAGTACTGTGTGATGTCCCTATTGCTAAAATGTGAACACCATCATAATGATGAAAAAAATCCTAAACTCAACTAAAATAGGCCCAAATGACCCAGCAATACCACTCCTGGGTATTTACCCAAAGGCTACAAGTCAACACATCACAATGCATCAAAGTTCACTGTTACACAACTCACAACAGCTGAGTAATTGAACCAATCCTGAATGTATGACGGTGGATGAATAAAGAAAATCTACCTGATGCTGAATTGAACTCTTTAAGGAATAAAATAGAATTGTTATGTTATTTACAAAAAAAATGGACCGGACTGGAGTTAGTCATAATGACTGAATTAGGTCATTCAGAAAGACTAATATAATTCTTTAAATTGTTGTTCTTAGGTTTTATGCAAGTACATTAAACAATGTGACCATGTAAGACATTAGAGTATAAATAAAACTAGAGAGCAGAGAGGGCTATTTTAAAAACTGAACTCCATACACAGCTCCAGGAAGTCAGCATCAAGCCATTGATTGTTTACAACATCTTTCTCTAAAAGCACCATTTCTATTCTAATACACAATAAAACCTCCAGTGCTTACTGGTTTGAACTTGATACCTTGCATCTAGCACACAGCCTAGATGGTTTTCCATTGGAATTCCTGAAGTAAAAAGGAGTCAATTATTTTAGAAACTGAAAATTGTATACTGACAAATAGTTGTTAGTCAGCTGCTTGGGAAATTTCAATTACAATGATGAGTGGATTTTATTCTAGTTGGTTTGTTTCAATGAGTAGCTCAACACTACACTCAGATGAGCAGATTGGGGAAACACATGAGAATCTTGTATATATTTCAGAGCAATAGTTTTGAGGAATGGATACTTTGGAATAAGAACTATGTCAGATCAAAAAAGATATGAAAAAACTATAACAAGCAAGAGACGTGGTCACTTAAAGTTTAGAAGTTACAATTCTGGATGCATAGGGGGGAAAGTACATTTTCCTTTTATAATATAGTGATAAACTCTAACTGTGAGAATGGATGTGGTCAGTTAATTAATAATGGATCTAATTTTGAGTTTTAGAATGTACTCTTTCTTAGGAGCAATTTAGCTCTCATCACTGAATTTTATTTAAGTCAAAAGTAAAGGTATACTTATTGCCACTTAGATAATTAGGATGCAGTTGTCTATACAATTTTTGAAATTTTAGTTAGTAATATAGTATGAAAAAATAAAAAATATGCACAAAAGAACAAAATGCCTGTTTGAAATCTTATTCATTATTTTACATTAGTTCAAATGGTTTAGTATAAATAAAGAGATTAAGACAGTATGGGACTCGGGGATTCCATATAGGCCCAATTAAAATAGCCGCAATATTAGTCACAGAACTAAAAAAGATATCATAAAATTCATATGGAACCAAAATGTACCCAGATAGCCAAACCAATCCTGAGTAGAATAAAAGAGTATAATACTTGAAGGGCTTCTATTCCAGGCTTCAAAATATTATATAGATCTAGAACAATAAAAACAATAAGGTATTAGCACAAAACATATATACCTACACACAGACACATGTATATGAGTATGTGTTTCTATATGAAGAATTAAATGGAAGACTCAAACATAAATAATTGTAAAGACAGAGGCCTGATACTTGGCAAAGATACAAAAAACATACTCTAGAGATAGAAGTTTATTCAACCAATGATTCTGGGAAACATATCCATATGGGGAATATGAAATTAGATCTGTGTTCATTACTCAGCACACAAAGAATATTCTACATTATATATTTAATTGGCACTTGATAAGATGCTTAGAAAAATTTATTGTGGTCAGCAGAGTTCCAATGGATATATCTACGTCACAGCATTTGGATCACAGTTCAGAGGACATAACAGAAAATGTGAGCAAAAAACTGTAAGAGTAACAATAAAAGGAAGTCTGATTTGACAGTCTCTACTATAAATGGCAACATAAGAATGGCCAGAATGGTAATGTCAATTGGCATGCTAACATGAAAAACTTCATGGTGCTCTACCCATAGACAAAGATCTACAACCATCTGGTGACTGCTCGAGGAAGGAGAATTAGCATCTCTTGGGGACGAGTACCATACTGGTTATCCAATACAGAGTATTCAGCCACCCAGCCATATAGACTCAAAAAGAAAAACAGATCTAACAGATATATTTATACCTTTTTATGAAAGTGTAAGTGAATATTTGGATGTACAGAACAATAACAATAAACTAAAAGCTGGCTATCAATTTGACAGTGGGGGTAGTTCAAGGGAGATGTTAGAGGAAAGTAAAGGGGATATATTTCTATTCAAATTAATAAAATGAATGTGTGGTTATTTAATTGCTTTATTTAAATAAGGAGTGATGAGTAAGCCCAACGATGTTTTAAAATGACATATGGAGACCTACTACTGAAGAAGCTTCCTAAAATAGTCACACAAGTGAAGTTAGCCTATAGCAGGATAACAAGACCCATGCTAGCAAACTAGTCTAACAACAGCAACAACGAAAAGTCCCACTGCTAGTATTGAACGATTTGTCTTGCAACTATTCGCCAGTGAGGTTCCATAAACCTAAATTTGCTAACTACTGCCAGTGTTCTCAATTCTAATGCAAACCTTGACAGCAAAACCTTGATATTAAAAATACTACATACTTGAACTATTAAAAAGGTATAGAACAATATCAAGGATACAGATATGGTACAGATATGAAAGTTTTATTTCTACTGGGCAGCTTTCATTAAGATGGGATTTGCTATGTACAATACCAGAGGAGAAAATAGTCATCAATCTTACAAAGTACAATAATGAATACTCTGGAAAGATATGCCCGCTGTTGCAATACTAGCATGAACGTCATAGGAGAAACCTCTAAGTCCCATTCGACAAGGTGAAATCCAGAACTGATGCCACTATCATGAGTGGGCCCTAGGAGAAAGCCTATTACCATTGTTCTGCATAAATATTCTATCTAAATGGACATAGTGTGAAGCTAACTCCTCATGATTCATCATTATAGTCACAGACCAGTGCACCTCTCAGGTCATACCAAAGAAGCTTCTGTTTGTAGTAGATGATGATTACCTCAGGAAACATAATTGGCCATGCTGACAAAAATAAGTGATTATGGAAAGTTCAGGGATCAGCCGAAAAGAAAGCATGGAAGTCTAAAGGTCAGGGTTGTGAAGGACAACAAAGAATTTGTTTTTGAACATAGCAGGTCAGATGCACATTTGGACTCAGAGCAGATGTAACATCATGCACAATATTTGTCCAAGCTCAAGCCAGACACAAACCCAGCAAAGAGAGGAGACCTAGGCTTACAATCCCTTCCTTTTGTTAAGCAAAAATGATAGTGTCTGGGAGAAGGAATACCAGATCTCTTTAATGTGCTAGCCTTTGGTATGTCAGCCACAAGCCAGTAGAAAACATCATATGGCCAGCAGAAACTGAATGTGATGCACATATATATTTTTTTCCACAAAATTGGGTGGTTGTGTAGAGATGGGGACGTGGAACTGAGAGGAATTGAGAATGGAGATATGATCAAAACATATTGTCCCAACTCCTTAAAGAACTAATGCAAAAAGATGAAGTATTATTTAGTCAAAATTACTGAAAGTAATTATGAACAATATTTACAAATAAAACATTGAAAATATGTCTTAAAAGCAAGTAAAAACCATATAAATTTTTGGATGAAAAGTTGTGTGACATGAAGGTTGCTATCTCAAATCAATCAAGAGATCATTGAGTTGTGAATGACTATATTGGGAGCATTCATAAAATATAATTGAGACATTATCAGGTATAATATTTTATATTGATTCCTTGGGGTCGGTGAGAGGAAATACATATGGAAACCAATAGAATTTAACATATTTAGCCTTTAATATGAAATTGATGAAATACATATATTGTTATAATTTGATACTTATACAGCAAACTAATAATCAAAATGTGAAATGTGTTCTTCAGGAAGAAAAAGTAAGGATGCCTAAAATACTTTTCTAGTGAAATCTCTGGAAGATTCCTTGATGAAAGCAAATAAAATGAATAAATTTACTTGTGAACTCAAAGCACACACACACACACATGTATACACACACACACAATAAACATGCACATGCAGATACACATACCTACATATACCTGCATAGACAACCATAAACACACACACACACTTGGATACACACAAACACACACACACTCCAAAACACACACATTGACTACACACAGATACAACATACATACACACCCATACACACAAACATACACACACAAATACACAGACATACACAAACACACATGCATATGAATACTTTCATACATGTACACACATTTATGCATATACATACACACACATACAAACACACATGCATATGAAAACTCATGCACACACCTACACACATACATAAATGCACACACGTGTACTCCCATAGTTCATACACATGTGCATATATGTAACAAACACAAATGCACACTCATACACAGATGCACATACAACCTACTCATACACATGTTCACATGTGTACCGACAGATATTTACACATACAGGTAAATATTTGCTCTTTAAACTTTGTGTCAAAGTAATAGAATGACAGAAAACAAAAGAAAGGAATGAATAAATAAATCAATTGATCATGCACATTAAATTTTGAGGAAGAGAGATTCACCTAATGGAAAAGGGGAGTGATTATTTAACAAATGATTCTGGAAAGCCTATCTAACAATTTAGGAATAAAATTAACATGCTTTTAACATAGGTTGGAAAAAAACAGTGACTATTGTAATTAAGAAAGCACATACACTAAAATAACTTCTAATAACTGTATTATTATACAACTGAGCTTGGAACAGTGAGGGAAATTACAAAGGAATTGATGAGCTCAAAGCTTAAAAACTTTAAAAAACAAATATCGCTAACATGATTAATACAGTCTTTATAATTGATGTTAATTTTTACAATAACATTCACAACCATCACCAAAGAGAAACACATGAGAAAACACAGCAAATATTGCAATTTATATTCGATTCAATCATTTCAGAAGTATTTAATGAAGGCCATTAGAGTGCTTAATCTATATATTTTAATAGAAACAAGAAAATTTCTATACTTAAAATGTAATGGCTTCAGTGTAATTGAAAAATCATTTGAAAAGGCTCATTAACCATTGCCCTCTTTCACCTGGCCTGTGGCTTCTATCCCAAAGGCACTATTAATTTTAATTCCGAGGTGCATCTGGAACTTTGTTCTTTACTAACTTTGTATTTTTATAATGTTAGTTTTAAGTCTTGTCTATTCTCCATTCCTTCTTGCTTCCCACCTACCTGTGTGTGTATATGTGGACATGCATGTGTGTGTCTGTGCGCTAATACATATTATATATGTGTATCAGAGTTTGGATCTCAGAGAACAATTTGCAATAGTCACTCTTTCTTTCAAACATGAGGCTGTGAGTAATTGACCTTAATTCCTCAGGTGGTAACAGCAAGACCCTTATTCTTTTTGACATCCTACTACCTGGTGAGTCATATTTAGATTACAGTAGTAGCATTTTTTTCTTTTTGCTTTGACTCCTTTTTCTGCATGTGAAAAAAGAAATTTTTGTAATTTGTTAGACATCACAAATTACAATGTTATGTTTCTTTAAAGGGATTCACTAGCTTAGTATTGTATTTAGAAAAGAAACCCATGTGTACGCAGGAGAATTTCTTTTTAAAAGTAATTATCACAATTTGGAGATGATATGATAGTATATTTAAGTGACCCAAAAAGGTCCACCAGACCTCCACATCAAACCAGGTACACTCAAACTAATAGAAGAAAAAGTGGGGAAAAATCTTGAACACATGGGCACTGGAGAAAATTTCCTGAACAAAACACCAATGGCTTATGCTCTAAGATCAAAAAATAGACAAATGGGATCTCATAAAACTACAAAGCTTCTGTAAGGCAAAGGAAACTGTTGTTAGGACAAAATGGCAACCAACAGATTGCAAAAAGATCTTTACCAATCCTACAACTGATAGAGGGCTCATATACAAAGTATACAAAGAACTCATGAAGTTAGACTGCAGGGAGACAAATAACTCTATTAAAAATGGGGCTCAGAGCTAAATAAAGAATTCACAGCTGAGGAATGCTGAATGGCTGAGAAGCACCTAAAGAAATGTTCAACATCTTTAGTCATAAGGGAAATGCAAATCAAAACAACCCTGAGATTCCACCTCACACCAGTCAGAATGGCTAAGATAAAAATGCTGCTGAGGATGTGGAGAAAGAGAAACATTCCTCCATTGTTGGTGGGATTGCAGACCGGTACAACTATTCTGGAAATCAGTGTGGAGGTTCCTCAGAAAATTGGACATTGAAGTACCTGAGGACCCTCTTGGGCATATATCTAAAAGATGCTCCAACATATAAAAAAGACACATGTTCCACTATGTTCATAGCAGCCTTATTTATAATAGTCAGAAGCTGGAAAGAACCCAGATGCCCTTCAACAGAGGAATGGACACAGAAAATATGGTACATCTACACAATGGAATACTACTCAGCTATCAAAAACAATGACTTTATGAAATTCGTAGGCAAATGGATGGAACTGGAAAATATCATCCTGAGTGAGATAACCCAATCACAGAAAAACACACAAAACACACATGGTATACACTCATTGATAAGTGGATATTAGACCAAATGCTCGAATTACCTTAAATGTACAGAACACATGAAACTCTAGAAGGATGACCAAAATGTGGATGCTTCACTCCTTTAAAAGGGGAACAAGAATACCCTTGGTGGGGGAATAGGGAGGCAAAGTTTAGAACCGAGGCTGAAGGAACACCTATTCAGAGCCTGCCCCACATGTGGCCCATACATATACAGCCACCAAACTAGATAAGATGGATGAAACAAAGAAGTGCAGGCTGACAGGAACTCGATGTAGATCTCTTCTGAGAGACATAGCCAGAATAATGCAAATACTTAGGCAAATGCCAGCAGCAAACCACAGAACTGAGAACGGGACCCCCGTTGAAGGAATCAGAGAAAGGACTGAGAGAGTTTGAAGGGGCTTGATACCCCATATGAACAACAATGCCAATCAACTAGAGCTTCCAGGGACTAAGCCACTACCTAAAGACTATACATGGATTGACCCTGGGCTCCAACTGCATAGGTATCAATGAATAGCCTAGTAAGGGCACCAATGGAAGGGGAAATTCCTTGGTCCTGCCAAGACTGAACCCCCAGTGAAGGGGATTATTGAGGGGATGGCAGTAATGGGGGGAGGATGGGGAGGGGAACACCCATATAGAAGGGGAGGGGGAGAGAGGGTTAGGGGGATGTTGACCTGGAAACTGGGAAAGGGAATAACAATTGTAATGTAAATAAGAAATACCCAATTTAATAAAGATGGGAAAAAAATAAGTTCCACCAGAGAACTAAGCCTGATAAACTTCATCAAAGAGGCTGGATATAAACTTAACTCAAACAAATCAGTAGCCTTCCTCTACTCAAAGGATAAACAAGCTGAGAAAGAAATTAGGTAAATGACACTCTTCACAATAGTCATAAATAACATAAAATACCTCGGTGTGCCTCTAACCAAGCAAGTGAATGATTTGTATGACAAGAACTTCAAGTCTCTGGAGAAAGAAATTGAAGATCTCAAAAGATTGAAAGATTTTCCATGCTCATGAATTGGCAGGATTAAAATAGTAAAAATGGCCATTTTGCCAAAATCAATCTACAGATTCAATGTAGTCTCCATCCAATTCCAAGTCAATTCTTCATAGAGTTAGAAAGAGCAATTTGCACATTCATTTGGAATAACAAAAAACCCAGGATAATGAAAACTATCCTCAACAAGAAAAGGACTTCTAGGTGAATCACCATTCCTGACCTCAAGATATATTACAGAGCAATAGTGATAAAAACTCTATGGTATTGGTACAGAGCCAGGCAATTAGACCAGTGGAACAGAATTGAAGATGTGAAATGAACCCACACAGCTATGGTCCCTTGATCTTTGACAAAGAAGCTAAAACCATCCAGTGGAAAACAGATAGCATTTTCAATAAATGGTGCTGGTTCAACTGGAGGCCAGTATATAGAAGAATGCAGATCGATCCATTCTTATCACCCTGTAAAAGCTCAAGTCCAAGTGGATCAAGTACCTCCACATCAAACTAATAGAAAAAAAGTAGGGAAGAGCCTAGAATACATGAGTACTGGGGGAAATTTTCCTGAAAAGAACATCAATGGCTTATGCTCTAAATTTAGAATTAACGAATGGGACTTCATAATACTGCAAAGATTCTGTAAGGCAAAGGACACTGTCAATAGGACAAAATGGCAACCAACAGATTGGGGAAAATCTTTACCATTCCTATATCTGATACAGGGCTAATATCCAATATATACCAGGAACTGAAGAAGTTACACTCCACATAGCCAAATAATGCTATTAAAATGTGGTACAAAGCCAAACAAAGAATTCTCAGCTGGGGAATACCGAATAGCTGAGAAGTATCTAAAGAAATGTTCAACATCCTTAGTCATCAGGGAAATGCAAATCAAAACAACCCTGAGATTCAACTGGTCAGAATGGCTGAGATCAAAATCTCAGCTGACAACAGAAGCTGGAGAGGATTTGGAGAAAGAGGAACATTCCTCCATTGTTGGTGGGATTGCAAACTGGCACAACTACGCTGAAAATCATTCTGTCAGTTCCTCAGAAAATTGGATGTAGTACTACCTGAGGGACCAGCTATACTACTCCTGGACATATACCCAAATGATGCCCCAACATATAACAAGGACACATGTGCCACTATGTTCATAGCGGTCTTATTTATAATAGCTAGAAGCTGGAAAGAACCTAGATGTCCTTCAACAAAGGAATGGATACAGAAAATATGGTACATCTACACAGTGGAGTACTACACACCTATTAAAAACAATGACTTCATGAAATTCATAGGCAAATGGATAGAACTAGAAAATAACATCCTGAGGGAGGAAACGCAGTCTCTCTCTCTCTCTCTCTCTCTCTCTCTCTCTCTCTCTCTCTCTCACACACACACACACACACACACACATACACACACACAAAAAAACCACACACATGTTATGCACTCACTGATAAATGGATATTATCCCAAAAGCTCAGATATCCCAAGATACAATCCACAGACCACATGAATCTCAAGAAGAGTAATGATCAAAGTGCAGATGCTTCAGTCCTTCTTAAAAGGGGGAATGTAAATGTTCACAGGAGGAGATATAGAGACAACGTTTGGAGCAGATACTGAATGAATGGACATTCAGAACCTGTTCCACCCTGGGATTCAGTCTATATACATACAGCCACCAAACTCAGACAATATTGCTGATGCTAAGAATTACAAGATGAAAGGAGCCTGATTTAGCTGTCTCCTGAGAGGCTCTTCCAAAGCATGACAAATACAGAGGCGGTTGTTTGCAGTCAACCATTGAACTGAGAACGGGGTTCTCACTGGATGAGTTAGGAAATGATTGAAGGAGCTGAAGGGGCTTGAAATCCCATAAGAACAGTAATACCAAACAACCAGAGCACCCAGGAAATAAAACACCATCCAAAGAATACACATGGACAGACCCATGACTCCAGTTGCATATGTAGCAAAGGATGACCTTGTTGGGCACCAATGGGAGGAGAAGCCCTTTGTCCTGCTTAGGCTGCACCCCCAGTGTAGGGGAGTATCAGGGCAGGGAGGCAGGAAGGGGTGGGTGGTTGGGTGGGGGAACACCCTCATTCAAGTAGGGGCAGGGGGGATGGGATGGAGGTTTATGAAAGGGAAACCAGGAAAGGGGATAACATTTGAAATGGAAATAAAAATTTCAATAAAAATGATTATTTAATTTAATTTTACTCATAGATAGGTTCCTCATAGTTTATGCTACCCTCCAACTCACTATCTAGGCAAGAAAATCTTCTAACATTGAATTCTCTGATGTGCCTTCTTCTCCATGTGCCTTCATGACTTATATAGGTTTTGCTCTATCAAGGGACCTCATCCACAGTGCAAATAGATCTGAATTTTTTAAAACAAATATTTGTCATGTTGCCCAGGTTGGTTTTGAATTTGAGGTCACCCTACCTTAGCTTCCAAAGTAGCTGACTTCATAGGTCTGTACCACCAGAGTTTGCTACAATCTGTAGTCTCAGTTATGGTCCCAAAGCTGCAATATGCCCTGGTCCCTGGTGGTTAGTGTTCCTAAGGTTCCTGTTGTTAAGCCACACTGCCTTGAGTATCCTTACCCACCTAGTATTTTACAAGCTGTAGAATTTACTGTGAGTACAGGGTTCCTTTCCCTTCTTATAGCCTTACCTTATATATCGTTGCTGTAGAAAGGATGCCTCTAATGTTATATTCTACAGATTATCTTCCTTTCCCTTATATATCTTTCTTTTCCTTGTTTCTTTTTCCCTTTACAGTTTATATACATTATGATTATTCCCTACTCTTCTTTTCCTTGGTAATCACTCCACTAAATTTTCAGATTCATAAGTATAAAATCAGCATAGTTTTTCTAAATTTTCTAATTTTCTAATTTCAGGATTTTATGCATATTTATATGCACTTTCAAATGGAACATGATGCCTGTTTAGGGGATGAATTAATGAACTAGTGAATGATTATCCTTACCCTCAGAACTCTCATGCTCCTCTTACTACCTGGCTTTCCATTCAGGTTTATCTTTCCCATATGTCCATGTTATGTCGAATTTTATGGACCATATGCCAGTGACTGCTTATTGCACTCAAGGTAAAGTACAAGATGAACCCTTAAGCAGGTGTATTAGTTTCATCTAACTTCAGTGACAAATGGCATGGCAAACGGAAGTTATAAAAGTATTTTAGGAAGAAAACATATTAAAGTTATGCCTATATTACAAATATAACTGTGTAAAATGAACTCAGGCATTAAAAAAAGGTCCAATGATGGCCAGGAAATTAGAAATTGGTGACATCCAAAGCAAGAGCAGTGTTAGGGGTTGCATTAGATGAGATTTTTCACATCTTCTATGGCTTTTGACCAAATATTATCTGTCAAATCATTATGGTTTGTAGCAAAATAAAAAAAAATACTCTTCAAATATAGACCACATCAATTTTAACTTTATCCCATGGTCTCTGACTATTCCCATGGTAGCTTTTGATGTTGTATAATAATCATTATTATTATGTTTGTATAATTAGCATATAAATTATATATTCTACATAATTTTAATTTAGGAGGACTGCCAAACTCTTTCGTCTTAGTTTGTTCTTATTTTCATGTTTATGCTATGTATGCTATGTAGAAATTTAGACAATTCTTCTCTTATAAATCCACACAATTATTTTATATTCAACATTATAACTTTATTGTCTGACTTTTGTTTTGTTTTGTTTTTTTTTACTTCTTAACATCTTTCCTGGATGGTGAAGTCTGGAAAGATGCACCTTAATCCTCCCTGGTCATTTACATTCATCAGGAGAACTGGATGACTCCTGTGGCCAATCTGCATTTCCAGGTCTCCTGAGATAAGTTAAATGGTAGAGCTAGCACCAGTATTTAAAGCTCTCTGCAATGTTAGCATGGAGGTCAGGTTTGAAGAGCAAGCCTACTTCTGCTCACAGTTGTTCACGTAGAGTTCTCAAAGAGAATGCACAGGTCAGAACTAGTGCCATTTCTGCTTAGTAGATATTGAAGCATAATGACCGCATATGACTAGCAATGTGCTATACCCCAAGGTCTTATTTTTTCAATCACTTTTTGAGGTCTCTGTTAGAATCCATCAGTTTGCAAGAGAAATCTCTTTGACTACATCTTCTAAAATCAATCCATGTTTCACTCCATCAGAACATTATGTCTCACTTACTAATGGTAGTGATATAAGCCAGGAGAAATGACCCCATGATTCTTCTCATTTAAGAGTATAAATATATGAAACTCATGTTTAACATAGTGGAGAGAACATTACTATTACAATGCATTTTTTCATTGATATGCTGAGTTAAGGGTAATTGTTACCTAGGAGAAGTGAACAAGTCCTCTGAATTTTAGAGGTATAAGAAAAATATGTCAAAGATAAAAATGAGTATATTTGCCTTTTCCTGAGCCCATATCACCTTGCTAATAACAAAGTACCATTCTTAAAAATATGAGTCTTTTCCTTCAGGAAGAACAAAATTTTGTTAGGTGTTGTGGATGGCTTCCTGAAATAGCATCTTTGAAGACTGTGCGTGAAGAATGTCTAAAGTCATCCCCTTTCCCAGGTTCCAAAACCTAACACCAACCGCATAGCACATCTCTACACTTCCACATTGTAATATTATTGTGTTCTCACAACAAACTCCACTTGCATAATTTCTTGTCTCTCAAGAATTTAAACTGCGCTTATTTCTTTAAGTCAAAATTCAGTCAATTATATTGGCTCTTTAAGAACGGGTAGTTAGTTGGTTAGAAAGACTATGAAACGTAAACAAAGAAGCTTATTGAAATAACTTTAAATAGATTTTGTGTTTATGGAAATTCTGAAACTCAACCATGCTGACTGTGGCAGGAAGTGGAAATTAAGTCTTCCCTGAGGATTGTCGGCAGAATAATATAATTTTTAATGATGAAACATCTTCAAATTAGGAGTAAATCTATTTTAGCTATTTTGGCCACAGAGGGAAATAAAAAGCCTCAGCCCCTGAAAGAGTGAGAAAGCAAAGTGAATTGCATAAGGAAAGATGAAAAACAAAATGACTTCTCAACTTCTAAGATGATAAAAGTCTGTCCTCCAGGGACCTGTTTCAAAAGTGTCCTCTGTAAGACTTTCTCAAACAACAGTGGTGTTTGCAAATAGACTCCAATTGCATGACTTGATTACAGATTCAATCCAGGGTCTTATGCACCACGGAAAAGCATGTACTCTCCTCTATCTCTATACCCTTGCAGTATGAAATAAAGGGTAACTTCACAGAATTGTAAATACTTTTCTCCTGGGCAGGATGAAGATAGGAAAACCATATCCAGTGAGTAATAAATGTCAAAAAGTGTCCAAGGAAATAAAGTATGAATTTCCTGATGATAGCAGTAGTGTGTGTGTGTGTGTGTGTGTGTGTGTGTGTGTATCTTTGTCTGTATCCACATTTGATTTAATATACACAATCTTGCATGCATATATTTACCCCTAAATATCTATCTATACATGTCATTTGCAACACAAACTCAAAGTCAATGCTTACTTTGGCTCTTCCAGAAAAATCTCTTGACCTTTTCCAAAACAAGATATTCTTGCTTTAATTTATCATCTTTAATTTTATAGACTCTATATAGAATCAACTCATTTGCATGAAGCGAAAGTTACTCCTGCTTTAGTGCTCTTTCCATTAAAGAGCGCTGAATGTGTACGGGGATCATGAAGATGTTCTCTCGAGGCAGATCTGGGGGAACCCATTTAAAGTAGAGCTCAAGATTCTGCACTTCTAATAAGCTCCATGACTGGACTGCTTGTCCTGGCACCAGGCTCTGAGATGATGAGAGTTGAATCACAGTAGTCATCCAGGGTATACTACTTAATCATACTTTGAACCAAACATGCTGAGGTGAACTCGTTTTTTTAGGATAGTGCTTTATTTTCTCTGTGGTGTACAAAGATCCCAATTAAAGTAAGAGTATGTGATGGAGGAGTGTGGGAAAGTTAAGGTCTTTGAGGCATTTAATGTATGCCAAGTGCTGCCCTGGGTGTCTATGCATTAAATTGCAGTAACTCAGTTCTCATCTAAACAGTGCAATTTAATTGCCATTGTACCGACTATGAAATATCCTCAGAGATGTTAGCATACTTCCCAAGGTAACCCAGCTCTGTAGCAGAGCAAGGACCCAACCTCATTTCTTACTTTTGAAATTCTGTCTATGATATACATTTTAAAAGAGTAATGGCAGCATCTTTGATCTAATTAAAACATAAATTTGACCATACTTAGTTTTGTAATGACTCTTCGTATCTGTCTGTCTGAGAGCATCCAACTTTAACAGCTACTACATTACAATAGCTTATCCATCCTACCGTAGGAGGTCCTAGTTAGGGAAGATGCTGAGAGACTGCTGGGTTAACATGCAGTTTTAGACAGATACTAGAATGACTTTGGCTTTCATCCCTTTGGTGTGCAAGATGAAAATATTTTAAAAGCCTGGAGCCTAAAGAAATGTAAATAAAGCTTCTTCAGGTCTAACATTTCAAAAGAGGTCACCCACACCAGGAGAACTATCCCTTGTCTATTATCAGGTTTTCTGTCACTCATGTTGATTAAGGCTGATAAACAGTGCAAAGCTCTTGGGGTAAGCCAAGGGCACAATGAGAGATGTAGGTGGCTTTAAAAGGACAGCTTTTCCTAAGAATAAAAATGCCAGTCTGTCTTGTGTACCATTGCTTCTAAAAGGTAACAATGCTTTTTCAGAGATACAACACTCATCTTTGAGGAGGATTCTCCTAAAATGTCAACTGGGGGACAATTACATAACCTTCTGACTGTGTGATAAGCCTGGAGAATCATGGGCACGGCTAATCTAGAGACATATTCTTTTCTCTCACAGTGTTCTCATGCTTGCTATAGAGTTAACACAGGAAACCACTTGTTTATATTATCTGCCAGGATCATCTGTGTTGTTGCAAATGTCTGGATGAGTGCTTTTAAGGATGTAACCATAGTATAAAAGTATGCAAAATACTTCTTTTCTTTATCCATTCATATTATGGTATCTAGGAGTAGCAGGATTACTGAGTTTTGATTACTAGAGACTGACTGTAGGGAGAGTTTAGCAAGGTCAAAGTATGAAGAATTTTTGCTAGATGTAAGGAATAATTTCAACACATATACTGTAGACAATGCTGATTATAATGGATAATAATGATTTATGTAACTGAAATTTGTTAAGAAAATCAATTTTAAAATCCCTATCATAACTAAATAATAATTATGAGAGGTAATATATGTGTCAAATAGATTGCTTGTCTAGAAACATTCTGTACACCAAAATATATTCTTTGTCAAGTAATCCAAACATAATTGGAGTAATGATGTGAGTCAAAGGGCTAAAAGGGGAAGGGATGCTAACATCCTTCTTACCTGCTCTCTGGGCAGTAGGACATGATCCCTCTGTTCTCCCACTTCCAGCCTACCATGATGAACTGAACCTTCTGAAATGGTGAGCTCACAAAAATCCTCTCTTAAATTTATGACACGGCAATAAAAAAGAGCTAGTATGTTTGTAAGGCACTCGCACAGTTTTTTAGAAGACAGTTCATAAATTTCTATGAAGAAGACATGTGAAATGTGGTCTATTTCTAGAGGTTAGTGGTCAGGTTGTGGCTACAGTGAAGTTGCCCAGGATGGGAGTGCATCTACTCACAAACGTGTAGCATCAATCCTGGCCACCACCATCAGCTACTTATATACAAGAGTTGGGATGATGTAAGAGTCTCTGGGCACAGGTAAAAGGCACTAGCAGTACAGAAAGGCAGTAGCCAGCAATCACCATATGTATGACAGTTTAAAATTTGCTGACCTTGTTCTGTATTGAGACTTTCTGATCAGGGCAATGGAGAATTTGGCCAAAATGATAGACACTCACATGGCAGTGATTTTCTTCTAAGAACATTTATTTTAACATTTGAACTGTACATTCCATTAACAAGTATAGACTACATGGCAAAAAAAATGCCTTAAACTTCTCCACTGTCCCCAAATTCTATTGTTATGTTGGCATGATTTTCAAACTATCATCCTTGAGGAATTACCCGCCTCCTCCAAAATCAATGTCAACAATCCCAGGCCACTTGATAGCTTTAGGAAAGGAGGGCGTTAGTAATAGCAGGTCCATCTGCATGCTTACTGCATTGTTACCCCACAATGTTCAGAAGGCCTCATAGACAAAAATTTCTACGTAATGATTTCCTTTTGCATCACAACTCAGTATCTCTTCTTTTTAGTACACACAGTGAAGGAAGAAAGTTCCGTGGAAGCCTTGATATTATATGTAAGGATCCAGGTCTACTACCATAGATTCTGGTAGCCTTTTTTGTCAATTTCTACCTACTAACACGTTAAAACTTAAGTATAGAATGGATGGTGAATCTCAGCCATTGAACATACATTTAATATGAGCCAGTCCCTGAGTTTGATGAATAACATGAAAATAGATTAGCTAATTAATAAAACATGCAGAATTTTCTTTCTAGAATTGAAGGATAGAGTATGAAGCAAAGAAGTGCAGACCGACAGGAGCCAGATGTAGATCGCTCCTGAGAGACACAGCCAGAATACAGCAAATACAGAGGCGAATGCCAGCAGCAAACCACTGAACTGAGAATAGGTCCCCCGTTGAAGGATTCAGAGAAAGAACTGGAAGAGCTTGAAGGGGCTCAAGACCCCAAAAGTACAACAATGTCAAGCAACCAGAGCTTCCAGGGACTAAGCCACTACCTAAAGACTATACATGGACTGACCCTGGACTCTGACCCCATAGGTAGCAATGAATATCCTAGTAAGAGCACCAGTGGAAGGGGAAGCCCTGGGTCCTGCTAAGACTGAACCCCCAGTGAACTAGACTATGGGGGGAGGGCGGCAATGGGGGGAGGGTTGGGAGGGGAACACCCATAAGGAAGGGGAGGGGGGAGGGGGATGTTTGCCCGGAAACCGGGAAAGGGAATAACACTTGAAATGTATATAAGAAATACTCAAGTTAATAAAAAAAATATCTCCTAAGGCAAAGAAATAGCAAAGCAGGTATGATGCAGGAAAAACAATGAAATTCATCCTGCTATAGATTATAACGGTGATTAATATGCTCTTAGTTTGTTTCTAGGTAAGAAATGCATTTTTTTAAAGCATGGTGAAGATTGGACACACAAGCGAGCTAAGATCAAAAACCTAAAACTCTAATAGGTAAGAGCATTGTGAGTTTTAAATCTTTAGTTTTATCCTCACCAAATAATAAAAGAAATAGTTACTCTACCAGGATTCCATAAGGATGGTGGCAAATTCTTTAAATGCTATGCTTTTCACAGCATCAGGAATTTTAATCTACTGTGTTGTATATGTTCAATTAAACTACAGTATTATGGAGATCATATAAATAAAGGTAATTGTACCTACTTCATTCAGAAAGGATAAAAAGAAGCCTTCTGGCAATTTCAAATGCTCCTCAAGTTACAACACTCTTAAATCTTATTAAGCACCCAATTCTATTGTCTTAAACAGAAAAACAAATAAAGGAAAAGGAGAAAATAAAAATACTAGTATAGAGTTGATGGCTAAACTGGTCTCTCAAATTGGTTCTTTAAAATTTAAAAAAAATACTTAAACTCCAACATACAAGAGTGTAACAATATTTCTGAATCATTTTCTTATGAGAAACAAAAGCAGAGTATTTGTACACTCTTCTGGTTTACATGAATGAAATAATTAGTCATGATTAAAAAAAACAATGGACATGTGATGTCACTCTGCCCAGTTACCCATCCCTTTAGAGATCACAGACTTTATTTACATGGTCGACCTGCAGCTCATCTTCTGTCAGATCCCACACTTTATGGAGCTGCACATGATGACATCATCATATCCCATAGGGAATGGAAATGAAGAATGTGACCTTATTTGGAAGTGGGCTTTCAAATGATAGGCAAACGTATCTATCCATTTACCAATAATTAAACACTCCCCAAATTACTATTACTTTTTCAGAAATTATTAAAAGCTTGTGAAGCTTCTGACAGAGTGAAAGCCTAAAAGAGTGTTCTCCAAAAGAAGCATAGTACTTGCTTCAGATGGTAAAACATATGTGATTTGAACATTCTTCAAAATGTAAAATGCCCAGCAAAGTAAATCTGATAATGTATTTTAATTAAAACAATACGTCAACATTTTATTATGTTAGGATGCAATTTGTATATTACTGCGATATTTTTCATCTTTTCCACTTCAAATAAATTTGAAATTTAGTTATTTCTGTCTTAGTGTACATTCAACATGGTTCAGTAGAAAGAGGGTAAGAACCAAGGAGACCAGAATCAAATTTCTTCCCAATATCACTCTGAAGTAAAATACTCAGTCTTATCTCCCATTAGGAAGAGGTTTGTTCTTCTTATTCACTTATGTAGAAATACTGGTACATAGACTTTATTTAGTTTTTTTTTTCTAGAAATTATAAGAAAAGCCTCATTTTTTTCATCATGTAATAGCCATCGTTCATTTGCTTTTTCTTCCCTTGCAGATTGCCAAGCACCTCTTAACAGTGAATTAAACCCATGTGAATTAAAACTAGAGTGAAGAGAGTTTTCAGTTTCCATTGTATTCCTCTTTCCAATTGTTGATACCCTGCTTCTTGGTGACTTGCTCATCTCAATGTGTCAAGTAGGGCAACAACCATATGGACATCACTGATCAGGAATGAGTAGGGAGATGATCAAGGCTGGGACTATGAGATATGTAGGGAGAGATGTAATTTGACAAGGTCTTATATTTTAATAAAAATAATCAGGATGGCTTAGGAAGCCATTAAGGCACAGGTCTTGCTGCCATGTCATTCTCAAATGGCTTGGGGAAGCGGCTGAGATTGAGAAATAGTGACTTAGGATATGTTTGAAGATACAGCCTGTAGAACAAGGCTAGGCAGGAAAATGACGTATAATTGACTAAGTGGCTCAAAGGAAGAGGATAGATGTAATTCAATAAGTGAAAGCAAGAGAGAGAGATATGCAAAATTCATGGGTCTCTTCTGCCTGGCACTTTCGGATAAGGCTATTCCTTATTTTCAAAGTATGCTCTTTTGCAGGATTACTCAATATCAGCAGCAGAGAAGCTGGCTTTGGAACTGTAATTTAAGGTGTAAATTAAGGTGACCTCAGCGAGGATAAAATACCATTAAGGAAGCTGAGATATAAAATATGAACCACTTTCTGGAAATGGTAAACGATTGAGAGTTGTTGAAAATGGACTAACAAAAAGTGAAAGGGGGGAAATAAAGAAACCGATTACAGGACAGAATCCTGAGCATCTAATTTAAAACAAAAATGGTTTTCTATGGTTTATGATGAGTGATAAACAGAGTCCACTGTGTGGCCATAAAATATATCTTTAGCTCAGAAAATATGAGCCATACTGTCAGCCCAGAGCATTGATTTAGGTTCAGAACCTTTCTCCTTGAAAGACTTACAAGGCTGAAGACACCAATCATTCTAAATGGCATGTATTTAAAAATTATGAACTCTGGCCAAGTAGCATTAGTTTTTAGTGCAACTTAATCAGGAATTTACCTATTTCAAGTTATTGTTTTGTTACATATTTCTTTGTGTCTCCAGAGTGGGTGAGCATTAGGAGCTATAAAACTTCATTAAATTGGCATTAAACTTTGAGGAAAAAAGATCCATAAAATCCTAAAGAAAGCCCCATGCTAGAGTTCAGCCTCTCCTGGCTGCAAGTCAATTTTCTTATAATAAAGTCATTCAAAAGACTCTATGAACAGCCCAGAGGGTCTATTGAGCAAATTCATGGTGGCAGAACCGGAATCTCTGATTCACCTAGAAGACAAATGAGCATAAAAACCTCAGGAAATCTGCCATAAAACTTCCTAAGAGTTATTGAATATTTAGAGTGCTGACTGTATTCACACATGCACACACACAGACACACACGCGTGCACACACACACATGCACACGCACACACACAGTCACACTGATCATTCATAATTCTTCTTAGATCTAATACCTGTGTCTAAGCAACAGAGCTCCCACCCTCAAGGTTACTGTTTATAAACACGCTCAGGAAAGAGCAGAATCACAAATCACTGTGTGTCAAAGTAGACTTAAAACAAAATACAGGCACCTTCATAGTTTAAATGTGGAGTAAAATTAAGTAAATGACTTAAAGTTCATGAAGATTCACTCCTGTATCCTGGGGCTTTCTTACAGGAAGATGGGAGGAGTTGAAACCATTTGCCAACACCTTTAGTTAATATTAAAATCAGATTTTTTTGACACTAACCTTCAGCTGTAGTTGGTGATACACCAACACAGTGTTTCCTAAGAGGCTGAAGGAAGTGCATATTTGTGTAGAAAACCTCTACATCCACACAGGTTACATGCCACTTGTATAAGGCTCCATGTGCTTTTCTACGCATAGAGAAATCTGTGGAGCAATGTTCTGCACCAGATTTCTCACTAAAGTCTTTCCACTGTAAATCTTGGGGTTGTGTCTTATTTATTCATATTGGCTCCAATTTGCACAGACTGATAAAGAGTTGCTTGTGGAAGGCATACTCTGTGTGTGGCATTATGTATAACATTAAGTACAAAGGACAGCTTTCCATCTTCTTAGGAATAGAAAAATACACAAATACACACAGAGACATACACACACACACACACACACACACAGAGAGAGAGAGAGAGAGAGAGAGAGAGAGAGAGAGAGAGAGAGAGAGAGAGAGAGAGAGGTAACAGGGTTAACAGACCACCAGGGTTACTAAATACCTGAGAGATGCCATCACACATGATCTTGGTCAGAAGACTACAAAGAGGTGGGAAAACAAGGTGCATATTCACTAGAAACAAGCAGTGCATATCATTGCTTTATTAATTGACTATATTAATTCGTGGAAAGCCATGCACATTTTGCAAATAGAAAGAAGGATACAGAGTACAAATAAAGTTTGATTGAATTTTTCGAGGTCTGTTAATCTGTGTCTTTTTATTGGGGAATTGAGCCTACTGATGTTGAGAGATATTAAGGAATAGTGATTGTTGCTACCTGTTATCTTCGTATGTGGAGGTGAGATTATGTTTGTGTGCTTGTCTTCTCTTTGTTTTGTTGCAAATCGATTAGTTTCTTGCTTTTTCTAGGGTGTAGCTTGCCTCCTTGTGTTGGGCTTTACCATTTATTATCCTTCATAGGGCTGGATTTGTAGAAAGATATTGTATAAATTTGGTTTTGTCATGGAATATCTTGGTTTCTTTATCTATTTTAATTGAGAGTTTTGCTGGATACAGTAACCTGGGCTGGCATTTTTGTTCTCTTAGGGTCTGTATGACATCTGTCCAGGAACTTCTGGTTTTCATAGTCTCTGGTGAGAAGTCTGGTGTAATTCTGATAGGTCTGCCTTTATATGTTACTTGAGCTTTTTCCCTTAATGCTTTTAATATTCTTTCTTTGTTTTGTACATTTGGTGCTTTGAGTATTATGTGATGGGAGGAGTTTCTTTTCTGGTCCAATCTATTTGGAGTTTTGTTGGCTTCTTGTTTGTTTATGGGCATCTCTTTCTTTAGGTTAGGGAAGTTTTCTTCTATGATTTTGTTGAAAATATGTACTGGTCCTTTGAGTTGGGAGTTTTCACTCTCTTCTCTACCTATTATCCTTAGGTTTGATCTTTCTCCAGTGAATTAAGAAATATTGTAAATAGAAAATATACATTTATATGTACAAGCAAATATACATATAAATGTAGATAATATATTATATAATATAATTTTATATTCTATAACACAGAAAATATTATAAATAAATATATATTGAAGTAGAATATGTAGTCTATATGATATATGTAGTATCCAGTGAATTAACACAATATTCTTTTATTAAATATTACATATATGTAATATGTATATATGAGATTAATTCAGATGATGAAATGAAATCTCTCTTTATGGCTTCTACTGGGTATGAAGTAAATTTTCTTTAGAAGAATTTCCTCAGTGCTACAAGGTGAAACTATGCATTGTTACTAATTCTTCTCACTGTTTTCCTTTCTTCTACTACCTAAATGTTGAACCCTTTAGATAGAGATATATAGCTATATAGGCAGGTGACAATTACCTATCTAGATGATAGTTAATAACTCAACAGAAAGAAATGTACAGATTAACAATAATCTTACACTCTATTGAATTATGTTCACAGAATAGAATCAGGTAGCTTATTCAAAGTTGACACCAATAAACTTCAATATATTTGGCTAATTAAAATGCTTCCATTGGGCATGTTTATTACAGAAAGTCTGTAAGAATGACACTTTATCATGGTGAGATGAGAGGGAATTAAGATTATCCAAGAAGCAGAATAATATACAGTTAATATAATTCAGATAAAGAAAGCTTTTCTTTGTTATCAGTCACTCAAGAAAAATTAATTGCCACTTCAAACTGTAAGGTGGATGTTATATTTTTCTTAACACATAAATAAGTTGAGGTCAATGAATATTTACATCAATAGAACAGGATCTGACAGGTATTAAGTGTAAGAATTGTGTCACCTTTCCTCAATTGCTATTGGAATTAAGTATAGGCATTTAAAGCATACATCTAATGCTCCAGATTCTCCAACTTAGGGTAATGGACAGAAAAATGTTTTAGCATCTAAAATAAAAGTAGAATGGATACTTTGGAAAGTATCTTGGCTTCAAAATATCAATAAAATTCATCAAAAATAATTTCTGTTTTCAGAGCCATGGGAGAAATTGCTATTTTCCAAAGCAATCTTTCAGTCTATAAACCTGGGAAGCATGTAAGGAGAGAAAAAAAACTATGATAAACTTCTTTCAAAAAAAAGCTACCTTTAAAGAAGGAATTACTTTTTGAGTTCTAAAGTTTGACTAGTGAGAGTTGAGTTAAAGGAGGCTTTAATGATTGATTTTCAGAAATGTATCTGTCTAACCAATAACCATTCTCCTACCATAAATGTTCTTATCAAAATTCAAACGGGTATGCCAGACTAAGGTAGCTGCAGAAAAATAACTTGACAATATTTTTGTGAAAATAATAATTCTGGTACAGATTAAGAGAGATGGGTGGCAAGGTCCTATTTCTCCTCCCTTTATGAAGTAGGGTTTTCCTCATTTGGGGGGGGTTCTTCATTTTGAGGTTAATATGACCTTAGTATTTTAGTGAATTCTGGAATTTAAGAAGTTCTATAGTCTCCAAAATTGCCTCTTGGAACTACTTGAGAAATTTTATTCTTTCAAACTGCATTGTAAAGAGACAACAAGAAGTTCCTCAAGTAAAATAATATCTTCTATGAGAATGAGACAGAATTTCCATTTATAACTGTTATTCATGATACCAACAACAGTTGTCTTAGTGAAAGTTAATATAGCAGTTGAATTATATTATCTGGCATTTTATATTGTCACCCAGCTTCCTCTTTTCATCCATGGTATTACAAAATATCGTCTTTTGGTTGCCATCTTAAGACAATTTACTTGCAAGAACAGATGATGATTATTGAAATACTTGGTTGGTCCTAATCTGTTCAATGGGAAGCTCTTATTCAGGAGTTCATTTGATCATTATGCTTATATGTCAAATAAAGACATATCACCAAGAAAGCAATCATGGAGGACAGAGGGAGGGAGGGACCTGGGTAGGAGAGGGGAAAGGGAGGGGAAGGGGGAAACATGATCAGGTACCGGGGGGAGAGGACAGGACTGAAGCCCCAAGGGCCAGCAGAAAGAATGGAAACAGGCAATCTTGGAAGGTAGGAGGTGTGTTAGGGGCAGCTAGAATGTCCCAGAGACCTAGCAGGTGAGAGACTCTCAGGACTCAAAGGCAGGGATCTTGTATGAAGAGCTCTACATTGGGGTAGGGAAATTGTAGAGTCCACCTTCAGTGCAGGGACAGGACATCAAGTGGAGGGATGGGGTTGCCATTGCACAGTCAGAAGCTCTGACCCAGAATTGTTCGTGTATGAAGGAACAGCAGGGACAAAAATGGAGAAGAGCATGAGAGAAAGTAGGTCCAGGAATAGGCCCAAATTGGGATCCAGCTCAAGGGGTGGCCCTGAAATCGTTACTGATGCTGTGGTGTGCTTGCAGACAGGAGCATAGCATGGCTGCCCTCTGAGAGTCCCACCAAGAAGCTGAAAGAGTCAGATGCAGACACTAGCACCCAACTAATGGACAGAAGCGGGAGAACCCTGTGGTTGAATTGGGGAAAAGCTGGAAGAAGATGAGGATGAGGGCAGCCACATGGGAAAACCAGCAATCTCAACTGATGTGGACCCCTGAGATCTCTCAGACACTGAGCCACCAACCAGGCAGCATACACCAGCTGATATGAGGCCCCAAAACATATACAGCAGAGGACTGCCTGGTCTGGCCTCAGTGACGGAAAATTCACCTAACTCTCAAGAGACTTGAGGCTCCAGGTAATGGGGAGGTGTGCTAAGGTGGGATTGAGTGTGTAGGGACAGAGGTGAGGAGGAGGTTTGGCATGGGGAGCTGTCAGGGGCAATCCTGGAGGGGGATGAGGACTGGATTGTAAAAAAGGGATATTAGAATAAAAATATAGTAAAATAAAAATAAAAATTCTGTATCCTTACCAAAAACTATTCAATATTTGTAGTACACATATTTTGTTGCATCATAATTATACTTTAAAACTGTTTCTAAAAATTTTATGTAGTAGTTCAAGCTATCAGAAGTACCTAATAAAGCAATGCATAAAATGAAAAACAATAACAACAACAAAAAGGCAGAAGGAGATGAAGGGGGAAGAAGTAAATAGACAGTTTTATCCTGAAAGAGAAGAGGAAAGACTGAGTGTTGAGAGCAGAAGTGAAACATCCCAACATTGTTCCATCCTTTCTGTTACAAAACAAGCCTTGTCTTTGAGACCGGGTATATCAAAACTACCACATTCTTCCTTCAAAGGATGCTTCATTCTCAATGAGCAACCAAATCTCTGTCATCTCTTTTCAAAAATATTTATCTCCATTTGTTGTTGAGCTCAGTTTCTGGACCCAAGTAAATGTACGTTCTTCTGCACTTTTATGTCGTGTTTGTTAAAAGTATGTGTTTATGCTGCCAATTCTCATAACCAATTAAGCCCCTGACTTGGAAATGTTAACTAATAATCTGAGGTGGCTCCTCTTGGCATTTTTAGAGTAATTTGCTTTTTCTTAGAGTCTTTCTAAAAATGATTTTTGTTATAGCACTTATGCAAATTATAGATACTTATGAATTATTTTAAATATTTCAGAAAGGAAATTCATTATACACAAAGGACACCCTATAAATGAAAAAGCCTTCCTGAGAAGGGAAAAGATATATAGCATATTATATTTATAGTATAATATGTATATAATATATAAGTATATAATATAAATAAAATATACAAGAAAAACATACAACATGAAACATTCAATACAAAATAAATGGTGTATAATATACAATATATAATATATCACATATAGAATATGACAATAGCATATAACATATACAATATGATAATATTTAATATGTAATGCACAATATGTAATACAAAATACATAATATAATATAATAAAATATAGAATATGTCATACTGATATAATATGGAATATGGAATATATAATACATAACACATTACTTATAACATATATATATATATAAAATTTCCCACCGTCTTTATCATGATCTTTCTCTTCATACACCAAAGTAGAAGAATGATTATTTACAAGTCAGTGTAGTGAATTTAAAACTTTCCCACAAACTTCTACCTTCATTCACTTCACATAGGTTTGTTATATTCATTTTACATATATATGTATGTATATATTCCTACATATATATTAAAACCATAATTCTGTATTCATATGCATGTCTCCCTGTCTGTTTGTATGTGTGTATGTTTCCTACAGTTTTGGCCGTTAAAAATTCTCCCACAAACAATATTGTGTGACCATCTTTTACACTTGAATTGATGAGTATAATATGTAGATTTGAAAATGCACCTGGGTCACAAACAACTGCATTGAAATGCTGACAGATACTGCTATATTGCCTTGCAAAAATGCATGTGCCAATTTTCATTTCATCTCACTGTGTAGGTGTTTCTTCACTTGTTCAAAATATGGCACCAGTAGACAAGATTTTAATGCAGGTTAGTGGAATAAGTAAAATAAGCCAACATAATGAACCCCTGTGCATTTTTAAACATCAATTATAAAAGCATACTCTTCCCTTTGCCTCTCAATAACTGCCAAAAAAAAACCACTTTCTGTTTCCATTTTCAAATCATTGTTTGAGGACAACACATTCCTTCTGGGGCACTGGTTATGTTTACTGATTGTAATTTACACAGGATGAATTATCCTTTTGGATCCTACTATTTCCACATTACTCTCTCTCTCATTTCCCATTTATTTATGCTGGGGCTTGCTAATATATTCATTTATATTCCATCCATTCCCAAGGCTGATTTGAAGTGGCATATGAGAAAATAGCAGGCATAAAGAAAAATAGCGTTGAAATGGAAGGAAAACATATCCTTAAAAAATTAATACAGTGACTTTAGCAGTAAATCTACCTCTGAGTTTCCTAGATATCAAGGCCAAAGGAACCAGTCAATCTTTTGATTAATGCATAGCCTATAGAAAGAGAAAATATATTAGTTCATATGGTGATAAGCCATTTTTCTGATGCTCAATTATTTAATGCATGTTTCATGTAGACATAAACAATAGAACTTACACAATGCTTAAAAATTATTGGTCACATAAAGCAGAGAATTTTCCTTGTAGAACTATTTTTTCAAAAGAGAACCTGAAAACACTATCCACAAAAGGAAGACAATTTTTACAGAGCAGAAGACATTTAACTCTGATGATTAGATATTAACGTGAATATAAACCATTCTTATTACACTTAATGTATTCCCAAAGGCATAAGCTCACGGCTATTGTTGCATTGAACTTTAGGTCTAAAAAGGAAACAAAAGTGGGCTATGTTCAATTGTCCTGGCAAATAAATGGTGATGATAATTACGATAAAGATAATTATGGCTTACTCTCACATAAATTATAGCTCGACACGGTGCCACTTGAATGGTATCTATTTGTTTTTCACAGTGACATAAATCTTTAGAAAACCCAAATGAGAGAAATTTGTGAAAAGCATTTCCTAGTATTTGTTCAGTCCAACATCATCTGTCAAAACTGAAAGGCATGATTCTGATTTACTAACTCCTTATATTATCATTTTAAAACTATCAGTGTATATTCTTTTTATAAAGGTGAAGATTTCATCATGGCACTATTACTTAAATATATGTATATATATATTAGAATTATGTATATAATATACTAGTATTATCTTTATGATTTGGATCTAATTATATGTCTTCACAATCACTGTTAGATTACATTTTCTTTGGTTAATATATTTTTCTAATAATTTTGTGCGGAATAAAGGAATGGTGACTGCACATTATTTCTCAGTGTTTAGAAGTAATTCATTCTTGCTGAAGATCTCTGTCTCTTTGTCTCTCTCTCTCTTACACACACACACACACACACACACACACACTGAAATGCTATAAATAGATACATAGATAGATATAAATAAATGCTATAAATAGATACATAGATAAAAAGAAAGAAAGAAAAATTAGAAAGGAAGGAAAAAAAGCAGCAAACAAACATAATTTGATTGGTTCACTTCTCTGTAGAACTCAAACTAACAGAATTAAAGATAAATAGAGAACATGGGATAGTGAGAGTTTATTGAAATCTCTATGACAAGGAATGGGTATATTTTAATCTCAATCCAGTTAGATGTTGAAAATTTTTGTTGGGCAGAGTAATAAAATTTTGCATCCCAATATTGGGAAGCACAGTCATTTCTGTGAGTTTGATTGAGGCCAGCCTGGTCTTCAAAAAAGGTTGGGTTGAGACAGAGGTCCACAGTGACATCATTTCTCAAAAGAATAAATAAACAGTATGTTGAAACTTCCCTTAATTTCCCTGTTTGCCATGTGAGAAAAAAGTGGATGTTAGGATTTGTGCTGTCAATGATCTGATCTGGATTTTAGTTAAAGGACAATTGCTTGTCTGAGAAAAGAGGGGTCAAGAGAGTGGAAAATATGGAAAAGAAGAAGAAAATAGAGGGTGGGCGGAGGCTAACTTTAACTGGGAGTAGAGAGCAGAGTAGTCCAGAGTTCCAAGCAATTTTCAACTTAGTTTACTCTCATTAACTTCAAGATTTTCTTTATGTAAAGATATGACTTTACCTCCCACATAACTTACTCAGCATGCTATTTACAGGATAATTCATTGCTAAAATAAGTGAGTGATAAGAGGACAGCTCACTTTGGGAGTAGGGAGGAGCATGGTGAGGCAGTCAACTGAGGAGAGCAGAACCAGATGGGCCCGCATGGATCAGATCCCAGGATCATCACTGTCCTGCTGCTCTCTGGACTCTGATGCCCAGGGCAGACTTGCTAAATTGCAACAGATCAGATCTTGGTTCTGGCTTCTGCCAAAAAGCTCCACGACCTTGGGCTGCCTTTATGTTCGTTAGGTCTCATATTTTATTTAAGTTTGGAGATAAAAATAATAATCTCTGCTGTTTACAATGTGGTATAACTATTAAATGGCTTGCATACTTGAAGTCCCTAGCAGGAGGATGGTACTTCATATTCAATAAATGTTAATTCGACACTTCTTTCCTAAGAGGATATTTTCACTCACTTATTCAATTATTAATTTATTCAACAAATATTTACTGACCACCTCTAGGATATCAGGCAGAGTGAAAAGCAATAAAGGCAAAATGATGAGGGAGAGAGTAGAAAAGGAAGGACAATTATTCTATCTTCCAAATCTATAAGTAGAAAGAATTTACCTGGGATGAATATCTGTTCCTCCTTCAATAACTACTTATCGGTTTACTCAGCCTTGGGTGGGTTCAATGAAGATAACCACAGTTTCTTGGAGTTCATGACTACAGTAACTTTGGCATGTCTAGGTCATAACATTTTACATACCTCTCCATTTTTCAGCTTTCACGTTCTTTTTGACCTTTCTTCCCTGCTGTTTCCAGGTCTTTAGAGTAAATTGTATAAATTCATGTGTAGTCTGAGCATTCATCTGAAATGGAAACTTCTGCTTTCACTTGTCAAATGATGTTTTGCTGAAGCAGACACAGGTGAAAGGATGTTTTGCTCTAGCAGACACTTGAAAGGAACTGTGATGTTTAGAAAGAATATAAATATGACTCCACAGACAGTAGGAACTCGAGCTTTAGTTTGCCTTGCTAGTCTTCACTAATAACAGACATGTATTGGTTCACCTTCCATTGCATTGCTGAATTTTCTTTGTGCTGACTTTATGGAGAGAAACTCACCAAACAAACATCTCATGAGGTTCCTGTGGCTTCTTGCTGCTTCCTCAGACTCTGGCTGATTTTCAAGCCTTGGTTGTTTTTTCTGGATTGAACTGTATCTGCGGAGTCATTTGAACTGCACGTCCTGACTCCTCTTTAGTGTATGCTGGTGGACTGGACTTTCCCATATCCCAACAACCTTTCTTTTCCACTCCTTCTGGTCAAGGGTGGGCTAAAGTGGAGGTTGAAGCAGGAGACAACTTCCTGAACAGAACACCTATGGCTCAGACACTAACATTGACAATTAATTGATGTTGTCTCCAGTTTCATTCATTGAGTTCACGGTTGTGCTCCAATTTCTCATTTATCAGACTTAGTGTATCTGGTTTTATTTTAAGGTCTCTGATCCACTTGGACTTGAGTTTTGTGCATGGTGGTAAGTATGGATCTATTTTTATTCTTCTACATGCAGACATTCAGTTAGACAAGCCCCATTTTAGAAGATGCTATCCCTTTTCATTGTATAATTTTGGCATCTTTGTTAAAAACCAAGTGTCCTTGGATGTGGCTTTATTTGTAGTTCTCTGATTCAGTTCCTTGACTTTGCAGTCTGTCTGTTTCTATACCAATGCCATGCAATTTTTTTTACTATTGCTCTATAGTATTTCTTCAAGTCAGAAATGGCCATACCTCCAGAAGTTTTTTATTGTTCAGAATTGTTTTAGCTACCCTGGTGTTTTTTTTCTTTTTCTTTGTTTTTCCATGTGATTTTGATAATATTTATTTCAAGGTCTGTAGTGCATTGTATTGGAATTTTTATGGAAATTGCACTGAATCTGTAGGTTGCTTTTGTTAAGGTGGCCATTTTCACTATGTTAATCCTACAGAACTAAGATCATAGGAGAGTAATAATACCACTAAAGGAGACCAAGGGGGTATAAATTGAAAAGGAAGAAATCAAAGTATCACTATTCGCAGAATGACATGATAAGTAAGCAATTCTGAAAATTCAACCACAGAATTCCTACAGCTGATAAACACTATCAGCAAAGTAGCTGGGTATGAAATTAACCAAAAGATAAATCAGTAGCCCTCCTTCATACGATGATAAAGGGACAGAGAAAAAAAGGTAAGGAGAAAATACCCTTCAAATAATATAAAATATCTTGGTGTATCTCTAACCAATCAAATGAAAGACCTGTATGACAAAAACTTCAAGTCTCTGAAGAAAGAAATTAAAGAAGATATCAGAAGACGTTCATACATTCTTATTAGGTTTCATGATGAGGGAGTCAGCTTTATGGTGATAGGTTGGGAAGAAGAAGGTGTCAAACTCCTGTGGTTCTCATGCTTTAGATATCTGAGTTTGAAACTCCCTCTGCCTTTCCTTCATAACTCTGGGCCATTACTGCCCCACACCCAGTGATATTTTTTAAACCAGGTTCAAAGAACCAAGCATGGGTTCTTTCCTGTAAAATCAAACTTGAAAGCAAATCAAAGAGTGGCTGATTAGCTTTGTATGAGCCATGTAACTATTACAAATGTGGACATACCTTGCCTGGAACATTGGTATAAACGTGAAAATGCTAACATCTGAGAAAACATAGATGCCTTTTCTCTCCTAGAAGTCTACACAGCACCTTTCAGCAGTATGAAATCTAGGAAGCAGGATGGGGTTTTTCAATGCAGTCTCAGTTTGATTTCTCTGTATCTGACAACAAAGATATGTAGTGTCTTAAGCAACAGGGTTTTCTCATGATTTCTAGTGGGCAACCAGAAAGAATGGCAAGAGCCTGGTTCGAAAGTGAACCAGGGCATGCCTGACTACCTTATAAGGGGGTATCCTACAGCTAATACTGCTTTTCCTTCCTTCCTTCCTTCCTTTTCTTTCTTTCTCTCCAGTTACACTTAGCTTCTATAAGAAACATTACCTCTTTAGGGTATATGACTTATAATTGCTATTGCTGTTGTTAATTTTGTTTTTAAATTTAATGACAAGATAACAGGTTACCATATGGTTTATTTCTACTTTGTTCTTGTAATCTATCCTCCCACCCCCCCATGCCCTTGACCCTCCATTCCCCTCACTGCTGAGAGCATTCTACTCCTAATGGTCACCCTTCCTATTAGCAATTATTTTACTTGTGCCCTACTATCCCCCTTTCTAGCACACCACACCACAATGATCCTCCTTGTAATAACCTGGCTTTTAGAGGTATTCTAACTTGAGCAAGGATAATTAAAGATTTACCATTCATTCCTATATGAAAAGAACATATGCATTTGTATTTCATAGTTTAATTTTTGTTTGTAGTTAACACAATTTTATTGTGTAAATGAACCACATTTTTTTCTGGTTATTCATGAGTTGATATACATTTAGACTAATTCTATTTTCTAGCTATTGTGGCTAAAACAATGAATATGTCTTTGTAGAAATATGTTTTAATGGGATGTAGAGAATTGTCTACACAGTAGGATATAGAAAAGCAGCTTTGTAATATAATATGGAATCCTCTGAATACATTTCCAGGAGTGGTACAGCTGAGTCATGTAATAGTTAACTATTTATTGAGACATCTCCAGGGTGCTTTTTATATTAGCTATACTATTTTACAGTCACAGGACCACTGCCTAGGTTCCTCCATTCCTGATACCTATACAATCATTGCTGTCACATGTATTCTTAATAGTGGCCATTCTACACGGGTTGATATCAAATGTTAAAATAGTTTTACTTTACATTTCATTGATGGTTAAGGATGTTGGAACTATTAGAATGTTACATGGTGATTAATATGTCTCCTTTCGAGAATCCTCTGTTCAGTTCCCTATCCCATAATCAATTTATCTTTGTGATTTATTGTTTTTTGTATTATTTTATGAACTTGTGACTTATTTCATGTTCAGCATCCATTAGAGAAGGAACGTGGTCAAGTAGTATTTTAGAACAAAAGACATAATCTTGATTCTACTCAGCATCTGACAGTATGTGTTAACTCTACTCAAGTTCTTTACACTCTTAATTACACAAAACTGGGAACGTCAGCCATAGATAAACTCCCTTTTTATAGGCTACAGCAGAGAGGGCCACTCATAGCACTCATTTAAGGTCTCCCAAGGCATGAAAAGGCATAAGTAATTCTTACTTCATCTGAAACCACTCAGGAAGTTCTTTGATCAAGTAAGGGTGATGTCCTATATCTTAGACTTTCTCCAATGGAAAAATATATAAACACTCTAAAATCATATTCAAATACAGATTCTTATCCAGATGTAAAAGGAGATAAAAGAAGTCTCTAGATCTTCTACACTCCCATGGGACAATGATGCGTCTCATGTGTCACCACTTAAAGAGAAAGATTCTAAACCAGGTTTCCTTTTCTCCTTCGATTTTTTTAAACTGATGTGTGTATGAACATGTCTAAATGGGAGAATGTGCACATGCGCTATTGAGTACAGGTGCCCAATGAGCCCAGAAGTTGTTGTGCTACTGGATCCTGACATTTCAGGCAGTTATGAACCATGAGATGTGGATGCTGGAAACCAAATGCAGTTCTTCACCAATAGTAGTGTGTCCTCTACCTGCTGAGCCATCTTTCCAGTCTGTAGACCAGGTTTCTTAAGCTGGCCCCATTGGCAAACAGCCTGAGAAAAGCAGAAACAAAACAAAATATATCACGACACAAGTTTTAAAAACCCTTGTTTCAGGAATGAGGTACTCTGTATTTTGATATATTTTCATCTTTGCTATTATTACTCACTAGATACCAAGAGCATTCTTTGAGATGTAGGAAGCAAGAACCCACCAAAGCATTCCCTACAGTCTCTTTTGTGTTAAAAACTAATCTTGTTTGAGAACCAGTTGTTTAACCTGTAGACACAACTTAAATTACCTTAGTGTATCCCAGGACACACTAATAATATACAGATCAAAACCATAATATTTATTTTTATAAGTATATAGGCATATTTGTATGTATGTATGTATGTTTGAGTTTATGAATGTATCAGAATCGTGATTCAAAAGTTTGAACTTTGCATATTGTATCTGGATGGATAAAGCTATTCAGATATTCATTATACCTTGTAAGTAAGATGGCAAAACAAAGCCTGTGATCTCTGAGGAGATTTCAATTTGGTCCCCTAATGTTGTAGGCACCCCTGAGGAAAATGAACTTTGAAGAAAGGTAGGAGACATGCCAATGGCTTCTTAAGACCATGCCCACTTGCTCCTATAAAACTGTGACTATTTATTCCTAAGCCACAAAATAGATAACTTATTTTATATGGTTATGGCATCAAAATTAAGAAAAAAAATAGGACTAGGGAAATTGCTTGGTGGATATACTCTTGAAATACAAAAGAGATGACTTGAGTTCTGTTCCCAGAATCAACATAAGACTGGATTCCTTAGAACAGTGGTCAATAAGTGATAGGAAGACACAGAGAATCTTAAGAGTATTGCAGGCCCACCAGCCTGTCATACCGAGTAATGAGACCCTGGCTCAAAAGTAGAAGATGGAACACATTTTATAGGCTGTTCTCTGTCCTTCATATACACTCTGCATGTATCATGCAAAGTACACAGTCTCAAACAAACTTATAAATGGCAGCATTCACACATATTACACACAGACACTTACACACACACACACACACACACACACACACACACACACACACTACTCTGTTTTGTGGACTGGAGCAGACATGTGTCCGATGGTCATGTTTTTAAATCATTCAGTTTCTAGAGCCAGGCTTTCTATTGTAGCTTCCTTGATATTGTAACTGGCTGACGTTTCACTAGAATTCAGAAAAGAGATGCTCAGCTGCAGAGGTGTAATCACTGACTTTCAATGCCACATTGTTTTTTAAATTTCTCAAGACAAAAATTCAAGAAATGTTCAACTGTTGTAGCACGAGTATCTTAGTGACCACAATTATTATTTTTAGATACCCACTATCCATTTTTATTCTGTTTTTACCAGAGTAAATGTTACTTTATTTATTTTAGACTTTAAAGAAATGGTTGTTCAGATAGAGTAGAAATCATAAGAATTCAGAATGTCAAATGGAATTCAAAATACCTATGAATAATCTCAGTTTATTATGCTTTTACCTCTGGCTTAGATAAGAAACCCTGGCCATAAAATTGTATGAGAAAATTGAGGTAAAGAAATTCTTCAAAATATAAAGCTTATATCTTTTGCATTGCAAGCCTTTGATTATCTATAGCCTGGTACTTTCCAAAGATAAATGTTATTTTTAAAAGATTGAGATAATATCTAAAGGAAAGTCTGCAACAAAACAACTCTGGAAATTTGAACACCTAATACACCAAGTGTATGACTTGTTTTGAGTTTTTTGCTATACATTGCTCAACCCAATTCAACCATGACTTCCAGACATTTATTACTATTTGTTCCATTCAAAATGTGAAAGCTACAAGAACATTAAAAAGTGTTCCATTCCATCTTTATGAACTCCATGTCTTATTGGGAAAATAAGAAACACAGGTACTTTTTATTTAGTCTTAAAAATATTACTGGTACCATAACCATAATAACATCAGTAGGGACATATTCACACTATGATCCCCATGATAACTATACATTAAAAAGGGAGACACAGCCAGAGCATTTCAAATACAAAGGTGAATGCTAGCAGCAAACCAGTGAACTGAGAACAGGACACCATTGGAGGAATTAGAGAAAGGTTTGAAAGAGCTGAAGGGGCTTACTACCCTATAAGAATAACAATACAAACCAACCAGAGCTCCCAGGGAGTAAACCACTACCCAAAGACTGACCTATGGCTCCAACTGCATATGTAGCAGAGGATAGTCTTGTTGGGGACCAATGGAAGGAGAAGCCCTTGGTCCTGCCAAGGTTGGACCCCCAGTGTAGGGGAATGTGAAGGGGAGAAAGGGGGTACATGGGGTGGGGAACACCCTCATAGAACAAAAGGAGGGGGATGGACTAGAGGGCTTATGTCTGGGAAATCGGAAAAGGGAATAACATTTGAAATGTAAATTTTATTAAAAAAAGGCATGTTATCAAGAATTAACAGACATATGACTTCACTTTTTTTTACCTTATTTTATCATTTTGTTAAAAATTATGGGAAATCACTTGATGGTCATAGTGTTTTAGAGCAATAGTCATGTGTTACTGGAATAGCAAAGGGAGGGAAGACATTGCACACTGTTCTACAGTTTATTGTAAACATGATAAAGTAGAATAAAATGTACTGTTGTTAGAACAAAGCATTGCATAAATTCTAAAGACTATCTGTGGGAAAGGAACAAGAGATTCTACGGTAGACTTGGGCCTAAGGTAATTGGATCATTAAAATCAGAATCCTTAGAGCTTTTCACATACTCTGTCAATATTATATACACTAGGTATGGTGGCCCATACTTGTGAACCCAGCAATGGGGATACAGCCAAGTTTGAGCAACATAGTCAAACATACACACACACATACACACACACACACACACACACACACACACAGAGGGGGGTTAGACAGAGACAGAAAGCAATAAAGGCAGAGAGAGACAGAGAGGTATGGGAGGAGAATACTTACACATGAGAGGGAATATGTTCTAAAGATCCTAAGTTGAAATCCAGCCTCTTAGTGGCTATGGTTCTAGGAACTTGAAAGTATCAACAGAGCTCTCTTTAGTCAATTAGTATCTGAAAGCTACTCTGGCCACTTCCCTGAAATATAATAAAATGGAGTCTCACATCTGCTGTAAAGGAACATAGAGAGGCATCAAGAAAAACAGTACAAGCTCAGCTACCCAATAACTTGTGTAAGAGACTTTGATGTAAGCAGGTGAGCTTAATAGAAGGATGGCATTCCCTAGAAGACCTCCCCCTTTTTTGTAGAGTTGAATAGAAAGGGGAATTGCCTTGATTTATACTTCCGTTCTCTGTTCTGTTATTTCTTGTTCAAACAAGAGATTGAAGCCAGAAGCTATTTTTTGTCCCCTGACTGAAACTGAGTGACAAAGTGCATTAGTATGTCTGTAGGGCTGCAGGTGAGTTAATGTGGAACCTTAATATAACCACACACTGCTTGCCTGGGACAGGAGATTGGCAGCAGCATTATTCAGACAAAGAAGATCATTCCCAAAACTTCCAGGACTGTAATTTCAAGCATAGCAACCACTAGACTATATACAAGGCAGAGGCAAATCATGATGAGGAAGCCAAGCTCTACAGCTGATTCCTTTCTGAGCTCAATACACAGGTTCAAGCAATAGCACAATTTTCTCCCAACTTTATGCCAACGTTATCCCAATATAAGCTCATAATTATAGGCTCACACAGGCTTAGAGTTTGTTGGAGGCCATTTTCTTGAACCTGTTCTAAAGATGAGTTTCAAAAATTTAAAACTCGATTTATACCTGCACATTTTGCGTCTTGACAAGTTTTGAACCTAAGGTCACACTCCATTTGACACAAGAAAACCTCATTATCCCCACAGAAAGTGCATTGGTATTTACAAAGACTCACACTACCAAAGATGTAACTTAATCATGGGCATTTTCAGTTGATACCATTTAAGGAATCTTTACAATGTGAATGATATACTTGTAATAACTAAAGTGAAGTATTCAAGAGTAATGAGACTCACCTCAGTTTACACAACTTACATAGACCCAAGTTAGTATTTAAACCTCACACACATACCTGAACAGCCTACGTAGTTTTTTTTCTCTACAGTGTCGTATCAGTATGAGCAAATTGGGTAAAGGAGGAAAGGGCTTGTTACCTGTAGAAGTGCAGAGGAATACTTAGAGAACATCTAACAAGAGGCCATGCTTTGTGAGGAAAAAAAAAACAATTATTTGTAAACGGGTTGTATAACGGCAGTCAAATGATAAACCCTTTGCTCTTTATCAATGTATCAAAATGAATGAAAAGAAAGTATAAAAAATAAAATTTGGCCAAAGTTTATCAATTAATCATTAAAATATGAAGTGACTTTCAAAAAACAACCTCCCAGATGTGAGCCCTAGCAGAGTGAACTACATCTAGCAGGACAGTAATCATAGAAGGATAGGATTACTTAATTAGTGAACAATGTTGTTCTTGGAATTTTTTTTAAGAAAATAAAAGTAAAGAAGGAAAATTTAAAGCTTCTTGTTCTCTAGTGAAGGATATTTAGACATAGAGATCTAGAGAACTTTAATTACAAAATGGTCTTCTATTTCTAATTAATTTTGATAAGAGAAAATATTCCTGAAGATAAATGAGGCTGAGGTAAGTAAGCTCTTAAGATTCTTAGAGAATCACTTGAAGCCAAACTTAGGGAAGGTTGTCAATCAAAACCTAAGAAAGATTTCAGAGGTCAATCAGTATACATGGAGTAGACCTCAGAGATAGGCAATGTCCATTATTTACCTGTGAGGTGGACTAGCCCAAATTGGACCAAGCTAGTGGCAAAAGCAATAGTAGACTGGCAGTAGGGCTTTGGCAGAGTTTCAGAGTGTGATATTTGAGCCCCTGGTGATAGTTTTCTTGCAGAGAGTTTCTGCAGCAAGCCCCAAGATCTGACTTTTATAAGCATTCAGAGCACTCAGTAAAATTTTCAGGATAGCAACTCACCATGGACTATGGACACTCTTGGAGGTTAGAGCCTCTCAGCACCTCATCTTAATCAGTGACATGCATATAAGACATAGAGAATTCCTCTTCTTAGAGCTTATGTTCAAACTAGTCTTAAATTAGTCATCATATGCTAGTCTCAGTACAAGTGCATAAGTGAGTCAACTTAAAAAATCTTGGATCTGCTCCGTGTGTGTGTGTGTGTGTGTGTGTGTGTGTGTGTGCACATGTGTGCATGTGTGTTTGTGTGTGCGTGCATGAGTGTGTGTATTGTGTAAAAATGCCCGATAAAATCCCTCTATGTTTACAGAAATAATTCATATTGTAATATCACATTTCTTGAAGAACAAGTGCAAATATTCGAGGACACACTTAAGTTTCAACTAAGCCACTATGATGGCGAATCAAGTCCTATTATGGAAACTGCAGTGATGGTTATTATTACAATGCTTAGAGCAATGCCAATAGAAACCCAGTTTGTGAGAACCCACTTAGTAAAAAGTGCTGTGTAATCCACTTCATAGACAACTACTCAGTTCACACAATGAAGTAAGAGCAGGTTCGAGGATTCTATTGTAAAGTCTTTTTACTGATGTGCACAAAGGTTAAGTGATACTGCAGTCACTCAGAGTAGGATATACTGACTCAAGAGGTTTATCACATACAAGCTAACTTCAGAGCTTGAATGAGCCTAATGATTAAATAAGGCAAGTGCCATAAACATTTTTCTTTTTTCCTCAGTGATCAAATAGTAGGATAGGCAGGAATTGTCTAAAAATTCCATTTCTGTGGTCTAGGCCCATTCTGTCCTCTCTTTATTATTTGCAGATGTCTACCTTTCTCATTAAATCTCCCATACAATGGGTGTTTGGAAGGAAATGAAGCACTGTGTTGAGTTAGTCATTACTACTAAAAGATGCTTCCATTCCTAAGGTAGGGATACTCATTTTCCTCTTTCCTACATGTTTCCCAGAAGTAAGTCACTTGCTTACCAAAGACAGATCGGTTTTTTGTTTGTTTGTTTCTACAACCTCCTCATTGGAGTATGAAATTCATTTCTGCTAAGTCAAATATCTTGCAGTCCCTTGAAGACAGTAGACATTTGCAGATGAGGAATGAATATTGAGCAAACATAATCATGAAGCTGCTCACCCACCCCAAGCAAACACTGAGACCAGGGCAATTAGCTACTAATAGGGTTCCTAGAGGTTATATGAATCTTGTAGAGAAAGATGAGTTTTTGCTCTTTTCTGCTTACATTATGACATCTTCCATACCTTCAACTGATAGCCTAGACACAGAATTAAGAAACTCATGTAAGTACATTCTACAGCTAGGCTTTCAGGTTTGTGGCTGAGCTCTCTGTAGAATCCAAAAGTTAATATTCCAGAAAATGTGCATATGTGTTCAAATTTTTAAAAAATGTCCCCTGCATAAATTTTAGTTGTAGAAATTTGGACTAATCCCTCCTTCTGTTGGAGAGGGTGATGGATACTTCCCAGAAGTGGCTTTAAAAGTTTGCTCTGTTTTGACCTTGAAAATTGCAATGAATTGTTTTGCATTTTATCTTAATAAGAAAGAAAAATACCCTAAAGTTTATATTTCTTCCATATTCACCCACAGCAGGGACTCATAAATGCCTGCTAATGAAATTAAAGAGAACTATGTGCTTAGGCACTTTTAGCCTCAAGCACTGAAAAATAATTAAATTAAATACTTAATGAGAGGCTTTAAAAAAAACTTGGTTCTGTAAGGTTTGGACTATGGAAACTGTTTTGACCTTACCATAACAGACTCACTTGAATGGAAACTTTTGCAGTGTGTTTCTTCAATAATTGTTGATGGCAATGAGAGACAAAGGGTTTTGAGGATTTTAACAACAGTCATGTGTTCACATTCTGTTTTTATATCCTTTCAGTGTTATCCCAGCAAACACTAGAACTCAGAAAACAAGTCTTCTTTGTTTGCTCCTAAATGACTATTTGGGAATTTTTGAGACCAGAGTAAATCTTTGCAACTCTTAAAATTCGTATTTGCATGCATGCTTCCAATGTCCCCTTGAAATTTAAAGCAGCTTTGTAAATTCCATAGGAAAACATTTGAGTCTCTTTATAGGAAGTCATCCATCATGAGATTTCAACATTCAACTCAAATGGAGTCTTGGTTTCTGATTATCACTGTGTTCTGTATTTTATAATTGACGAGAATGAAAGTGGTATATAAGTAAAGCACATTGTCTAAATCTGGCAAGCAGAAATGTGTTGACCATCCTATTTGGTTTATTTGAATATTGGCATTGTTTACTCATGAAAATAAACCTGAAGACAAAATCTTAAACGATTGGAGGATCTGAAAAAGAGGGTGTACACTCCTGCATGCTTGGTTACTGGAAACAGAGAAGTGGGTTGTGGAGAGAGGAACATATTCTCCCATTTGCCACACTCTCTACTGCTCTTAACTGCCTAATCTCTGGTATAATTTGGTAACTTATAGTAGATACTAGCCACTATGGTCATTTGAGTGTGTCTCTCCTGTACCTCTCCACCTTTGTTCCTAGAGTACTTTGACCTACTTCTTGCTTTTCTCATTCCTATCTCTAGTAAACACTTTCCCAGTCTATTTCAAAGCTTCTTTTGTGGGGTATGCATGTGCCTTTTATAGTGAGTTATTTTTACCTCTTGTATAAAATTTAATATAAACTTAGCTGTCTTTAGTCACTCAGCAAATATTCAGGAAGCATGAACCTTTTGGCAGATAGTCCAGAAAAACACTAAACTTCACTGGTAGGTGAAACAAGTTTAGCTTCTTTATCTATATTTGGTGTGCCATTTAATTAAACCTCTGTTGAAATACCAGAATAGGCCTAGAGATATGAGAAAAACTACTAGTGTGCTGTTTGACTGTCTCTGAGAGATGAGACAAGAGGTATTCTGATGGATCTCACATTTACTAGAAATTTCTAACATGTGTTGGGTCACTTAATTCCCTTTCCTTTCCTGTGACTTCTTTGATGACTAATATCCTATAATAAGATCAACAGGCTCCTAAAAGACATGATCAGTAAGATTAAGACAGGAAATTAACTTGTGTAAGTTTGTAAAAATTAATTTAATTTAATATTCTCTCATATAATACATCCAAAGTAATACATCATTCTCTCTCTCCACATCCACCCCTTCCTACCTTCTCCTTTTCTCGGGATTCACTTCTCCATTTCTCTTCAGAAATGTTCAGGGCTCCAGTGAGATCAACCAAGCACAACATAACAAGATGCAATAAGACTAGATAGAGGGGGGCTGCGTGAGGCAATGCTGTACAGGCAGAAAGGTGCCAAGAGCAGGCAGAAGACTCAGAGATGTCCCCTCTCCCACTATTAGAGATCCAAAAAGCCCCCAAAGCTACACAACCATAACATATTGGCAACAGACCTAGCCTGGATACGTTCAGACTCCTCAAATGCAGATTCTATCTCTGTGGTCCCTTAGCAGATTTGCTTAGTTGAATCCATGGCCCTGTTGTCAAAGTGTCCTTGACTCCTTCAATTCTTCCTTCCTCCACTTTCCTTGGCTTTCCCAACCTCCACCTAAGGTTTGGCTCTGGGTCTTTGTGCTCCAATCAGATGCTGCCTCTCTGATGATGATTGGGATGGGTACTTATCTATGTGTGTAACATTAGGAATCATTTCACTGATTTGTGTGTGTGTGTGTGTGTGTGTGTGTGTGTGTGTGTGTGTGTGTGTGTGTGTTTTGTTTTTTGGTCAGTTGTGTTTGGTTCTGTCCTAAAGTTCTGAGCCTTCCAGCTTCTGGAACCTCGCTATCTAGGCAGTGTGGGGTATGGGCTTCCTCTTGTGGCTTGAACCAAAGTTAGAACAATCACTGTTTAAAGTCTTAAGAATTTATTTACCTGTGACACTTCCCAATCTCTCTTGACTGCTACATGTAATGCTTTTTTAACTACAAGTAAAGATAAATATTTTTTAAATATTAATAATATGAACAAAACCATATTTTGAGACTTAGAGTAATAACTTTTTCTTTTTTTTATTAACTTGAGTAATAACTTTTTCAACTGCACTCATAGAAATTGAAAGAAGGTTTAATAAATGTAGCCTTTTATTTGTTAAATAACACTTAGAGGCATCTACAGAGTAAATTCTTAGAACTTTAAGGAAATTACTATTAGATTTGTAGAATGGTTCATTTTAAAGAATATGGTTGTTTTTTTTAAATAACTTGTTGTGGTTAAAAACCTGACAAAAAGAGAGAGGGCTGGTTTTATCTTGTAGTTTGAGGGTTTATTCATGATGGTAGGAAGGACATGTGAAGGAACTCAGGGCTGATAATCACATTGCTCATCAAGGAGAGTGGGATGATGGTTGATGAGCTAGTTTTCTCCTTCTGACTCAGTCCAGTGACTCAGTCCCATAGCAAAGTTACATCACCTTTTAATATGTGTCTTCCTATCTTAGTTAATCTAATCTAGAAACTCACATATGTGCTCAGACATTTGTTTCCATATAATTTTTAATACAATCAAAATATCAATATTATCCATTGTACCCATTAACCACGAAGTTTCTCTTCATGGTTAAAAACATGTGCTTTCATGGTTTTTTTTTGGGGGGGGAACAAAAAAAGGAAAGAAATTAAGCACAAAAATTAAATTTATCATAAGTCAACTTTTTAAATCAAATGAGCCCCGTTGTTACTCCCATAAAAATTAAAAGGCAAGGAACTAAACAAACCCATCATCAGAGCTTCTCTTTACTCTGATTCACCAATATTCACCTTGCCCAGTACATCCTCTAGACTTCCTGAGCACAGACTGCCATAACTCATATTTGTATCATTAGGTAAACAGACTCCTCCTTAATCTACTCCTTGGTTTAGAGAAGTCCTTTCATCATTAGATACTTGTAAAATTGATTCACTTTGACTTGTATGGCTAGAATTCCTTTTGTTTTTCCTAGATTCAGCACAGCTCCCATTACTGATTTAACTATGATGGTAAAGTAATAAAGAAAAGACAGACAGATGTACAAATAGACAAAAAATCTGTGCTTGGGAAGACTGGGCTCTTGGATGGAGGAACATCAGAATCCCAAAGGTTTAGCATGTTTATTTTATAGAGCTGACAAAGGAGCCCGGGATATTATGGATAAACAAGAACTCAGGCTTTATAGGATGCAGTTGAAACAAGGAGTCCTGCTGATCTAATCTTGTTAGAAATGGTCTCTGCAGAGTAGCAGTAGTCATGCTGTAAATATCCAGGAAGAGATTACGGCGGATATTTTCTACCCACACTGTCAATATATACACATGGCCCAGAAGAAGGCTTTGCCATTTCCCTCTGAGAGTCATCCTAGGGGAAGGCTTTGCCACTTCTCCATATGACTGAGACTCTCAGGTCTTGAAATTCCCCTGCCCGAGTCAACAGAATTCATTCATTCAGAACAACACTCAGTCTGAAGGGTCTGCTCCCTTAATGGCTATTCATACCTATATCTTTACAAACATTTATCTCCATCGATACAAAGAAAAATATTATATAAGATATCTTTACTGTACTTTTTTTATAACTGAAGCTCATTTTATTTATTTTTTATTAACTTGAGTATTTCTTATATACATTTCGAGTGTTATTTTACTGTACTTTCTTAAACATTAATAGGGTAATGGTAATATTAATCACTACCATTCACCTTGTAAATAAACACACAGAATTTTGTATGAGTGAAAATATTTTCATTTAACACTGCTCTTATTTCTCATTTGGTTAAAGTTTTAATGTCCTCTTTGAGTAAGACTTTGTTTCCCCCAAAGTCAAAGACTGGATTTCATTTTTTAACCTCACTTTGAAGGAAGTAGTATAGAAGTGTACTAACCTTAATGTTTTCAACTCCTTGAATTCTCTTCAGTGATTGTGGATGCTAGGATCGTTATCATTTATTACCATAACAAACACCTGAGATTAATCAACTTAAAAGAGCAAAGGCTTATTTGAACCAATAATTTTGGAAGTGTAAGAATTGCTGACAAGCCTGTTCTTTGAGTCTATCAAAGCATAGAGCATCATGTCCAGGGTATGTGGCAGAGAATACTATCACTTCAAGGAGGGAAGTAAAATGAGAAGTTAGGAAGAAACAAGGGTCACAGGCTTCTCATCTGAGTGCATTCCTATAATCACTTCACTTCCATAAGACTCCATTTCTTAAGGTCATAACACTTCTAACAATAACAGTTTCTAACATATGTATCTCTGGTGAACACGTTAAAGACAAGATATAGCATTAGGTTGGCCTGTGCCTAGAACACTCCTGTTCATTAATCCACTCACGGTTGAATAGAACTCTATTCTAGTGCATGTGTGATGGGTAGCTTTAACTGTCAACCTGACACAACCTACAGTCAACTGAGAAGTGAGTCTTAGTGAAAAATTGACTATATTGGGTTGACTAGGAGGCAGGTTTGTGATGGAATTTTTGTGATTAAGTTTATTGCTATGGGAAGACTGAGGCAAATGATGGAAGCCCTATATCCTAGGCAGGGTTTCCTGATCTTCTCTAAATGTAGACAAATCAATCTAGGCACAAGTAAACAAGTAAGCAAGTGTATGTTCATTTTTCTCTTCTCCTTACTATGAATGTAGTGGGACACATTACTTTAAATTCTTGCCTCTGGAATTCAACCTGGACAATTTAGTTCTGTTTTTGTTCATGCTTTGAGACATATGATTCTTGTTATGGTTTGGTATGCTTATGTCAGATTTACTAAAGTTGCAAATTCCAAGATGCTAGTTTGGATTTAAGGGTGGTAGCAATATTCTAATGTTTCAAGCCTTAGCAAAAGCATTGATTCTCCTATAACCCAGGTCAGTTTACTAAGCTTATGGTTAACAGACATTTGCAAGCTAACACTTTGTCTTTGCCTTCTTTTTGTCTGTGTATACTTACCCCCAGTAGAGACTAATTATGGTCATAGAACTGGTGTAGTTAGAATTTCATGACAAGCTACCAAACTAGAGCTTTTTATTATTAACCTTCAATAATTCAAGTTAAGAAGATTATCTCATTGTTCCAGGGAATTTTAAAAGTAAGAAAATGAAAAATAATTATTGGTTGGATTAAAAAACAGGACTTCATGGGGAAAAAAGAAGGAAATGAATGAAAGGAATAATACTTGTATTATTGTAATTGTATATCATAATTGTAAATCAGTAAGTCCCTAGGAATTAAAAGAGCTAGACTAAACAATCATCTCTTTTTAACAGAGCCTTCAAGAACTGTATTATCTTACATTTGGACAAAGTCTTCCTGAAGGAAGCCCAAATATTTACTTTCCCATTATGAGCATTGAACTCATCTGACATTTTCTAAAAACCTCAGAGCATCCATTTAAACCCAACTGCTCACTTCTGCCTTTTAATTTCTACACACTGTAATTTAACACTAGAGTTGCTTCTCTGATGTGTTTGGTATGAATAAATTACATTCTACAAATGTTTCAAGCTTTCAATAGGCTCTAACCAGTCATCATTTATCCATGAGTGCCCTTTAGAAAAGAACAAAATGATCTTCATATTTCTGATTTGTACAATTTAAATCTTGAAAATGTGCAGTTATGTAAGTGTAAGATTAAGGACTTCTCTCCTCTCCAGTTTCTAATCCTCCTGCTGTGGGATTATAAACTCCCATGCTGTTATGAAGTTTCTCTCTCCACCGGGGTCTTATAACCAACTGCAAGATTGAAGGCTATATTCTTTTTTCTTTTTATATATGTTTGAATCATGGGAGTCCATTAGAAAAATGCAGTTTCGCCGAAATTAGGAGAACATACGCCCTTTGTTCAACATCCAATATTACATTTCCAATTCACATATAATTGCTTATACAATTTTCCATCTCCCACAACCCAAATAAAAAAGGTTTTATATTCTATAGCCGTAAATTTCTAAAGACAACGTCAAAACATTCAGCAGAACAGAACTTTCTTATCGCTCCCGGAAGGCTCTCTACTTCACCATGGCAGAACGAGAAAAGGGCTTAATTATAACAGCTTCCCATATCAGCCTATGTGTTTACCACATGTTGCAAAGTTAATAGACATGAAAAACATGATCTCTTTACTTTCTGTTTATTTTTTCAAGATGTTTAGGTAGGGAGTTTTTATGGTGGGCAGAATCTTGGCCTTTAGGGCAAACCTTGGCAATTACCAAATCTGGTTTTAAATAAATTATAATAAGACTTACACAGAACCCATTCTGCATGTGCTTATACTAGTGGGCTATTCTGTGGACCTCAGTCCTTATGTTAAGTCAAGGCATATGTGTGAATTGGAAAGACAATAGGGCTTTTCATGTGCACTTCAATGTGATGCTAAAAGCATGAGGAGATAGGAAATGGGAAATGTGCTTTGGTTATTATTTTTTTAATTTTTTGGGAAGAAAATGTAATGCTGAGGATTGGCTATTAGGTCATGAAAATAGCCCTCATGCTTACACTTGTCTAAGTACATAAGATGCCAAAATGGGAAAGAACTCCATTCTATCTGCACATGTCTGTTAGCCTAGCTACTTGAAAGGATGAAATGGCAGGAAGAGTGCAAGCTCAAAGGCAGCCTGAGCTACAGAGGGAGTTGAAACCCAACCTATGCAAATTAGAGAAGACGCATTCAAATTTAAAATGTGATAAAAACCAATACGTTTCTTGGACTGGCTATGGTTTAGTGGTACTTATTTACAAAGCACAAGGTTCTAGGTTCCTTCTCAGGTATGAAAGAAAGTACACAAGAAGTAAAGGAGCACTGTGAAGAACCAGTGAGAGGCTGAAGCAATGGCAAAGAGGAGGAGTTAGAGTGAGCAAGGGAAAGAGAAAGTGAGAGATTGATCCATAGCCACCGAAGTGGGATTTAGGACTCAAGACAGTGCTACGTGGGTCTACAATTATCACTATCATATTGTGACATAGTGACAATTCCTCTATTCCCACCACACTTATATAAAATAGGTAGAGGGGCACGAGGATGATCACTTTTAGTGTTTATTGTGCAAGCATGAGGATCTGAGTTTGAGTCTTCAGCACCTATGTTAAATCCAGATATGGTGGCCCATGTCTGGAACCCTAGAAGTTGTTGAGAGTTAGAAAGCAGAGATAGGTAGATCCCTGAAACTCATTGCACAGCCAGCTTATGTGAATTGATGAACTTGTTCTTTATCATGGTACTTAATATTGCCAGCTTTCAAAAGGTTCAAGAAGTCTAGCTCTCATCATGCTATAAGAGATTATCTTAGGTTAACAGAGATAGAAACACCCACCTTAAAAGTTTGTCACCATTTCCAGGGTTTAGATCCTGGCCTCAGTAAAAAGAAGGTTAGCATGGCTTAAACATTCTTCATAATCCACTTCTTGACTGCAAATTCAATGTGATCAGGTAGCTTCTCATAATCTGGTCACCATGCCTTTACTGCTGGACCCTGTGATTGTGGCTCAAAATAAATCTTTTCTACCAGAAAGTGTTTTGGTTGGAGTGTTCTATTACAGTAAGTGGAAAAGTAACTATTACATCTTGTCTCAAAAAATAAGGTAAAGGACAGCAAGGAAAACAGATATTGACCTCATGTGTATACTTACATATTTTAATGTGTTTTATGTTTTTGGCAAGATTGAAGCATTCCATTCTGCAGGAAGCCATTTAAACAGGAAGGTAAACACATGGGACATGACAAAACCAAAGCTATGTTGAGGAGGATTGATTGTACAGTCCTGGCTTTAGTTAGCAAGACATGCAACTGAGGCTGAGAAGCCAGAAGAGGAAACGTAAAAAGGAGAAGTTCTGATATATTTTCCCTTTCTTTCCTATTTGGTATCTTTAAAATGCCTTTGTGCTATGATAGCACTTTCGCGGTTCTTGGTATGATTAGGGACATATGCAACTAAGTCTGAGCCATCACCATTAAGAATGAATATAGAGATGACCTAAAGAAAATTAAAGATTTAGAAAAAATGTTGAAGTTTATCAGATTAGCCCTAAAAACGCAGACTGTCAATAAACAGTGGAGGAGGTCACCTGGCCACTGTGTGTAGTTAGAATGGCAAACAGTGCTGGCATGGAAGCCAGGCAGGTACTTGTTTTTATAAAGCAAGAACATGTTTGTTTAAAAAAAGCGACTACAAGAAAAGAAGATGCAGCTAACACCCATGTTGTTAGGTGTTGCAGTAAATATTAATAAAGGAATCTACCAACCTCTACTGTTGCTGGCACCAGTGGGCCACATGGCATCTACAGGGTATTTGCATCTCAGTCAGCAAAGCATCTCACTCTCTAAGCTCTCAATCTCCATCCCATGCTGCCACCAGATACTATCTGAGCTATAAGAGCAGCTGCCCTCTTGCAACTCTATTATCTAGTTCCCAAGGTAGGTCACCTCCACTCCAGTTCCATACAGAGTCTGCCTATCTCGTGGCTCTCTTACTGAAGCCTCTGCTCACATTCCAGGCATCTGTCCCCTAATGGTTTTAGTCACAACCTGTTAAAATCAAAATTCATTAAGCTTGTCATTTAGCAATCAGATTTATATCAGTAAATTCAAACTCCAGAAAATGTCTGCACAATAAACTCACAACCAATTGATAATGGTATAAACTGCCCACCAAGATATGACAAATTGTCCTATAAAAATACATCTCTTATACAATATTCATAACTACCTGTGGCCATTTAAGGTCACACGGATCTGGGTCGTCCTACTCAGCCTCCAACTTAGTTCCTCTCTTCTTTATCCTCTCCCCTGCCTTACAAAAACTCCGTCCCCGCCTTGGTTTTTCACTACCCAATCATAGGCCTTGCCTTATCTTGTGCCTGTCTTCACCTGCATAAAGACAATAATCTACACTTAGGTACTGATTTGGCAGGTGAATTAAGATAGAGGATTGGAGAGAGAGGGGCAAGGGAGGGAAGGAGGGAGGGAAAGAGAGAGAGAAAGAGAGAGAGAGAAAGAGAGAGGAGACAGAGAGAGACAGAGAGAGACAGAGAGAGAGAGACACACAGAGAGAGAGAGATTGTAAAAACCTACAACAAAAAGTAAAACCCTATCAACTATAAGCTTTCATAGAAACAGAGGAGAAATCTATTATCCATCACACAAATGGGATCCTTAATAATGATCTAGCCTGAGAAACTAGGGTGCCCAGGATATATTCAGGACTTAAACTTCTGAAATTAAAGAAACCTTTTAACAATCAATGAAAGAGACCATGTCAGTGTGGCATGTGAGGCTATGTGCCATATAAGTGGCTCAGATTGGTTTGACTGCTGCGGAGGGCAGAATATTGAAATGAGACTTCCCACCCACCCTTAAGGAAAGGATGTGTGGACTGGAACATTGTGAGGGAAATCAGTTATTAATGGAGTAGCTTATCAAAACTACTGGGAACAATTGAGTATGTCCGTCCATGGTCCTCACAATCAGTAGTGGTTGGAAGACCACAGATCAGGCACAGATGTACTAGATGGAACTAGAAATAAGGAGAATCCTGTTTAAATACCATTTCATTGGGCCAGATAGAAATATGTTCATAGATAAGTTAACGAAAAGGTTGATTGATCAGTGACCTCAATGGTGGTATAGAACTTTGATGGCTTTGCTGACCTCTTTGGTGCAGCAAGATCTTTATAAAGAGGAAGGGCTTTGCCAGAGCTCGGTGACTATTACCATTTAATAAAGAGATTTCATAAAGCGAGAACAACCTAGAAGTGAGATTAAAAAGTGAAGCAAAGGAAGCAGTCTATCTGGGTTACTTGAAGACAATCTTGGCAAGATTTGTGTTTAGATGGAGTTCCTAAGGAAAAGAACTGAGAAAACCATCAAATAAACAAATAACAAAAATAAGCAAACAAACATAAAGCGAACTAGTGTGCAGAGGAGCTTCTGTAAAGCTCTAAGGATGAAGAGCAGTGGCAGAAGACATATGTGTTATAACAACACAATATAAACAATCAAGTTTGTCCCAGGGGTGGGTAATTATCCCACAGAATAAGGAAGATACATTTTTCTCCAGCAAAGAGTTTCGCTAGGGGTAGAGATGGTTCGCCCAGCCAGCATATGGTGAATGGAAAGGCAATAGCTGTGGCTATAACCCAGTTCCAACCAAGCATCAAGCATATCCTGGGAACCAGACTTTCCAGCATGGGAGAACATGTCACATTTGTTCATTTTTGGCCATGAGTCTGTTAATTCAGGTTTACTGAGTTCATTAGGGTAGAAGAATGTAGGGGGGGTCCCTAGAAAAACCCTAGGATGTGTAAATATAGTGACACAGAGAGAATGACTAAGGAGTTCAGGGAGATAATGAAATTAACACCTCTAAGCCATTCTTGGTACTTAGCTAGAACCCTTGGTGCTGTAACAGCAGCAGGGTGGACAGTGTGTGCCTGCTTGTGCTATAGTGATTAAGCTGTCCTGGTAAGACCAATAGCCTTCTGATTTAAGGGTCACTGCCCAAGAGAGAGTTCACATCTGGAACTGTAAGCCAGAGCAAAACCCTGTGACTAAGGAGGTCATAGGTCTCCATGAAAAAACAACTTCTATTTTTTTACTAAATGGAAGTGATATGCCTTTCATACTGCCTTTTAAACATATGTGTTTATGCCCATAGGTCATAGATTCTTGTTAACAGACTCTAGTCAGAAACACTAGTGAATCTCCTGACAAGTAACTGTTATTTAAACATGGTAGCCTATCAGGAATAGGTGGACATAAATAGTCACCCCTTTCAAGGCTCAGGGATCATTGTAGAAGAGAAGGCAAAAAACATTAGAGCAGTAGGAACAGGGAGAAGGTTGCATAACAGTTTCCTTTTATTAAATCACTGCATTCTGAAAGAAGCTGCTTAAACAGGAAAGTAACAAACTCAAGTAGTTTCAGGAAATCTCTGAAATTGACGAGATTCACTAGCCATTCCTATGCCCTACCAGACTAAGCCGTGAAAACTGAAACATCAAATGGAAGAAAGTTGAGCTGCAAAGAAGACTCAGAAAGCTAAGGGTAAAGAAGACTTAGACAAATAATGTTGCAAAGTAGACTCTCAGACCGGATTGCCATGAATAAGCAGAAAGCAGATGCCCTGCCTGGAAAAGATACTCTCCAACCTGCTGAGCTGTGCAGTGTGTTCTGGATCTCCAACTTGGTGAGCTGTAGCAGTTTTGTTCTTGTAAACAACAGCAGCAACAGGAAAGACTGGGAGAAAGCTAGGATATACATTCAATCCTAGAGGATATTTTACTTTCAATTTTCTGTAAAGATGTGCTTGGTCAGATAGAAAACAAAAGATTAATGCCTTAACCTATGTGGACAAGATGAACAATAGGTAAAACTGATGCTATATATGTTCTAACCAACTTCTGCCAAACTAATGCCTTCATCCCTCATCTGTGACTCATTTGAACAATATAAAGAATCATAGGGTCATCTATATTCTTCTTTTCTTATACACACTCACACACACGCACACTCACACACACACACACAATAAAATATATAAATAAAATAGCACATATATATGCATCTATATTATTTATTTACATTTCAAATTTCAAATGTTATCCAGCTTCTGGGTTTCCCTTCTGCAAACCTCCTATCCCCTCCCCCTCCCCCTGTTTCTATGAGGGAGCTACACTACCCACCAACCCACTTCTGCCTCATTGCCCTGGTATTCCCCTATACTGGGGCATCAAGCCTCCAAAGGATCAAGGACCTCGCCTCCTATTGATGCCACATAAGGCCATCCTCTGCTACATATGCGACTGGCACCATGGGTTCCCTCCATGTAAACTTTTAGGTTGGTGGTTTAGTCCCTGAGAGTTCTGGGGGTTCTGGTTGATTGCTATTGTTGTTCTTCCTATGGTGTTGCAAACCCCTTCAGCTCCTTTAGTCCTTCCCCTACCTCCTCTATTGGCTTCCTCATGCTCACTCCAATGGTTGTCTATGAGCATCTGCTTCTGTATTGGTCAGGCTCTGGCAAAGCCTCTCACAGGACAGCCATACCAGGCTCCTGTCAACATGTACTTCTTGGCTTCAGTAATATTGTCTGGGTTTGATGTCTGCAGATGGAGTGGATTCCCAGGTGGGGCAGTTTGTGGATGGGCTTTCCTTTAGTCTCTGCTCTACTCTTTGTCCCTGTATTTTCTTTATACCGGTTCTTTTTAAAAATTGTTTGATTTATTTATATTCCAAATGTTTCCCCCTTCCCAGTCCCCCCTCCAAGAATTCTTCACCCATTCCCCTCCCTTATGCCTCTGAGAGGGCTCTCTCCACAATGCTCACCCCTCTCAACTACCCATCCACTTTCACCTCACCACCTTTCCCAATTCCCCTTCCCTGGGGCATCTCTACAGAATTAGGTGCATCCTCTCCCAGTGAAGCCAGACACAGCAGTCCTCTACTACATATGTGCCAGGGGACACGGACCAGCCCATGCATTCTCTTTGGTTGGTGGCTTAGTCTCTGGGACCTCACAGGAGTCAGGTTAGTTAATATTGTTAGTGTTCCTATGGGGTTGCCTTCCCCTTCAGCTCTGTCACTCCTTCCTGTAACTCTTCCATAGGGGTCCCCAACCTTACTCCAATTGTCTGCATCATTCTCAGTCAGCTGCTGGTAGATTTTTTTTCAATGTACAACTATGCTAGGCTTCTATCTGGAAGCACAATATAGCATCAGTAATAGTGTCAGGATTTGGTGACCACTCATGGAATAGTTCCCAAGTTGGGCCAGTCACTGGATGGTCTTTCCTTGAATATCTGCTCACTGTGTGTTGCTCAGATAGGAACAATTCTGGGTTAAAATTTTTGAAGTTAAGTTGGTGGCACCATTCCTTCACTGGGAGGTCTACTGTAGGTTGTCACTTCATGTTTCTTCTCCCCACTGCTGGGAATTTTGGCTAAGGTCATACCCATTGAGCCCTCAGATCTTCTCACATCCTAGGTCTCTGGGATTTTCTGGAGGATCCCCAACCCCTGCCTCTCCCCTCAGCTGCTCCAACTAAGGGATTGCATGAATCTCAGAAGAAACTTTGGACTGAGACTGTGAAAGACCACTTTTAAAGTTGGATTGAATGCATTTTGCGCTAGATATGGTCATGAGATCATGGAGGCAAGGGAGAGAAATGCTTTGATTTGAATGAGAAGTGATCCACATTGGTTCAGAAATTTGAACTCTTGGTTCCTATTTGGTAGATTCTTTTGGGGGGATTTAGGAAATATGTCCTTGCTAGAGCAAGTATAAAAATTCAATAGGATTTAAAACATTAGGTCTTGTAGGTTTTTCTGACCAATTATTACTCCTATAATTTGTCTTGCACATGGAGTTTTATCACAGCAGTATAAAATCACTGATGCACTTCTTCATGAGGCTTGAGTATAGAGGTCTTCTTCCTGAATCTCTTCCAGTGTATGACACCTCTGATTTAATGGTTTCTGCTTTCTCACTGAAATGCAGAAGTATCAAAGGAGAGCTGGTGGATGCCAAATTAACCATTTTCTCTCTTTATAAAAGTGAAGTCAATTCTTTATATATACTCTAAGGCATGTCTCTAAGTACATACTCTAAGTACAGACACAATGAGACAAGTCACTTTCTCTGAAAACAAAAGTTTGAAAAGATAATAAGAAGACAGTTTTTCCTAACTGTGATCATTTTGTTCCTGACTTTGCTTGATATTAAGTTCTTCCAAACAGCGTTTAGGTGAGGTGGTGATGATGCAGGGTAGACATGGTCACTGGAACTTTTGACATAACTAGTACCATTCAAATTGCTGCCTTTATGTTCTAGCATAGGAATGAGGCAGACACTTATCTGTTTTTCTATAAAAATGTGGATTATGATACTTTCATCCTGAAGACAGTGTTACACAAGGATATTATTTGGGAAAGTTCTGCTGGCTGGGAACACCGATTCTCAGTAACTGGGGACTTATGATAATTCTCTTAGGCTTGGTCAACCACCATAAGAGCAGTCCCTAATAAACATCTGTAAAAATCAAAGAATTTAAGTCAACTGTAAGGGATAGAAAATTTAAAACATTGGTACTATTTGATACTCTGTCTTCATGGCTACCCCGAATAAAAGCATGTTTTGTTGTTAAATCAAAAGTTAAAGAAAGTGTTGGCTACAGGAAGTAGCTCAAGGAGGACAAAGAATGTGGCCCAGTGGGTGGGTGGGAGTGGGAGCAACTTCATAGAAGCAAGAGAAGAGGGGGTGGGAGAGGGGGTAAAGGGGATAACATTTGAAATGTAAACACATAAAATATGCAATAAAAATGGATACATAAAAAATAATGTGTCCTGGTTATTCCTTATTCATAAGTTCAGAAAAAGACACGCCTAAACACAAGAATATAGTTATTAGGCTCTAGCTGATTCTATGACCCTTTGGAAATCCTTTTCCATTCCTGTTGCCCCCTTTTTATCCCTATAACCTGCAATACCTCAGTTAAATGATGGCAATATTTTTTTCAGGTTCCACAATGCAAGGCATGATAAAATGAGGAGGGTTTTGTTTGGTTGGGATTTTTTTTATTTTGTTTTGTTTTGTTTTGTTTTGTTTTGTGTTTTCAAGAACATAAGTAGAGACGCTATAGTTTCAAGACTGAGGTAAACTGGAACATTGCCCTGGAGTGTACTTGGATTCTTCACTGTGTTAATTCCAATGTACAGGAGGGAAACTGTAGTTTTAAGGATGTCATCAGCAATGCTGTCTTTGTTACTTTAGTAGCTCATGCTTTTGCTTCCTTCCTTCCTTGTTTCCTTCCTTTTTTTTTCCTTTTCTTCTTTTTGGCCAATGTATTTGCCAAGCCTCAGAAATATTTATGCCACTTTATGTTCTACTTCAAAACCAAAGCCTGGATCTCAAAAGCAACATATGCAGATTTTTAATAGTGGGGTGCAATAAACAACATGTTATGCTAATAATAATCATTATGAGAATTTTTATGATTAAAAAGTATATCTATACCAAATTCTCTAGGCACCTACAAATGCCAAAGTGAATATATTGCCTAATAAAAGGGCAGCCTAGGTCTATAAATCTCGAGCATACTGAAGAAAAATTCTCTATAACCACGAGCAACTGAATAATAAATAAACCATGTAAAACAGGGGAAATGTGGGGTTTTCAAAGCACCAGCATTTGTATCTGAGAACTTTAAAGCCAAAGCCAAAAGCCTTGGAAGGTGTTATGTACTGAAATGGTCTAGAAGTATCTCAAAGGTTTAACTAAACCTTCCCTTAGGTGAGGATAGAACAGCCATCTATTGACAAGTTTACAGTCAATTAGTTTACAACAGGATATATTTTACATTGTTACATGTATTCCCTCAACATTACTGTATGTATACATCCAAAATATCTTAATATTCAGAGCGACTTCTATTTAGGTGTCTCATTCTTGGTTTTAGGTCTTTTATAACGTTAGCATGCTATCTTCATGCAATATTAACTTGTGTTCCTCAGCTTGACCTTGGTCCACTCTCTCTAGCAACTCCAACACAGGATCAAATCCTTCCCTAGTAGTGTGGACTTAGAATGAAGCATGCCAGATTTCCCATAGGCCACTTGATAGACCCAACTTCATC